>NW_006159863.1:1856-52823 GCF_000334495.1 Tupaia belangeri chinensis | reverse complement strand
TTTGTTGTTGCTCTCTTTTTTTTGTTTTTTTTTTTCTTTTAGAGAAATTTTTGGTATAGGGCATGTGCACTCACCCGAGAGACAGAAAGCGAGAAATCACTCCTGTGGGTTAGGGGGGTGTTGGCCACACCGCAATCCCTTCTCCTCTTGGGATCCTGGGCACGCATGCACATGCACGCAGCCTGAGTCCCAAGCCACCGGCTCCATCTTATAGCAAAAATCCCTCTTAAAAAAAAAATATGCATTATGTTTTTTCCAATGATTCAGCATAAAGTAAAAGCATAAGAATAGGAAGTGGATAGAAGGTAATAGGTGATTAGAAAAAAAAAATTGAAGAAAAAACAGCCAAACCTATTGATAGTTACAGTTAAAAACAGAAACCCCAGAGCAGAAAGTGTAAAGAAGGTTAGCATGGTGGTGGTCAAAGAGCATTCACTTGGGAGGCTGCGTGTGTGCCATTAGAGCACAGTTTGACGTTGGGCAAATCATTCAACATCTCTAGACCCCAGATGCCTTATTTATAAAAAAAAAAAAGGGGGGGGGTTAAGTTTCATGATAAATGAAAAGATGGGACTTCAGAGTCATACAGACTGACGGTTTAGTCCCAGCCTCACCTTGTCTTAATCACTGGGAATTTGGGGTTTCTGTACGGTGGAGATGATTATTAAGAGAAAAATTATGAGACTTACTTGAGAGAATATACATAAAGCTCATAGTAGCATGCCTTCCTTATAAACAGTGTTGAACCATTTTTAAATTTTGTTTTGTTTTGTTCTGTTTCATTTTTAATCTAAGTTCCTTCCAGTTGGAGCTTTGACTGTGAAGTCACCTCAAGATTTCTATGTCAGGAGGTTATAGCCACACTGGAAATGAATAGTTAGGAGTTACCAGTATGTTAGGTGCAGTCAAAACCATGAGTATGGATGAACTCTGGTTAAATAATCTGGTGAAATTTCTGTTCATGCAGTTTTTGCCTTTTTTTTTTTTTTTTTTTTTTGCAGCTAAATGTGACTGGAGATAAACTTAAAACCCTGCTGACTGATCTCATTTTAAATTCATGACCATGAACCTCAAGTGGGTCTTTAATTCTGCTAAGCAATCGTACTATATTCTCTCCCTGCAAACTCCAACCTCAATCTCTCATGATGACCTTGTTTCTTGTTTAAATGAGGAAAATAAAGCAGTTCGAGGATAATGTTCACAAACTACCTACATTCTAGCATGTACACATGTACTCTCTTTTTATAAAAAAGAATTATTTTTATTTAACTTTATTTAGTTATTTGTTTGCTTGTTTTTTAATTTGGCTAGAGAGGGGCAGAGTGAGCAAGAGAGAGAGAGAAAGTGAGAAAGCAAGCTGCCAGGTCTGGGACTTGAACCACAGTTGGCCCTGTGGGAGTCCTGCACCCTTAACCAGCACGCCATCTGCTGGCCCCCATACTGTCTTTTCCTATCTTTTACCTACTCAAAGCCCCTCAGTGATAAGTCTATTGGCTGGCATATTTTGGTGCCTGATTTATAGTGGATACTCATTACACACACACACACACACACATAAATTGTCCCTCCTCTTTTTTCCTTTTCCCCTTCTCTGACCTCATTGCACTGACTATTCCACATATTCGACTTAAAATATTTAGTTCCAGAAACATTCATTGTCACAAAGGACAATATTCTTATGATTTCTTTTATATCAGATATCCAAAGTAGGCAATTATATACACACCAAAAGTAGATCAGTGATTGCCTTGGGCTGGGGAAGGTGGGGTTATTGAGAGTGTGACAGCTAAGGAGTATGTGATTTCATTTTGCGTGATGGAGATTTCTAAAACTGAATGTGACAAATTGCACAACTTTATGAATATACTAAAATTTATTGCATTATACACTTTAAATGGGTGAGTTTTTTTGTTATGTGGATTATATCTCAATACATCTGTCTTAAAAAAAATATTGTGGCATGGTGGTTAATGCTCTGGACTTCCATATGGCCAACCGTAGTTCAAGGCCTGGACTTGGCGACTTGCTTTCTCACCCTTCCTGCTCTGTCTCTGGTGAGCACACATGCCCCATAGAACATTTAAAAATAATAATAAAAAACCTAAAAATTAAATATTTAGTTCTTTTCTAAAAAAAATATTGTAACCATCCATTTGTTTAAGAATATTTTGGAATTATAACTGGGAAAAGATGAGACAAGAATGGCAAAATTCTGCACTACAGGAGCTGGTCCTGCTGTGCAGTAGAAGCTGGACCCCATGTGGCTGGTCAGGGTTTGAGTCCTGGTCCCCGAAGCTTGAAAAACATGCTGAAAGCATGTATGTGTCCTGCCCAGGATCCTGATGGGATGGACATTTGAGAAAAAAGGATTTCAGCATAACCAGATCCCATTAGCAGATGTATGCATGCTCGCACTCTCTTTATAGAGACACATACACACACACACACAGACAGCCTACTATTTAGGGGGAAAAAAGAATGTCAGAACAGTTATTATAATGGGTATGTGGGGTATCATGGATTTATTATACTTGTGTAGGTATGGAATTCTTCATAGTTACAGAAGTTTTTTGGTGTTTTTTTTTTTTAAGACGACCTGATTATATTTTAATTGACTCATATTTACTCAATCATTTATTTATGAAGCATTTGTTGTGTTAGTGATAAGCTAGATTTACCTCAAGTAGGTTACATAGTCTCAAGGGGAATGAAGTTCTCTATATTGTGTATCTGAAATAGCTGCATATGCAAATAATGTGAGACTAAAATGTGATGTATCTTTAGTAAACTTAATTGTCCTTCTGTTCATTCATTCAATAAAGGACTTATTAACTATGAGGCAAAGTGCTAGAGATATAGAAAATAGATTCATTTTAGGGTGAAAAGAGTAAAGTGATGATGAACCTCATAGACTTAAGAAAGAAAGTTTATGTCAGAAGTTTTTGGAGGTTTTACAGCCTAGGAGTGAAGCTGCTAATGTACTCTTTTTTCTTTTTCTTTTTTTTTTTTTTTTTGAGAGGTTTTTTGCTATAGGGTGCGTGCGCTCCCCAGAAAGACAGAGAGAGACAGAGAGACAGAAAGCGAGAAATCACCCCAGGGGGATGGCCACACTGCAATCCCTTCTCCTCCATTCTCCTCTCGGGATCTTGGGCATGCACGCACACGTGCCTAGCATGAGTTTTAAGCCCGACGTGAGTTTTAAGCCACTGAGTCCGGGACACGAACCCCAGTTGACTACATGGGAGTTCAGTGACATAGCCATTACACTAACTGCTGGTCCCAAATGTACTCTTTTCTTACTAATCTTTTAGCAATGTGCCGTGTCTCTCTTTAGCTTTGGTAACAGATGTGTCTGTGGAATGCTAGGGTATATAGATGGGACACAAGAATGAGACCCAGCTGTTGCACCTGTTCTAGTCTCAAGGGAGGAAGGTAAATCTCCAAATCTCCTTATACGTTTTGCAACCCAGTAAGTAAGCTGAAAGGAGAAACAACAGGTTAGAAAAAAATCTTTGACCAAATACCGTAATACAAATGAGGATACCTAGCAGTAACAGGTAGAAGTAGTAGATTGCAATGCTTATGAGTGCCAGCTTAAGAGCCAGATTTGTGTAGGAAGATTACTTATTGCTATTATTTTAAATCAGAAGGGCTGAATGAAGACCCTGTATTTGTATGTGTTCAAGAAAAAGAAAACAAAATGTAAGCAAAGTCAATTAAGTGCTTTTGTGTGTTTGTAATTAAAACTATCACATGCTTTTTTTCCTTTTCTTTTTTTTTTTTTTTTTTGGTATGGAAATAGTATACTTATAACATATTGCTTGTTCTGGCACCAGCAGTTAGCATAATGGCTATGTCGTTGGACTCCCATGTACTCGACCGTGGTTCGAGTCCTGGACCCAGTAGCTTAAACTCATGCTGGGCGTGTGTGCGTGCGTGCCCAAGATCCCAAGAAGAGAATGGAGGAGAAGGGATTGTAGTGTGGCCATCCCCCCTGGGGGGTGATTTCTCGCTTTCTGTCTCTGTCTCTCTGTCTTTCTGGCGAGCACACGTGCCCTATAGCAAAAACCTCTCCAAAAAAAAGCATATTGCTTGTTCTTAGATTCTTTTAAAGTTCTGTGAACAATATTAAATCAGTAATAAAGCTCAGGACCTTCTGAAATTATTGGGAAAATGTTTTTGTTGTTTTAACCTATATCTATCCCTAAAGCAACTTTTAAAAATTAATCTACAATATCCTCCCCAAAAGGCAGAGAATCAGCATTAGGAATTATAGTTTAAGAGTAAATGTCTCTTCCCCCAAAATTAAAGCATCTAAAACTAGGTTCATAGAATAAAACCGTATCTTCATAAACAAAAATAGCATCACAACTATGGTACTATAACAAACCCAAATTAAATCATAGCTCTGAATGTGGTCTCACTGCTGTTAAATGGACATGTATAGAATCTGAATTAGAGACATGTATATAGTACACAAATGCATTTTACTCAAGTGTTTTATATATCCTGGACAAATTAGCACAGAAGAGACAAATCAGCTTGTAAAGCGTATTTCTAGAACATTGCTTGAGGTTTCTGTAATTTAATTCTCTTGGTCTTTACTGGATTTTGGAATTCTTCCCAGGACAGTTTATTAGTACTTGGATTTTGGTTTCAGTCTCTTTCCTTTCTCCTTTTTTACTTTTAATTTTTTTTCAGTGAATACTTAGACTGTGAAGGTTAAGAAGACCAATTGTTCCAGAAACTAAATTCTATATTTAACTGCAGACTGGGTGTGGTTCAGACAACTGCAAGCTTGCTTAATGTTTTGCCAGTCATCAAAACCCTGACCTGCAGAGAACATTCCTTTTCCTCATCTTCTAACTTTGAAATACACTGAGCTATGATAATATAGTGATATATGGTATATACTTTTGTGTATATATATAAATAAAATGAAGACAAAAGATTCTCATAGGTTGAAGCTTGAAATGACTCTGGAAGATCATTTTTTTTCTATGTTCTTCTATAGCAATCTCCAAATAATATTAAACTGTCCTATTTTCTTGGGGCCCATGTCCCGTTATTCTTTTATTATCTTTAATTACCACTGTGCGATTCGTAATACTTTTACCCAGGACATCTCCATCTCATTTCATGAAGCCACAGTTTGGTTTTTCTTTTTAAGTTTATTCATTTGTTTTATGAGAGACATAGAGAGAGACAAAGAGACAGGTACCTTCAACAGTCTTTACGCTGTGATTCGTCCGCAGTGTCGGCCGACTTGGATTAAGGGCATGTGTGCATGCCCACACTTGGCATACTCAGGAAAGCCCCAGGATATGAACCGAGGCCTTTCCCTTACGGGTCCAGCTGCATTACTGCTGTGCTATCATCTGGTTCCACATTTTAAAAAAATATGTATTTTCCTCTTGCTTGCCTTTTATAATTTGAATATGTGTTAATTACCATTAAATGGAGAAATACATACTTATATTTCTAGTGAGATTCCCCATGTGAAAAAAAAAAAAAAGAATTTTATCTTATTTTATTTATTTATTTATGAGAGAGAGATGGGAGGGGAGAAAGGAGGGAAGACTGGGAGAAGGACTGTTGACGAGGTTTCTGCACTGAGATCCTCTGCCCGGCCTCCCAGTCAGCCAGGATTACAGACACAGCAGCACGGCTATGCGCGGCTAGTTCAGCTTTGTCTGAGATCTGAACCTGGCCCTTCCTTGGTTCCCCAGGTTGCTTAAAGAACCTTCCTTAGAGTCTGTTTACCCATATTTGGTCACCATTACTGCATAGAATAAGGAATAGACCTTAGTTTGAACACTTCACTTTTAAAAGAATTATTTAATTTTATTTTGTATTATTATTAATATTATTATTTTTAATTTGCTCTAGGATACCAGAGAGAGAGAGAGAGCGCAAGGAAGTGAGAAAGCAAGCTTTCAGGTCCAAGACTTGAACTATAGTTGTCCATGTGGAAGTCCACCACCTAAATCATGCTACCTTCTGGCCCTGAACAGTTCATTTTTTTAATATCAAGAAACTGCAGTTTAAACAGGCTCATTAGCTTGGTTAAATTCACAGAAGAAATTAGATTAAATTGTTTATTTTGAAACTATAGCGATGTGAACCACAAAATAGGATTTTTAAAAGCTAAGAACTTAGAACTTATCAGTCCTTAATTTTTATTTGATAAATGTATTTTATCTGCTATGTACTAAGCTTTATGCTAACTTGGAATACAAAGCTGAGTGAGACAACACTTACTTCATTTAACTGTGAATATATTTTCTTTTGTGTTTCTTTATTCATCTCTTACTCATCCAGGCCCCCTTAATCTTTCTTTTTCCTCCTGAACTCCTTTCTATGTCTTCCTAATTTTTTCTTTAATTGGCCAGAAAAACTCATATTCATTTCTGTATCTGTCCTCTAGCACTTTCTTTTCTTTTAAGCACACCTTCTACACGCCACCTCTATCCCTAGTTGCTTCTTCATTGATTATAATGTAAAACTAAAGTGTATGCTTTAGTATTTCCTATACTTATTGAATAAAATAGTATGCTCTTATTTCATTTACAAACAAAATTGGTCAATATATATATTTTAAAGACATTAGTAAATGTTATTTATTACTTCTAAGAGTCCTTCAATTTCTTAAAATTATATCACTCCATGATTCAATTTCCTGTTTTGTGTGGAATCTTTGTTCTCTTGAGACTTGAAGCTTTGGAAAGGAAAATATTTCCTACTCTAGAATTAAATCTTTGGAGGGCCAGCCCTGTTATCTAGTGGGTCAGGGGGCCAGATCTCTCATGGCCAACCACAGTTAGAATCCCAGCTGAGGTAGCTTCAAAAACACACTGGACACATGCACATTCATACCTCAAAATCCCAACAGGATAGAGAAGGGACTGTGGCATTACCATACTCCATTGGGGGTCTGTTCTCCCTCCCTCACTCCCTCTCTCCCTCTCTCCCTCTCTCCCTGGCAAGCTCGTGTGACCTCTAACAATTAAAACGAAACAAACAATCTTTGAAATAATTCGTATTCAGCCTGACAACATGAACAGACTTCAAAGAAT
Organism: Tupaia belangeri chinensis; assembly: GCF_000334495.1. Lineage (NCBI taxonomy): Eukaryota > Metazoa > Chordata > Mammalia > Scandentia > Tupaiidae > Tupaia > Tupaia belangeri. The sequence goes on along the minus strand of NW_006159863.1, from coordinate 45,747 downwards.
AAAATCACTGCTTGATAACTAAGTTGTCAGAAGACCAGTTCTCAGTGACTGTGTTTTTACATGTCTTTATAATCTGTCTTAGTACCTCATTTAGCATTCATCTTATATTCTGGTTCTTTCAATTTCTATGTTTATATATTAGAGTACTAAAATACCTTGAGGATATGCAATCTGAAAATACAAAGAAACCATTGTTCACCGCCCTTTTTATCGATCTACATAGAATTATTTCCTTCTTCCTTATAAAATGAGAAAACTAAAAACTCACATTCTTACTGCATAGAAGAAATTGGCTTCTCTTATTTTTCAGTTTATCTCTAAAAGTTTTTTAGTGCTTTATGGTAGTAAAGAAACTTACATTTCATTTTTTTTCTTTATTATGTCATGACTGAATTGAGGGAAGTAGCTGAAGAAAATATCTTCTTCGCATCTGTGATCAAAGAGGCATGTGTCTGACCAAGATAGTGATTTTGTTTGGCTAGAAAATTGAATGAATTTGTTTTTCAGCTTCTTTGTATATAAGTACAATAGTTTTTATAGCAAGTAGCTAAGTCAATGATGATAAACCTATTTAAGTGGGATGTCATGGTAAAATGATAGATGTGGCCTACATAAGTTTGAGGGAAAATGAAAGTAATGTTAAGCAAAAGAAGAAAGAAATTGTATTATTATAATAACATAAGCCATAATCATACAAAGATAAAGGTTGAGAAAGGAAATAAAAAATAAGTAATTCTCCTTAAATGTTGATAAGTTCATATAGTTTTCTGTTACTTTTTGTTTGTTTGTGATGACTAGTGAGTGGTTAAGGATACAGACTTTGAAGTTAGCAAGATGGGGCTCCCATTGAGACTTTTACTCCCCAGCAATGTGTCCTCAGGCAAATTCCTTGTTCTAAAGTAGCTGGAATAGTCATACCTATGTTATAGGAGTGCTATGATTTGAGTTCTCAGCATGTTACCTGACACACATAGTAGGTGTTTATAATAGATACAACCCTCCTACTTCTAAACAATGCAAAAACGTTAAACAACAAGAACTTTCAGAAGGATTTCTGGGTTTCTTCAGATGGGAATTTCTTAAAATTTAATCATTTTCATTGTTCCTAAGCCTCAACCAATAAGTCTCCCTTAGTGTTTCTTTATTCAAAAGAAAGTCATTCCTCCTCTGTGTGCCAAACACTACACCCAGTGCTGAGACATATTGAAAGATAAGGGTCCAGGCCTGGTGGTCTCAGTCAGTGGAGGAGTCTGGTTTAAAGTCACACAAGAGGTTGGCCAAGTGCAGGAAGGACACAGGAAAGTGGTGCAAGAAAAGGAATCACCGAGGCGAGTGTGGACGTGGGTCATGTCGAGCGATGTGGTGTCCATGGCTGGGAAGAGGAAGATGTGCACAATGGCAGTACGGCAGCATGTGCAAAAGCTCAGTGGAAGGAGAAGTGAGGCGAAGTGTTTAGTCCGAGTCAGGCAGGCAGGAAATGAGGCTGGATGAGTAGGTGGTAGACACACTAGGGGATAACTTCATATTGCCGTTTGTAACTCCTGTCTTTTCCAAACCAGTCTTGCTTATATCCACACTGAACTACTTTTTTCTAGTACAGGTTGGGGCCAAGAAGAATTCTGGATTCTGGGTTTTTAAAATTTTATAATATTTGCATATTCATAATGACATATCTTAGGTGGCAGCCCCAAGTCAAAACACAAAATTAATTTGTTTCATATATACTTTATATGTATAACCTGAATGTAATTTTATAGTGTATTTTAAATAATTTTGTGCATGAAATCCTTTTGGCTGTATGTGGAAAAGTTATTTCAGATGAAGAGGGTAGAAGAGGGTCTTTTTTTCCCTTGTGTGTAGTGTGCCAGGTCATGACCCTCACTTGAGGTGAGGGGTGGGATTTTCCATTTGTTGGTACGTTGAATTCCAGCTTGTTGGCATCATTTAGTATGCAGTTTTATATTTGACAGCATTTGAGATATCAGATTATGCTCAATTTGTAATTGAAAAAAGGCTTTGCTTGATGGTCATTTTGTGCCACTTTCCTCCTGTGTATGAAACAGAGATACCAGGTTTTTTTTATGTCAGTAACTCAAATTATTTTTTAGGTAGGAGAGTGGATTTCATATTTGTAAAATATCCTGAAAACTGAAAAACTGAAACAGTTTTGAAAAATCTTTCCAGCTTTCCTTTCTAAAGACAAAAACCTAAATAAAAATCCCCACTTTCTTCTATGTTTTAAGAAATATCTTGAAATTCTAGCCATTTTTCAATAGAATTATTTAGTTTCATTTATTATTTAAATTTTTATTATCACTCTTAAATTTGCTATAGGGCATGTGTGCCCGTTAGAAAGAGAAAGAGAAAGAGAGGGAAAGTGAGAAAGCAAGCCACCAGGTCTGGCAAGTGCAGGAAGGACACAGGAAAGTGGTGCAAGAAAAGGAATCACCGAGGCGAGTGTGGACGTGGGTCATGTCGAGCGATGTGGTGTCCATGGCTGGGAAGAGGAAGATGTGCACAATGGCAGTACGGCAGCATGTGCAAAAGCTCAGTGGAAGGAGAAGTGAGGCGAAGTGTTTAGTCCGAGTCAGGCAGGCAGGAAATGAGGCTGGATGAGTAGGTGGTAGACACACTAGGGGATAACTTCATATTGCCGTTTGTAACTCCTGTCTTTTCCAAACCAGTCTTGCTTATATCCACACTGAACTACTTTTTTCTAGTACAGGTTGGGGCCAAGAAGAATTCTGGATTCTGGGTTTTTAAAATTTTATAATATTTGCATATTCATAATGACATATCTTAGGTGGCAGCCCCAAGTCAAAACACAAAATTAATTTGTTTCATATATACTTTATATGTATAACCTGAATGTAATTTTATAGTGTATTTTAAATAATTTTGTGCATGAAATCCTTTTGGCTGTATGTGGAAAAGTTATTTCAGATGAAGAGGGTAGAAGAGGGTCTTTTTTTCCCTTGTGTGTAGTGTGCCAGGTCATGACCCTCACTTGAGGTGAGGGGTGGGATTTTCCATTTGTTGGTACGTTGAATTCCAGCTTGTTGGCATCATTTAGTATGCAGTTTTATATTTGACAGCATTTGAGATATCAGATTATGCTCAATTTGTAATTGAAAAAAGGCTTTGCTTGATGGTCATTTTGTGCCACTTTCCTCCTGTGTATGAAACAGAGATACCAGGTTTTTTTTATGTCAGTAACTCAAATTATTTTTTAGGTAGGAGAGTGGATTTCATATTTGTAAAATATCCTGAAAACTGAAAAACTGAAACAGTTTTGAAAAATCTTTCCAGCTTTCCTTTCTAAAGACAAAAACCTAAATAAAAATCCCCACTTTCTTCTATGTTTTAAGAAATATCTTGAAATTCTAGCCATTTTTCAATAGAATTATTTAGTTTCATTTATTATTTAAATTTTTATTATCACTCTTAAATTTGCTATAGGGCATGTGTGCCCGTTAGAAAGAGAAAGAGAAAGAGAGGGAAAGTGAGAAAGCAAGCCACCAGGTCTGGGACTCGAACCAGGGTCGACCATGTGGGAGTCTGGCTCCTTAACCACCGTGCCAACTGCGAGTCTCCCAAAAGACTTTTTAAAAATTGAAAATGGGGGCCTGCAGTTGGCATGGTGGTTAAGACACTAGATTCCCACATGGCCGACAATGATTTGAACCCCAGACCTGGTGGCTTACTTTCTCACATCCTCCCTCCCTCCTTCTCTCTCTCTCTCTTTCTTTCTCTCTCTCTCTCTCTCTCTCTCTCTCCCCCTCCCTCCCTCCCTCCCTCCCTTCCTCTCTCTGGTGAATGCACACTCCCTATACCAAAAAATAAAAAATAACTATAAACAAAATTAAATAAATAACTCTTTAAAAAATAATAAAGTCTTTTGGACCCAGTAGTCACGCAGCTGTAAAACACAGTGCTCTGCCAGGCAGACCCACATGGGAAGGTTGCTAGTTCTGGCCCTGAGATGAGAGCATGCCAGGTATGAGTGCATTCATCCGTCATCCCAGTTGACAGAAGCAAGGTGTTGGGGGGGTCGATTTCGGTGTCAAGACCATGTCAGGAGTGCTTTCTCTCAATTTCTTTTTCTCTGTCTCTCTTTCTCATGGAATAAACTAACTTTAAAAAAAAGTCTTTTGATTCATATTTTTTCCTGCTATCCTTGTATTATAAAGGTGAAATATACAAAAATATAAAATCCAGTTTTCCTACTGACTTCTACTATAAAGGTACATTGTTGGGGTGAAAGCGGAGGCAGAAGTTCTCAAAATGAGTTATTTCTGCTAAGTACATTTTACTGTTTTTTCCAGGAGAGTAGTTTCTGTGCTCCCTTGGGCAAGAAGGTGCTTATATTCAGCTGGGATATAAGCTAGCTTAGTACTGTGCATAAGTCCAATATTACTCATGTTTTCTGAACTTTATTAAATTTAATATTTAAAAAGACCCCACAACATAAAAAAAAATAGAAAATGCTTTCCCTCTCTGTCTCCCACTGGACAAATTAGACTCAAAGGGGGAGAAATACTATAGTATGTTCTAATTTTGTTGACGTTTTTAAGGCCTTTAGATCAATTCAGTGATAAATAATAATTAAAAGTTTAAAGTGACCCAGTCGACAGGCTAGCCCATAGCACAGTGTTCAGGTGCTGTGTGTGAGGAGTTGGATCCCACATGGATGGCTATGGTTTGAATCCCAGCCTAGGCAGCTTGAACGACACTCGGGGGGCATGCATGTTTGTGCCCCAAGTTCTCACAGGATATAGACGTGGAAGAAAAGGGAAGTGCAAAATAACCATGTCCCATCAGGGGGTGCTTTATGTCTATTTGTCTGTCTGTCTGTCTCTCTCTGGTAAGCACATGTGTCCCCTGGCAATAAAATAGATTAATGAATAAAAATAAAGTGATCCAATTGAAATGACTCAAAAACAGCAAAAAATTTACTTTCAAATGCCTTTTTGTTATTCGTTGGTATGATCATTGTACCATTCTCACTCACGAACATTTCGTGGAAGAAGAGTTAAGTTCTTTAAAATGCAGTGTTTGTCTCGGCCTGCAATGAGGACCTAAAATGCGTGTGGCGTGTCCTCCTTTAAGGTTGTTTTGCTATCACTGTAACCTCTGGCAAGCGGGTCTTCCTCTTCCCTCTCTTTTGATGTCATTGCTGTTCTAGAACAGAAGATGCTAGAAGAATATACTATAAATTTTGTAATTAATAAATGGTGAAAGTCGAATTTCAAAAAGAATTTATCCTGGAACCAGCAGATAGTGTAATGATTACCCTGCTGGACTCCCACGTAGTCAACCACGGTTTGAGTCCCAGACCACCGGGTACATGTGTGTGTGCCCAAACTCCCGAGAGGAGAATGGAAGGGAAGGGATTGTGGTGTGGCCATCCCCGCTGGGTGATGATTTCTTGCTTTCTGTTTCTCTGGTGAGCACACATGCCCTATAGCAAAAATCTCTAAAAAAAAAAAAAAAAGAAAGAAAAGAAAAGAAAAAAGAATTTGGGGCTGGCAGGTGGCATGGTGGTTAAGGGTACTGGACTCCCACATGGCCAACCGTGGTTTGAATCCCAGACCTGGCAGCTTGCTTTCTCATTTTCCCTCTTTTTCTCTCTGTCTCTCTCACTCTGTCCCTTTCTGGCCAAATTAAAAGATAAAATAAACAAGTAAAGTTAAATAAAATAAATTTAAAAAATAATTTATCCTTGTCCATACTTCTGGAATGACTCGGGTGGAACGTAATGAACTATACACCTCCTGTATCTCTGCAAATAGAAGGAAGTTCTTACCATTTATATGAGACAGCAGGAGCCTGGACATGACCTCATTTCAGTCCATTAGACTATTTGAGGAAAAAAACTACAAAACTTTCCCACTTATTGACAGGTAAAGTTATCCCAGTCCATTTCTCATAGCCAGTATGAAGATGAACTGTCCTTAAATGCATTTTAAAATTGGCAAATTATACTTCCTGGTTCCTTTTTGGTCAAACAGAAATAGCCAAAAGAAAAATTGTCCTGACATTTTTGAGGCAGATTAAAAGTTTTCCCCACCCTCATATAGATGCTTTGCCAGCAGTTTCTTTTTGTATAAACAACATACCCTTTATTTTCTTTGGTCCATGAGCCAATTAAACAGGACAAAAGACCCCATGTCCCTCCTATTGTCCCATGGCCACAGTTGGTGTTGTATATAATGAGTCATCAGTAAAATATATGATTCATCCCAGAAGCAGAATTATAGGCATCAGGCTATAAACATTAATACAGAGAGAAACCAATTAAATACTAACTAGAAAATCTTCATGGAAAACGAGTAAGCTTTGTCTTTTGTAAATTCATATTTATTGAGTTTCTACTTTGTACCAATATATATAATAATAAATATATATTGAAATAAGTAGTTCATTAAGAAATTATTTGGCTATTCCCTCCTGGGGGGTGATTTCTTGCTTTCTGTCTCTCTGTCTCTCTCTGTCCTTCTGGTGAGTGCACGTATACTATAGCAAAAACCTCTCCAAAAAAAAAAAAGAGAAAAAAGAAATTATTATTGGGGCCAGCAGGTGATATGATGGTTGGAGCACTGGACTCCTATATGGCCACCTGTGATTGGAATCCTGGACCTGGTGATTTGCTTTCTCACTTTCCCTCTCTTTCTCTCTGTCTCTCTCTGGTGAGCACATGTGCCCTATAGCAAACTTAAATATAATAATAATAATAATAATAAGATAAATAATTTAAAAAGAAATTATTATTGTTAGACTGAATATTCTCAACATATACAAAGGTTTGCATATATATTTAATGTTTGAAGTGTCAACTAGAAGGTAATTTATTAATATTCTGTTTCAGTTGCTTTTTGTTTGAGGAGGCTTGAATTGAATGTATAATTTTAATGTTATAAAAATCCCCAAATGGGACCAGCAGTTGGCATAATGGCTATGTCACTGGACTTCCATGTAGTCACATGTGGTTCAAATCCCGGACCTGGTGGCTTAAACTCATGCTGGGCACATGTGTGTGTGTGTGCCCAAGATCCCGAGAGAAAAGTGAAGGAGAAAGGATTGGGGCATGGCCATCCCCCGGGAGGTGTTTCTCGCTTTCTGTCTCTCTGTCTTTCTAGTGAGCGCACGCACCCTATAGCAAAAAACTCTCAAAAACAAAACTAAACAAGACAAAATATCCCCAAACTAGTCTTTATGCTATACTTCGAAAATGTAGATACCTTAGATATGCTAATCATAATAGTGCCTTATCCAAATATTCTTAATCATTGTTCCTATTTTGACATGTTATACATTTAAAGGCCAGACTTAACTATAGTTCTAACCATCTTGGGACTCTCATGGAGTTATTATTTTGCTGGGAATAGAAACCTTGGCTTGTCATCAATCAAAATACATTTGTTCTATCACTGTGAAGAAGTTTGTTTACCTTTAATGCAATTGATAAATAACATTTCAGCTTGGACAATATTAATGTAAGTAGCATGTATTTTGTCAAATATTATCATAATTAATTTGTTTTTTTAAAAGGGAATTGAAGGACCACCAGGGGCCATGGTGGTTAAGGCACTAGACTCCCACATACTGACCATAGTTCAAGTCCCAGACCCAGTGGCTTGAAAATGATGGCAGGCATATGTGTGTGGGTGCCTAAATTCCTGAGGGGAGAATGCTGGAGAAGGGATTGTGGCATGGCTACTAGGATGTGATTTCTCATTTTTCTTACTTCTGTCTTTCTCTGTTGCTCTCCAGTGAGCACATGCACTCTATGGCAAAAACCTTTAAAAAAAAAAAAAAGATCTTAGGACCAGCAGATTACATAATGGTTACATCACTGGACTCCCAGGTAGTTGACTATGGTTTGAGTCCCGGAACCAGCAACTTGAAATTCACACTGGGTGCGTGTACATGTATCCCAAGATCCTGAGAGGAGAATGGAGGAGAAGGGATTGCTGTGTGACCATCCACCCTCAGGGATGCTTTCTTGTTCTTTGTCTCTCTTTCTCTCTGGCAAGTACACAAGGCAGGTAGTATGGTGGTTAAGGGCACTGGACTCCCATATGGCCGACCGCGGTTCGAGTCCCAGACATGGTGATTGCTTTCTCACTTTCCCTCTCTCTCTCGCTCTCTCACCCGCCCTCGCTCTCGCCCTTGCTCTCACTCTGTCCCTCTCTGGTCAGATTTAAATAAATAAAGTTAAATAAAATAATTAAAAAAAAAACAAAAAAAAAAACGAAGGCCTAACTGCATTCGTGCAAGTGGGAGGCACTGCTACACAGTGTCTGAGACTACATGGTAGGCTCAGGGTGGATTCCTGGCTCAACCCCGACAGGCCAGGTGCAATGACCCGTGCCCGTGGTCCTAGCTAACTGGGAGACCGAAGCAGGAGAATTTTAAAGTGGTAAGCCCCTGTCATAATGCCTCTCCTCTCTCTTCTTCCTGCATGCTTGCTCTCAATTATAAACAAGAGGAGGGGCAATTAAAGATTAATTTATCTATAGCCTGGTAGTTTTATGGACTCCCACTAAAAACACAGCAAGACCAAGATACAGGAAGTATTGGTGTTTTCCACCTGCCTTCAGGGAAGTAGCAGGTTGATCCCAGACCAACACACCTCTGATTCTCTGAAGAATCTCTATTGTCTATAGTTGGTCTGCTATTTGTTGAGATCAAGAATTTAGAGCAACCCCTGAGAAAAGCATTTCTCGTTTTAGATGCAGACAGTAATTTTACAGCAAGAGGCTATCTTTTTGCAGAAGCATACTACTAATCATCAGAAAAACCATGCAGAATACAATGGATTGAGTCTTATCAATCCTGTTTTGTTGGTCTTCACTTTGTAATCAATTGCTGGTCGGTACTGTCAGATTTGTAAGTGGCCCATTTATAACTTAGCGCTTTATATTTTAAAATGGATTTCTGGCCTTGGGATGACTGCTTCTTACACACGGGTAAGTGTAAGAAACTGAACAGGCCTGGAGCCAGCAGGTGGCGTGATGGTTAAGGGCACTGGATTCTCACATGGCCGATCATGGTTCAAGTCCTGGACCTCGCAGCTTGCTTTCCTACTTTCCCTTTCTCTCACTCTCTGTCTCTCTGGTCAAGTTAAAATAATAATTATTATTATAATTAAATAAATAAATAATTTTTTAAAAAAAGAAAGAAATTGAACACTCTCAAATCACCTGACACATGTCAGCAAAGGCTGACCAAGCGGAACAGGCATGCAACTGTAGGCGAGACAGAGGCAGCAGGGAGTACACCGATGACAGGCCTTAGCAGCCGGTGAACTGGTAAAGACAGGTCGCTCTCCAGGAGGCACCATTTCCACTGGTGTGAACGCAGTCATCACTCACATTTGGTAGGTTCATTAGGAATCGAGGGATTCATAGACCAAGGAAGCCAAACACTGCCCTGCTCATGCATGTTCCTTTTCTTTATTACTAAAATAAAATGGAGGAAGCTGGTTGGTGGTGCAGTGGTCAGACATGCCACCAGGCCCATGGGGGAGGTTGTCAGTTCTGGTCTGGAGACTTCCTGAGTGTGCCAGACCTGTGAGTGCCCATGATCTGGGCTGGCTGGAGCTGGGGGCAGATCATGGTGCCAAAACCCTGTCGGATGTGCACGCACTCAAACTTTCTGTCTCTCTCTCATGTCAATAAATAAAGAAAACTTAAATAAAGTGGAGGATTGGGCATGTATTCAACACAGAGATGTGTTGGAAGAGAAGTACTGTTTCTCAGTTGTCTTTTTGTAAATTGGTTAGAATTTGTCAGTGTTTTACCAGACAACTCCAGAAAATTGTCTCCATCCTTTTCATGGTCTTCACAGAAAGACTTATGATTAAAAGGTAATATACAAAAGAAGAAAACATGCTCCCCATTGGCCACAGTAATAAAACTCCAAATCTCTAATCCAGCAGTACTTCATTTGGGTCACAGTTTACTGAACAAGTGGTGGTCTGTGTTGTTTCTAAGCTTAGTGATAGGATTCAAGTGTGCCCAGAACTCAGGCCCTAAATACAGTGCTATCTTTGACCCTGTTAATCAAATATCAAGTAGGGTCTCATGACAGTTAGCATGCTGCAAGTAAATAAAATGTTTACATGTAGACTCTTTTCAAGGAAGGGCCTTGGGAGAGGAAAACTTGACGGTTGCACACGTTGCACATATGGTGTCCAACATCCACATGCGTGCATTTTTTCTTTTTCAAACATGTGAAAGGCATCCTACCATACTGATAATAATTTGGGAGCTTTTTTCCCGTGCTAGTGTCAGAAGGAGCACATGCTTCTGCAACAGATTAATTGCACTGCAGACATAGACTTTCAATGTGTATCGATGTTGCGTTTCAAGTGAGAAATTCCAGAATTCTAAAAGTTCTCCTCTTCCCAGGGAAAAAAGGTGGGTCAGTGTCATTGTCTCCAGAGCAGTTAGGTTGCCTTTCCCAAGGAGAACTCGCCCCGAGATGGGAAGTAGCTGTGATCCTAGGGCTGTCGTACTGAAGCCTGGGTTTCCTACATCTTTGCTTTCAGGAACTCTTGTGGAATTTACAGGAGCTGGATCTCGATGATTCACTAGTACAGAGATCTGCTTTACATGTCTAAGTGAATTCTGAAACAGTGCTACGTCTTAGCTGAGTAATAGCTGTTCCTATTAGGGCTTTAAGCCAGTGAACTGAGTCAGGACACCTTAATTCCAGGTCATGTAACCTTGAGCAAGTCAGTTCTCCTTTCATCTCATTTGTGAAGTTCATGCCTTCACCTGCAAAGTAAAGAGGCTGACCTGGTAGTGTTCTTTCCAGCTTAAAGCTTTTGATTCTTTGTCAGGATCTACTCTGGTATTTCTAAATCCATGTGTAATGAGCTATGTTATGGGATTCCATATGCTATGGGGTACAATGCAAAAATTCAGTTGATCAGAATCCTTTAATCTCTTCATAGAATAACATTAATTTTTCTGCTTAAAACTATTCTTTCTATTTTGGGGACCAGTAGTTGGCGTAATGGCTCTGTTGCTGGACTCCCATGTAGTCGACTGTGTTTCAAGTCCTGGACCCGGTGGCTTAAACTCACAGTGGGCACATGTACATGCATGCCCAAGATCCCGAGAGGAGAATGGAGGAGAAGGGATTGTAGCGTGGCCATCCCCTCTGGGGGTGGGGGGATGATTTCTTACTTTCTGTCTCTCTGTCTTTCATGTGCTCTATAGCAAAAACCTCTCTCAAACAAACAAACAAAACTCTTCTATCTTTTCACAGGCTTTTCTATTCCTAGAGTCACTGCAAAACTATGAAAATATACAGCTTTTCCCCCTAATATAACTCATTTATATTTTAGTTTTTCTTTTTACTCATACCTTCTAAAAGGCTAATGTGAAGAGAGCTTTTATTTATTTAGTCTGTAGTATTAAAAACAAATTCATCTATAAAAAATGTATTGGTATAGAGCATCTTTTGTTGTACAATACAGTGTTTGTAAAATAAACTTTTATTTTTTTAAAAGAATTATTTACTTATTCCATTTTATTTGTTGTTATTATTTTTTAAACTTGACCAGAGAGAGAAAGGGAAAGTGAGAAAGCAAGCCGCCAGGTCTGGAACTTGAACCATGATCAGCCATGTGGGAGTCTAGCACCCTAATCACCATACCACCTGCCAGCCCCATAAAGTAAACTTTTAAAATATAAGTTTATTATTGAAAGGCATTTAGATAAACTAGGAATGTTTATTATTTAAGAATAATTTTATGCAATTCCATTTTACTCATACTTTGAAAGAGCAGACTTTATTTTCACATAATGTACAAAATTAGTACATGCTTAATATATAAAAATGGGGGGACCAGCAGTTAGCATAATGGCTATGTCGCTGGACTCCCATATAGTCGACTGTGGTTCGAGTCCCGGACCCGATGGCTTAAAAACTTACGCCAGGTGCGTGTGCATGCGTGTCCAAGATCCCGAAAGGAGAATGGAGGAGAAGGGATTGTGGTGTAGCCACCCCCCCTGGGGGATGATTTCTTGCTTTCTGTCTCTGTCTGTTTGGTGAGTGCACGCATCCTACAGCGAAAACCTCTCAAAGTATATATATAAATAGGAAAATGCAAGAAACTAACAAGAATAAAATTAGAATGTCCCTTAATGCTACCACCCAGAAATAATCATTGTTAACATGTGGTTTATTTCTTTTCATCTGTTGTTCTGTGTGTTGTATATATATTTACATATCTTTCTAAACAGAAATATTCCATTTGATATATAGGTCTATATGTAATATCATTTATATACTCTGTGGAAACATGATTTTTATTGAGAAAGTCCATTTTAAGACTATACCGTAACCCAGCGTCTGTGGTTGGACTCAGGGTGGCAGTAGTAGCTCTAGTCCAGGTTCTCACTTCATAACTGAACATATTGTCAGTTTGTAGACAAAGGATGGTGAAATAAAGTATTTTTGAAAAGCAGTTTTGGGGGCCAGCCTGTGGCATGGTGGTTAAGGTGACTGGATTCCACATGGCCAATTGTGTGGTTTGAGTCCTGGACCTGACAGCTTGAAAAACACAATGGGTAGGTGGTGTCTGTGCCCCCAAAATCCCAAAGTTAGGACGGAAGAAGGGTCATCTGGTATGGAGGGTGCTATCTCACCTTCCTGCTCTGTCTGCATCTTTCACCATTAAATGCATGTACCCCACTGGCAAATTTTTTTAAAAAAAGGAAGAAAGAAAAGCAGTTTTTAAATTAACCAGAGGTAGGTTTTTGTAATATTATTTAATACCTAAATTTTAGTTTAAGAAATATATATATATATATTTCTTAAAATGTATATATATATACTTTTTTTTGAGAGGTTTTTTGCTATAGGGCGCATGCATTCACCAGAAAGATAGACAGAGTCAGAGAGAAAGAAAGTGAGAAATCAGCCCCCAGCGGGGATGGCTACACCGCAACCCCTTCTCCTCCACTGTCCTCTTGGGATCTTGGGCATGCATGCACACGTGCCCGGCTTGAGTTTAAGCCACTAAGTCTGGGACTCAAACTGCAGTCAACTACATGGGAGTCCAGGGACATAGCCATTACGTAAACTACTGGTTCTTGAGAAATATTTTTATTAGGAAATTAATTTTAATAGTTTATAAACAGTAGAAAACACAGGATATACAAAAGAAAATAGAGGGCCAGACTCAAGGTCTATTGGTTAAGGGAGCTGTATTCCATATGGCCAACTGCAGTTTGAATCCTGGCCCCAAAGCTAGATGTGAACTTGTATAGAAAGGGTCAGCAGGTGTGGTGGTTAAGGTGCTGGAACCCAAATAGCTGACTGCACAGTTCAGTCCCAGATCTGATGTCTTGAAAAACATGCAAGGCATGTGCAAATCCCTAGAGGAGAATGGAAGAGAAGGGATTGTGGTGCAGCCAACTACCCAGGGGATAATTTTTCACTTTCCTTCTCTCTGTCTCTCTCTAACAATCACATATACCCTATGTCCCCCCAAAAAGGGGGGGCATTTCAGAGCTAGCTGGTGGTGGTAGTTAGGGTGACTGGATTCCACATGGCCAATTGTGTGGTTTGAGTCCTGGACCTGACAGCTTGAAAAACACAATGGGTAGGTGGTGTCTGTGCCCCCAAAATCCCAAAGTTAGGACGGAAGAAGGGTCATCTGGTATGGAGGGTGCTATCTCACCTTCCTGCTCTGTCTGCATCTTTCACCATTAAATGCATGTACCCCACTGGCAAATTTTTTTAAAAAAAGGAAGAAAGAAAAGCAGTTTTTAAATTAACCAGAGGTAGGTTTTTGTAATATTATTTAATACCTAAATTTTAGTTTAAGAAATATATATATATATATTTCTTAAAATGTATATATATATACTTTTTTTTGAGAGGTTTTTTGCTATAGGGCGCATGCATTCACCAGAAAGATAGACAGAGTCAGAGAGAAAGAAAGTGAGAAATCAGCCCCCAGCGGGGATGGCTACACCGCAACCCCTTCTCCTCCACTGTCCTCTTGGGATCTTGGGCATGCATGCACACGTGCCCGGCTTGAGTTTAAGCCACTAAGTCTGGGACTCAAACTGCAGTCAACTACATGGGAGTCCAGGGACATAGCCATTACGTAAACTACTGGTTCTTGAGAAATATTTTTATTAGGAAATTAATTTTAATAGTTTATAAACAGTAGAAAACACAGGATATACAAAAGAAAATAGAGGGCCAGACTCACAGCCTCGTAGTAAAGGGAGCTGTATTCCATATGGCCAACTGCAGTTTGAATCCTGGCCCCAAAGCTTGAAAACCATGCTGGGAGCGTGTGCATTTGCACTCCAAACACCAAGAGGATGGAGAAATGAGGAGAAAGGATTGTAGCATGGCACACCCCACTGAGGGCTGATTTCTCCCTTTTTCTTTTTTAATCTCTCTGTCTAGTACACATGCCCCCTGGCAATTAGAAAATAAAGAAAATAGTAATAGTTACATTTACAAATAATCAACTAAAAGTATTCCGTTTGTTTACATTGAGGGTCTTCCTTTGGGTCCCTCTCTATATATATACACATGTGCACACATAGACACACATATATGTCATTTTATATGTAATTGGCATAATGATACATTTGGCCATTTTATCACCACCTCACCCCACAAAGTTGGATTTCTCCACAGTACTGACAGTGGCCTTGGGGATGATGACCAGCATACCCACAGCCTGCTTTTGCACGCCTATCATAATTGTCTTTTAGCTAAGTAGAAATGTGCTTGTTTTGCTTATGGGTGGAAGGCTGTGTTTTATTTTTATTTACATGGAAGCTTTATTTATTTATTTATTTTTTTAGAAGATAGGGTGTGTACACTTACCAGTGCAAGATAAGGACAGAAAGACATTTGAAATCACCCCCAGGAGAATGGCGACATCGCAATCCCATCCTCTTTAGCCTCCTTTTGGGTTTTTCTTTTGTTTTAAGAGATTTTTGCGGGTCAGGAGGTGGCGTGGTGCTTAAGGTGCTGGACACTCCCCACATGGCTGACCACAGTTCGCGTCATGGACCTGGTGGCTTGCTTTCTCACTTTCCTTCTCTTTGTATTTCTCTGGTTAAATGAAAATGACTGAATGAATAAATAAAATTAAATAAATAAATATGAATTTTTTTTTTTTTTTTTTTTTGCTACAAGGCACATGTGCTTGCTGGAGAGAGAGAGAGACAGAAAGAATGAAATCACCCCCTAGAGGAGATGGCCATGCCTCAGTCCCTTCCCCTCCATTCTTCTCTCAGGATTTTGGGAACACACGCACACGTGCCTGGTGTGAGTTTTAAGCCACTGAGTCTGGGAGTTGAACTGCAGTCGACTACATGGGAATCCAGCAACATAAGCATTACACCATCTGCTGGTCCTTCCTCCTGGGATTTTAGGCACACACACACAGGTGCCCTGTGTGATTTTCAAGCTGCTGAGTCTGGGACTCAAAACATGTTCAGTGTTGTGGTATCCAGCCACCTTAACCTCCACTCTACCTGCTGACCCTGTAAACGTATTTGATTACTAACACTTTTACATATTTCTAATTATTCATACTTCTTCTGGTGTTTGTTTTTTTCCTTTACTCATTTTTTTCTATCACATATTGTGTTTTCTTATTGACTCATTAACCCTTTCTGCTATATATTTCTATTTACTTGCAATTTATTTTTTATTTAAATGTAGGTGAAGTCATGTGACTGCCTTCATCACTTAACATTTCCTCATTCAGATGGTCTTTTTTAAAAAACTTTTTTAATGATTTAACTTTGACATTTAATCCTAATATTTGGTTCATAAAGTCAGCATTTTAAAAAAAGAATTATTTTATTTTGTTATTTTTTAATTTGCTGTAGGGCATATGTGCTTGACAGAAAGAGAAAGAGAGAGAAAGATAGGGAAAGTGATAAAGTAAGCCATCAGGTCCAGGATTCAGACCAAGGTCAGCCATGTAGGAGTCCAGAGACATAACCACTGTGCCATCTGCTGGCCCCAGGTCAGCATTTCACTTGGTCTTACCAGATAGCCAGTTTTCCTTTCCTCATCAGATTTAAGATTTTGGGGGGGAGGGGGGGGCAATAGGTTGTATGGTGGTTAAGGTGGTGGACTCCCACATTTCCGAATGTGGTTCAAGTCCCAAACCTGGCAGCTTGCTTTCTCATGTTCCTTCTCTGCCTCTGTCTGTATCTCTGTGGTCAAATTAAATAAGAATAATAAATGAAATACTGTAGTTCTTAAAAGAAAAATGTTTCTTTCTTCTGTGTAAGATTATTTGTTGGTTCTATTGACCATCATCAATTCTTGAACCATAGTTTTGATTATCATAACTTTATAATTTCATAATATTTACCAGGATAGAGCCCATTTGTTACCACTTATTTTCAAAGTGTTATGAATCATTTTTATGTGTTTTTCCCAGTTAATATTAAAAATTACATAGTTAAATTTTACCACTCTCGGGGCCAGCAGGTGGCATGGTGATTAAGGCGCTGGACACTCCCACATGGCCAACCACGGCTCAAGTCCTAGGCCTGGTGGCTTGCTTTCTCACTTTTCTCCTCTCTGTGTGTCTGTCTTTCTCTGGTGAAATGAAAATAATTGAATGAATAAATAAAATTAATTCTTCTTAATTATTTTTTTTTTTTACCATACTAAGAAAAGATAGAGAAGAAAAATGTATGTGTTTAATTTGATTGAAGTGCATTAAACCTAAAAACTCATTTGGGAAGAAAGGACATTGTTACACTATTCATTCTCATCTGCATTGTGTGTTATGCATCTTCACCTCCTTATCTTTTTTAACTGTGAGTGTAGTTTTTACTTTTTAAATGACTTCTATATTTTCCTTGTTAGGCATTTTTAAGTCTTTTTCTTGCTCTTGGAGTAGATGCCTTTCTCTCCCCCCATAAGTCATCTACCTAGTTATTACTGATAAACGGAAAAGGTTTTATTTTTATTTATTTATTTATTTTAAGAGAAATTTTTGCTGTAGTGTTTGTGTGCTTTCCAGGGACACAGAGAGAGAAAGTAAGAAACTACCTCAAGGGGGTACGGTCACGCTGCAGTCCTTCTCCTCCATTGACCTCTGTGGATTTTGGGCACGCATGCACACACACCCGAAGTGAGTTTCAAGCCTCCAGGTCCAGGACACAAACCAGTCAACCATGTGGGAATCCAGAGCCCCATCCACCATGCCACCTTCTGGCCCCAAGGTTTCTTTTCTTTTTTTATTTTTTTAAGGTTTCTTTTCCATTTCTTTTTTCAAATTCATTTAGTTATTCTTTTAATTGATAAAGTATCAATTTTAATTTTTGTATTTGTTTAGTACCCAATTGATTATTTCTGAGACATTTAAAATTTATTATATCTCTCAGTTTTCTTTATATTTTATAATAGGTAAATGACAATTTTTTATAATTATTTTATTTATTCATTCATTTATTTTAATCTGACAAGGGAGACAGAGAGAGAGAGAGAGAGAGAGAGAGAGAGAAAGTGAGAAAGCAAGGCACCAGATCCAGGACTCGAACTGTGATCAGCCATGTGGGAGTGTCCAGCATCTTAACCACCATGCCACCTGTTGGTCCCTGGTAAATGATAATTTTGTAATCTTCTTTTGCAGTTTGTTTCAAATCTTGTACTGACAAGGACTTTCAGAACAATGTAAAACTGTAGCAATGTAAAAAATTTTATCTTTGATAATGGACCCTGTTGGCTTATTTCTGAATCGATGATGCTGTTAGTATTTTACCATTTTATTATTAATGTTATCAGTTACTGTTTTCCCATCTTTCTATCATGAAAGATTCAAGCATAGAGTAAAATTGAAAGGATTTTATAGTCTATATGTATATGAATTTCATCATGTTATTATTAATGTTGGCAATTTTTTTCTCTTATATTATAAAAGTTTTCAAGCCAATAGCAGAATTGGTTCCACCATTAACATTCCACCATACTGTTTTATTATTCCTCTCTAGCAGATTTTTTAACATCCATTATGATTATGTTACAGAAGTAGATTAAAAAAGAACTTACTAGAATTTTTCAGTTTGATCAAACCTTCTAGAGAGCAGAATGTCTTATTCTTTATTTATTTACTTGTTTATTTTTTATTGTAGGGCACTTTTGCTCTCCAGAGAGACAAAGGGAGACAGAGGAAGAAAGTGAGAAATCACCCCTCAGGAGGGATAGCCGCACCACAATCCCTTCTCTTCCATTCTCTTCTTGGGATTTTAGGCATGCATGCACTTATACCCAGTATGATTTTCAAGCCTCAGATCTGGGATTGAACAGTATGGGAGCCCAGTGCCTTAACCACCATGCCACCTGCTGGCCCCCACATGCCTTACTCCTCAGATAGCCTTACTTACAGACATAATCTCCTCGGCCATCTGTAAATCTATAGTGAAATAAAGCCCATGCTATAATATTGGGTTGTGAGAAAAGTCATAATGTATTATGTTTTTCTATGCAAAAATGCATCATGAGTTTTCCACAACCCGATAGTTTAATCACATTATTTCTTAACACCATCTCATTCTCATGAACTAACTATGTGTATGTACCCAGTATATTATTAGTTTCCTACGGCTGACACAGTTACCACACACGGGAGACCTTAAAACAACAGAAGTTTATTCTCTCACAGTTCGGGAGGCCAGAAATCTGCAATCGAGGGGTGAGCAGGACTGGTTCTTTCTGGAGGCTGTGAGGGAGAATCTCTCCCTCCAGTACCTCTCTTCTAGCTTCAGGCAGTTGCTGGCAAGCCTCAGTATTCACTGGCTTGCAGCTACCTCATCCAGTGTTTGCTTCCATCTCCCTACTCCCTCTTCTGTCTCTTATAAAGAGGCTCGCACTGCATTCAGAGCCCACTGTGATCTCATCTTCCTCCTCACCGTGATTATGTCTGCAGGTGCCATCTTCAAATAAAGTCATACTCGGAGGTCCTGGGTGGGCATGAATTTGGAGGGAGGAGAGGAGCACTGTTCAACCCCCTGTGCTGAGCAACTTGCTTAGCAAGTGGTCATGGAAAGAGCATGGGACTGGAAGTCCAGAGACTTGGTTCTGATTGTAGCCAGCTCTATAACCTGGGGGAACTCAGGTCTGCATTGTGTCCCCATTTCTCAGGTGAGGAACTTGATCCGTAAATAATCTTTAAGGTTCTTAAAAGTCCTGTTAAAAATGTTGAAGAGTCATTTGTATAGCTGATTTCTCTCTGGCCCCTGGTTGTTTCACAGGGTTTTTAAAGGTATGATTAGTATTAGAGGGCCTTAGATATCTTTGGATGAAAGATAAGATTATCACTGTTCTGGTCAGTGAGTAAACTGACAGTGTTTTGTTTTGTTTTTAGTTTTGTTTTTTTTTTAATTATTTACTGCCATTCACTATACATCAATACAAAATGAGGTTTTCTCTCTAGTATACATTGTATATTGGCTCAATCAAGGACGTTCCCATACATGTTATCATCAACAAATCATTTTCTATTTCTTATATATTTTGCTTTTTTCTTTCTCCCCTTGATTTCCTACCTCTCATGCTCTGCCAACTCCCCCCTTCTCCCACACTGTCTGGTATGTACTGTTGTTTTCCATGCCTTTTTTTTTTCCACATTAATTTAGAGACTTTCAATAACCAGCACAGCTGATATATACATATTTATGAACGCATGTCTGACTTTAGGCGTAAACCTCAGTGAGTAAAGTGAACATACTATAAAGTAGTACCTCACTGGGACTGCAATCATTAAATGGGTATTAATAGGTTTTTTTAATGCATTTTTAATTTAAAAATAAGTATTAGTTTTAATAGATCAAAATAGAAAAAAATGTTAAGAGAAATTTGCTTGAAACCTAAAGCCATGAAAAAGCTAGGATTCAGTTTAAATAGTAGGTAGATGGACTTATCAGCAGTTCAAGAGAAGACAAAAATCCTTAAATATGGAAATCAAAGCATCAAAAAAAATCAGTACTGTTTTAATCTAAAGTCAAAAATTATATTTCACTAGTTCAAACTTAGGTAATTAATCTCTTTTCTATTGAATTTGCAGTATTACTATGGTCTGATCTTTCCATTTAAACTCTAGGAGTTAACATTCAACTCTGGGGACCAGCAGGTGGCGTGGTGGTTAAGGTGCTGGACACTCCCACATGGCCAATCACGGTTCAAGTCCTGGATCTGGTGGCTTGCTTTCTCACTCCCCCCACCCCCTCTGTGTGTGTGTGTGTGTGTGTGTGTGTGTCTTTCTGGTCAAATTAAAATAAATAAAAAATTGAATAAATAATTATTAAAAAAAAAAATTCAACTCTGGACTTGTCCCTACCATTCTCTTGGTTCTGTGTGTCCAACTTTAGTTTTCCTGGTATAGTACTCACTTCAGCACTTCTTAGAGAGCTGATCTGGTGTTGATAAATTCTTTCAGGTTTTGTTTATCTGAGAATATTTTTGTCAATTTTCCCATATAAAAGATAATCTTACTGGATATAGTATTCATGGTTGAAACTGTTTTTCACTTAACACTTTGAATATATTTTCCCATTTTTTCCTTGCTTGCATTGTTTCCAATGAGAGGTCTGAGGTTAACTTTATGGGATATCCTTTGAAAGTAACTTGATGTTTCTCTCTTTCCAATTATAGTATCTTGTCTCTGTGGGTTTAGTCAGTCTGGCTATTATGTGCCTCAGGGAAGATCTTCTTAGGTCGATTCTCTGTGGGGTCCTTGGTATTTCTTGGGTCTGGATATTTGCATGCCTCTCTAGGGTAAGAAAGTTTTCTTCCAGGGTTTCATGGAATAGATTATTAATGCCCTTAGTTTCTTTGCCTTCTGGGATACTGATGATCTGGATATTTGGGCATTTAATGGTGTCTAGTATTAGTCATGTGTTATTCTCATTTTTTGTGTTATTCTTTTTCAGTCTTTTTGGTGAATTTCTCTAGGTCAGAGTTTCTATCTTCTACATCTGAGATTTGATCTTCTGTATGATTTAATCTGCTTTTGATATTTTCAATGGAAGTTTTGATTTCCTGTATTGCAGCCTTCTAACAATTCCGTTTGATTCTTTTTTGCGATGTGTACTTCCTCTTTCAGATCGTGTAAGAACTTCCCCAAATCCTGGAATTCCACATCTCTTTTCTCCTGCATCTTCTGGAGTTCGTTGTCTCTATTCTATTGCATCTCTCTTAGCTTTGTCACTATGAATATTTTAAATTCTTTATCTGACATTTCCATGAGTTCTCTTGTTTTCTTTGTGGAGGACAAGGAGTTACTCTCTCCTTTAAAGGAGAGATATTTTCTTGGTTTCTCATATTTCTTGTACCTCTGTGGTGGTTTCTGGTCATCTGATGGATTAAAATTTTTTTTTTCTATTTTTTTTAGTTAAATTTGGCTCCTGGCTGGACTGGGGAGTAGGAGTAGAAGACTGGGCAGAGAGTCTTTGGTGGTTGAAATCCAGTGTTTCTTAGACTTTTCTGGATTAGCAAAAGATAGTTGCTCTACTTAGAGGTTTTCTCACTTCTTTCATCTCTGCTTTCTCTCCCTTGCTTGAAAACAAAAAAGAAAATTAAATTGTTTTGTTATTGGAAATCACTTAGCAATTAGAAACTCTTAAATAGGGTATGTTAGTTTCCAAAAAGTATATTAGTTTATAGTTATTTTCTTTTGAATGAGTAATCGTCTTTTTTTAAAAATTTTTAAGTTCAACTTTATTTTTATTTATTTTAATTAAACAGAGAGGGACAGAATGTGAGATAGCGCGAGAGAAAGCGAGAAAGCAAGCCACCAGGTCCGGGACTCAAACCATATTCAGCCAGGTGAGAGTCCAGTGCCCTTAACCACAGGACACCTGTAGGCCCCAAGTAATCTTTCTTCTAAAAGCAAGCATTTCCCCCTACTGCCCAGTAATTTTACTTAGTGAATAAATACACACTGAATTATAGGTAGTGAGAAATACCTGACAATCTTGAAACCTTTTGGATAACTAAAACAGTGAGGTTTAAATAACCCTTCGGCAGAAACAGTTTACATAAAGGCACAGAGGAAAATGCTCATTTTCATTGCTTAAAAGGACCAGCGTCTATTTTTTCTGTATGTGTACCCAGACACAAAAGGAGGGATTCTCTAGCTGCAATTGCTATGGGCTTCAATGTTAGGAATGAAAGTGCTTCAAGGACATTTCCATTTGCTACTAGCTGATGGTTTCTCATCTCATGTAAATTATTTTGCCACTTTTCATTTTAATTCTTTCCTGTCATTGTCTAGCAAACCGATCATTGAGTTTCTCTCTGCGAAGATATTCACTGATCACTTAGCTGACAGTGTCCTTTGTCTGTAAAAGTAGAGTGCCCTTTGGATTTATTTTATCACTTCTTTATTGCTACCTGTAGATTTGCTTACATTTTTAACCTTTTTGTGTCTTAGAAAATGTCTAGGGCTATAAAATTTCTTATATGGAATAAACGAATGTTTTGAACTTCAAAGTTCCATTTCAGAAGCAGGTCTCTGTTAGACTCTAACAGCCAAATTCTCCTGCATTTTATCCACCTGGTGATGGTAGAAAGAATCTACCTTTGAAATAATCTACAGATTGAAATGCTAGAAGGTGAATATAAATAGCATGTACTGTTTCTAGGGCCACTTTGAACGCATTTGTTACCATTGCCTGCATCCCTTCTGTCTTAGCTTTCCTTTCTATCTCCCGATTCAGCCTGCTTCAGGTCCTCTCGTCAGCTGTTGCTACAGCTGCCACCACAGCTGCCTAACTAGCTTCTGCCTCTGTGGTATCACCAGAGAGACTGCCTGATGAAAACAAGTTTGGCCATAGGGTACCACTGCTCTTAAATGTGGCTCCCACTTGAGTTTTAAAAAGTTAACCCCTAGAGAGCCAGCAGGTGGTGTGGTGGTGAAGGTGCTAGACTCCCACATAGCTGACCACAGTTCTAGTCCTGAACCCAGTGGCTTGAAAGGCACACCAGGCATGTGTGTGTGTCCCAAAATCCTGAGAGGATACTAGAGGAGAAGAAGTGTGGCCTCCTTCCCCTACCCCCCGTGAGGTGGTTTCTCACTTCTCTCTCTTCTGTCTTTGTTGGAATTCAGAAATAGACCATGGTAGAGGATGGCAGTTGACAAGACTGGGAGGATACAATTATGTGACTTGTGTTTTAGGAAAGGAAAGGTAGGAGGGCACAGCAGAGAGGGCCACCCAGAAGAGGGCGGTGTCAGAGTCGGTTTCCGGTGGTCCTGGAGAAGGAGAAGGCGTAGGGGCCCTGGTGCTCACAGCAGATAGGCAGGGTGAGGGAATAGGAAAGGCTGCATTCTAGGGGAAGGGAACTTCTGAAGAAATTGTAGGTATTAAAATTTTGATGAGGAATCATTTTCTAATCATAAGTTTACAGGTTCAAAAATAAATAAAAAATAAAAAAGTTTATAGGTTCAAAGCATGAAAATTCATTTTTTTAAACTCATAGATGACAGAGAAAATAGCACTAATAAGCATTTTCTTCCCACATACAGTCTCACGGGTTGGATAATTCTAAGGACGGGTCCAGCAAACCTATTTTTTTAAAAAGTGTTGTTCAAAAGCAATACATACATTTTTACATGTGAAAAAATTTTTAAATGCTTAAATCTCCTCTCACTAAGCCTCTTCCCTCACAATGAGTATCAGGAGTTATAGCCTGGAGTTATACTCCATTCCCTTTCAGCTCTTACCCAGGCAAACTTACGTACACCTAGACAGACATTTTTCAATTTTACAATAGTATTTTGCATATTATTCTATAGATTGTTTTTCTCACTTCGGGATATGTCATAAACATCCCCGGGACCAACAGTTGTAATGGCTATGTCGCTGGACTCCCATGTAGTCGACCGCAGTTCAAGTCCTGGACTCAGTGGTTTAAACACACGCCCAGTGTGTGTGCGTGCGTACCCAAGATCCCGAGAGCAGAATGGAGGAGAAGGGATTGCAGCGTGGCCATCCCTCCAGGGGATGATTTCCCTCTTTCTGTCTCTCTTTCTGTCTTTCTGGCAAGTGCACACGCCCTATAGCAAAAAAACTCTAAAAAAAAAAAAAAAATCCCCCAGGTCAGTGGACAGTCATTTTTAAGTACCTGTTTATAAATATAGATGTCCCAGAGATTGTGATGCTGTTCTCCTATTCATGGACTGTTTGCTTCTACAAACAATATGACCCCCAAAAATGTCCTATCATTATAAAACTCTGTGACTTCAGTCACTCATATGTATCAAAAATGACTTTTATATCAATGATATCTTTCAATAAAGAAGAGTAGTATGTAGACTTGCTGCCCCATGCCATAGCCACTTAATAAAAATGAAATAAAATTCCATTCCTTACATTAGTCTCATTTCCATTAGTAACCAAGAGACCATTTCTGTTCTCACAGATTTCATTGGACAGCCTGAACTAAACACTCAAATGTTATACTTTAAATAAGAAGATATTTTTCAGTCAGTGTCTTAATGAGAGCTTATTTTAAAAAGTAAAAAATTTGTGTTTTTATCTGTTGTCTCTGTAGTTAGTTCAATGTAAAAAATTTGTGTTTTTATCTGTTGTCTCTGCAGTTACTTCAAACAGAATCAATACCCAGATGAAGCAAAAAGAGAAGAAATTGCAAATGCTTGCAATGCAGTTATACAGAAGCCAGGTAAGATAGGAAGCACAGGGCCAGCAGACCGAGTGGAGGTTGGGGCAGCTGGATCCTGCATGGCTGACTTCACAGTTCAAGTCCTGGACTCGATGGCTTGAAAATCACACTGGACACGTGTGTGTGCATTCCCTAAATCTCAAGAGGAGATTGGAGGAGGAGGGATTGCAGTGTGGCCAGTCCTCCTGAGGAGTGATTTCGCACTTTCTCTCTCTGTCTCTTCAATGAGTGCACACACCTGATAGCAAAAAAAAAAAAAAAAGATAGCGACCACGGCTCTGCTGTTATACTGCTGTCAGTTACAGATCAGCACTGAAGGTACTAAGTCACATACTCATCCCAGCTTCATGGTCTTAGCTCAATCTACATCGTCCTTCTGCAGGTGGTCACTGCCCTGTCCTATTTAAACAATACTTCTGGGAGATGTTGCTGTGGCATTCAAATCAAATGTTTATGTTGGAGAGTTTCTAAGGAGTGACTCTGTAAGGTACAAGACCTTGAAATCATTAGTTTTGTTCATTAGTGTATAGATTTCTTTTTCCAAAAACTTAGCATAAATATATCAATTCCAAAATAATATTAAAGTTTGAATTATTTAAGCAAGCTTTACTAGTACAAGGCTTAAAGGCTATATGCAAAGGTATCACATCTCTGTAACAATGAAATAGTAATTTATTCTCCCTTACCTAGAATCTAGATCCTGCAGGCTCAGGTTCAATGACACATTAATGAGGGGAATCTCAACCCTATTTTACACAAGCCAAAAGTCCCAGTCCTACAGCTGTGAAGGATCTTGACCTCTCCCTGAAGAACACTCTACTCGCCTATCACCAAGGCCTTAACTAACATCTGGTCTCTCCACCAATTGTGGATTAAAGGCTGACAGACAGAAAAAAAGAAGAGAGCAGGGAACAGTTTGGGGGTCCTCAACAGTAAGCATGTACGCTCTAAGAAATCACCTTTGAAGCAAAGATGACAATAAATCTCAAACACACTTGGAATTATGTTGTGTATCCCAGCAGCACTGCAATAATGGGTAGGCTTAGTGGTCTTTAGCCTTCAAGAAAACATGTATAATGTCCTCTGTCTTAAAGTGCAGGACTATAGTTAATCTAGGCCTTAAAGATGTAAGTACCCTGTTATCTGGTTACTTGGTAAAGAATAACTTACTTCTCCAGAATGATGCTAATTAAATGATACTGCCACAGTACTGTCATGTGGACTTTGATCTGGCACCCTAGCAGACCGACTTGGTAGAATTCTTTAATATTGTATATAACTTTCTGAATTAAAGAGCATGTGTTGTTAGTTGCTATTTCCGTATTCATCTCTGTGTTCATTTAATAGTAATTTGAGTATGTACATGCTACTAGGTAATGCTAAAATAAATTCCCCCTGCATCTGTTATTTTGGCAATAAATGCAATCAAAAGCAACATTAAAAGAAAAGAAAAGTACTTAAAACTAGTTCATTCTTGAGTCCTGAATATAGATGATCTGAATTTTATCGCATGCATTCACAGGCAAAAAACTGTCAGATCTGGAACGAGTTACCTCCCTGAAAGTATATAATTGGTTTGCTAACAGACGGAAGGAGATCAAGAGAAGAGCCAATATCGGTAATGTATCAGAGAGGCTGCTTTCTCTTGTGAAGCAGTTACAAACATTGTGATTATTTTAAGAGTGACTTCAATTAAGACTCTGGACGTTTAAATGACCCTAGCTTTTAAGCTGAATGAGAATCGCCTTTATAGTCCTCTTCAATACGTTTTTCGTAGCTCGAAGTTAGTATTTACACTACTTGTAGTAAGAGTAACACTGGGATTTACTTATAAAAGTCATTGTTCATCATGTTCTAGAACATAGAATTAGACACCCCTCAGCAACCTCTTACTCCTGTAGCACATATTAAGGATACTTGTGGGGTCTTGAGAGAAGACCCTACACTTGATATCCTATACTTCTCGTTATTACTGAGCTATGACGTGCATATTAAGGAAACACCCGATTTACAGAATTGGAACGAAGTGACTTAATAGACATGAAACACAGCAGTGGGTATAAAGGGCATTTAAGAAACCTGAATTCTTAAAAAAAAAATCTGAATTCTTTATTTTGTGGTATATACGCTTGTATTAAAACATGTTATCATATACACCAATACATACTATTTTTCTTTTTTACTTATATCTTAATAAAGTTGAATAGGGAGGGAGAATGTCAAAACTTCTTTAGGGAGAACTAAATACAATCAAAAAGGAAGAACTAAGAGTTTTTCTTTATTCTAAATGAAAGCAGGGAAATAAAGAAAAATTTGAAGGGATGAAATTGAGGTAGGGGAATGGTTTTGAGCTTCTAAAATTGCTTTTCATTTATTTATAAATATATTTTCTGTTCATCATTACAATTTTCAGGTGCTTCACAGACTCCCAGGATAGGAGGGCTATTTTAGTCAGTCAGCAGGTGTTTATGAAATGCCTGACAGTGGGCACCGTCTCACACTTGACGTGCAGAGCAGCAAGGACCCCAGAGTGGCAGAGGTGCACCTGCCCTGACATCGTGCAGTTGAATTTCCTTCCTCTGCGTTTAAAGGAAACAAAATGTAGAGGAATATAGGTTCCTGTTTAATTATGTTTAGATTTCCTCCACACAGCAGCTCAGCATTTCAGTAATTTTGATAAGGTAACAGATAATTTAGGGATCTATTTGCTTTTTTCGAAGAAGCAGCAATCCTGGAGAGTCATGGGATAGATGTACAGAGTCCGGGAGGCCACTCCAACAGCGACGATGTCGACGGGAACGACTACTCCGAGCAGGTGAGCAGCTGGGCAGCGCTTCTTGGCTTCTGAGGGTGGGACGGTATGACCTGGCGTTCTGTGGGTGTGATCTTACGGGTGGGGGAGGGGAAACAGTTGCTGTCCCTCCACTCTGCTCATGTGTCTAGTTAGATTTTCATGTAATTTGAAAGGAATGTGGTAAGATTCCGTTGTCCTGTTGAATTTGTGAGAAATCCTTATTCACCCACACGGATTTATTGTCATACAACAGGATACTTGGCAAGTGCGCAATGGGGAGGAGGAGGAGGGAAGAAGTTCAGAGGGAGGCAGAGAAGCAGAGAAGGTAGAAGAAGAGAGGAGGATCTGACCCAAACAAGCAAGTTACACCATTCACCACACACACTCAGTGTCTGAGAAATCTAGGGGCAACTGGGCAGCTGGAACCCATGCCTAAACATGTTCCAACGCAGGGCACAATGGAAGGCCCCACCCCCTCTGGCCCCCTGGCAGTGGGAACCCTCGTGCCCAGAGGAGTGGTTCTTCCAGAGTCTCTCTGGCACACTGACATATGCATCCTCATAAATGCAGTACCTGCATGTCTTCTCACCTCACCTGATTTATTCTGCATTGCTTGGGGGAAAATGTATTTAACTGTAGCCACTGCATGGAGTAGTAATTCAGTGACTAAAACACGTGGGAGTTTTCCCCCACATATGTGTTGACAGATCTCACTAAAATCTGTACAGGATTTAAATTGTGTTTCCATTTGGAATATGCAGAGAATGTGTGGTCCCTTTTCCTGGACCCCAGCAAGTAAATTCTCTGCTCTGGAGTCTCCTCCTCAGCCAGCTCCTTGATTGACTCCACTGTGTTCTTCCCTCTCCCAGCAGCCTGTTTGCCAGCTTGAGGGCAGACACTCCGAGAATGCACAGGATTCTGTGCCAGTCGCTTTTTAGATTCTAATGCCTGATCTGTGAGAGGCAGAAGGAAACCGTTGATGCCCACAATACCAGAGAGTTGCCCTTTTGTCCCTTGTGGATTCCAGGTCATAGCCCAACTTTTATTCAAGAGAATGTTCTGTAAATCTTTCTAGTTGGAAGCATTCCTGTTACTTTTCAGTCTACCAACATAGATGGATCATTTCCATCTTTTTTTACAGATGCCCTGAGGGCAGCACCTCCCCTGCTTTTTTTCCTAAGGGACTTACCCTTTCCAAAGCTCTTTGATACAGAGTTCCCCTGACGATGTGACAGGTGAGAAACCTACCCTTGTTCATTTGTAACACTGTCCTCAGTGCCAGTCTCCTTCCCAGCTTTATTGTCTCACACACTGAGCGGTGTGGGGAGAAGAGCTTCACACTCCCTCACTCCCCCACACGGCAGGAGAGCTCCACACCTTTCTCCCCGAGCTGTTGCTGCCAGTTGCCACCTTTGTCCTGTTGTAATCAAGTATGCTTTTTCTTCCTTTTTTACAGAAATGCATTTTTGTCTCTGAGATGTTGGGTGTCTGTAGTTTTAGTTTTCTCAGTTTACTAGAGAAATACCATGAATGCTAATAATCCATTTGTAAGAGTAGCAGTCCGGATTTAATAGCTCACTCATATGGCCTTCGATGGTCAGTGTTACACGTGTTGCCAATAGAAAGAGCCAAAATAGTGGGTTTGTATCAGTCACTCCAGGTTCGATCGTCACCAGCAATCTTTCTGAGAGAATAAACAAACTTCTCAGCAAGGATAAAAACAAACATTTTTAGTACTTTCTATTTGTCGAATCATAAAAATGTCAACTGAGAGTCTCTGGACCCAAATCCATTCAGTGTCTACTTAAATACAACTCACCTCTACCTTATATAAGACCCTCCCCCCAGCCTTTCTTCCCACGAATGTTCTGCCCCTCCCACCCCCCACCCCAGCATGCCTTTCTGTGAGCTAGAGACACCTGTTAGCCCACTAATGACGCTCATTTCTCGTTTCTGCATGTCTAGGATGACAGCACGAGCCATAGCGACCACCAAGACCCCATCTCATTAGCTGTGGAAATGGCAGCAGTCAACCACACTATCTTGGCATTGGCCCGACAAGGAGCCAGCGAAATCAAGACAGAGGCCCTGGATGATGACTGATCAGGGAGAGTTAAACGTGACCAGTTAACTTAGTTTAGATGTAGCACCTTAGCAGACTTTCCTCGGTCCTTAACATGTGTTCTTACAGTATAACTTGCAGTTTCTTGTATGTCAGGTAGCCGTTAGGGTCTTGTTCTGTGAAGATGGCATGGTGCCCTCAGCCTTTGCATATACTCTCTCAGTATTAATCCCCAGTTAATAATAACCAACCAACCAACCAACCAACCAACCAGACTTCCCTCTCCCAGCCCCTGAGGCTAGAAAATCTTGCTGCTCCGTCTTAGCATTCCAAGAAAGTGCTTCCAGGTATTTAGATAGCCCTCAGTTCTCAATATTAGGCTACGTGTAAAATCTTGGGTACCTTTAGATTCATGTAACACTAGTCTGTACCCCATTTTCCTTCCTCAAGACTGATAGGATGCAAGCTGAGGTAGTGGCACAGGATTGACAGATACCGTTTGGGGAGTATCCACAGAGTAAAAGGAACACTAGAATCCCCACCTCAGCATGAGAATAATTGATTTCCAGCTGCAATAAGCCGTGCCTCATTATAGTCACAGTGTGGCTAGATTATTCTTCTTTGGGTGCTGTGCTGAGAATGTCAATGGAAAAACTCGATCTCAGATTTTGGTTGATGTTAACATGCCTGACACAGACATCCTTTCCTCTCACAAGCTGTGTGACTTAGTAGATAAAATACTGCCTTCTGCCTTTGGGACCATGATTTAAAACAAAGACAAAAAAACAAAAGTCATAAAAAAGCAGAACCCAGCTTGAGAGCATTGGGGGAAAAAATATATAGAAGCTGAATGTGTAACGGAGGCTAAGTCCATTCTCAGAACCAGTGTATGTTCCATGGCACAGTTACCAGTGCCTACCTGGAAAAGTTCTGGAGGTCACCGTGGAAGTTGCTTTGCCTCCTGTCGGTGTTCCCTTTCTCCTCCTTGGGTTTCTCTCTCCCCCCCCACAAAAAAAAAAAAAAAAAAAAAAAAGGAAAAAGAAAAAGAAAAAAAAAAGTCTTTCAAGGATGGAGCTAAGGTCAAAGATGAGTAAAAGAACATACAGTCTTTATATCCATTAACTGAAGCGCCCTCAGTCTGAGAGGCTGATAAAGGACTTTGCAGTGGGAATTCATGACTATCACAAATGCCTGAATAGGAGCAGGAAAAAGCAGGAGACGCCTCCCACTCGCATCGTGGGTGTGTGAGGTCCAACAGATGTGACTGCTTTGGTGTTCTCTGTACTCTGTCCTTGTAGAGGTGTGAAAAGCTATATTGCTACAGGCAATTTATTTAATAATTGGAAGCCATATTGATAATGGATGTGGTAATATTTGTAAAGTTTAATCTACTTTAAGCGGCAGTAACTAATGGAATTTTTTTCCTTGATCACATATGTAGCACTTTTGTTACTTTTGAAAGATATTTATATTTGATAAATCTTCTTTTCATTTTTCAAAACTCAAAATACCAAACAGTGAACTTGCGTTATAAAGTCACCCTGTGATCACCTTGTCATCTAGTAGCAAAATGATGAACTATTCATGCATCACAGAAAATTACATCTGCTGGCCTTGTATGAAAATGATCTCTTGGCATCCTGATTAAATGACACACCGTCACCGTGGGTAAGAGGAGACAGCCTTCACTGTAGCAGCCCAGGGTGCGTCTGAGAGGCACGACTGCTGTGTGTGTCCGGCCTCATTCCATCTCTCCTCCCTGTGTATAATGCAGCCTCGTTTAAAGGGGAAGATGAGACTGGCTATTTAGCAGGGCTTCTGTCTGTCTGTCCATTATCTGAAAAGAATCTTCAGTTTGAAGGAAGGTGCCATTTCCTTACCTCTTAACTCTTCCTCCCCAACCAAATGTATTCAGCTTAAAATGATTGCGAGTGGGCACGTGCATGAGGGGGCGAGAGAGAGAGAGAGACTGACTGACCAACTTGCTTTGTCTGCTTTGTGAGATAGTCATGTCCACCCGTTTCCGGCTGGTCCCACTCCACTTCAGGCACACACTGACTCGGTCAGCTCCGTATCTGTTCATCTTGCTTACGTAAGTGCGAGAACTGAACTATGTCAGTGACTAAACAGTGAAGGCAGGGCCCGGTCCTGCTCTTATCCATGGATTTCAGGGGGAAAATGTATGTACTTTTCCCAGCTTCCGACAAGTGAAGTAAAGTGGAGCCGTCGTCTCTGTTTTACTGTATTCCTCGAGCCAACACTTTCAAGAGTAGCATTAGTTATTCTCAGGAATGATACACCCCTTCCACCCTTCATACTCGTGCTTGGTTGATTTGGCTTTTTATTTCCATTAGGAGATTGTGTTATCTTTCCTTATTTTACATAGAAGAAATATAGCATATTGTATCTTTCCATTTGGTGGACATTTGTCTGCTTACTCTCAGTTGAATCCAGAAGAACAAGGAGAGAAAGGAAGAAAACACTCTCTCTGACAAGCCACATACATGATTTATTGTGAGGAGATTATTATAATTGATAGGTTCTTTATGATAGGACTGCTAGTATCATTTGTTCTTGCTGGTCTTTTTAAAGGAACAGATTCAAACTGTTACGACAGCTGCAGTTTCTAAGGAAATACCGTGATTGCCGCAGAAGAACTAAAAGGTTCATTCTTTTTAAGACCTTTAAGGAAGAAAAAAAAAATGCTTGTGAGAATAAAGGAGAGTCGATATCCGTGAAGGGAGAGCCAGGCCCTATCTGGTGATGTGGTAAACTGAAAGGACATTTCTGCCCAGGCAGGACAGCACCACACTGAGTTCAGCGAGAACAAGAGGACAGGATCTTTCTCCCACAAGTCTTGTAATGAGAGAAGACTGCTGACTGCTCTTAAGACCTGCTGCCTTACACATAGTGTTTGCTTTCTCACCAAGAGTGAATGTACTTCTTTGGGGCCAGCTGTAAGTCTCCCATCGGGTCGTAGTCTGTCAATTCTGCAGTCTTGTCCAGGCCCCCTCAGTTCTTGTAATGACATACGGAGCTGCCAGTGTTTGCTTTCTAATATCTCTGATTGGTACATTTCTTTCTGAAGCCTCTCCAGGTTTTAGAGGTGACTTCAAAGTAAAATCCTAAACTACTCTGTTATTGAAGGGAAAATAGCGAGGCTTTTTAAAAATAGTCATGTTGTCTGGATTTCATTGCGCTGTGTCCTCCTCCTCTCACTTCATTCTAGACTTCTTCAGCACCCGGAGGACTCTTTTAGGGGCTGTTCCTTCTTGGCTCTTTAGGTAGACTTAAAAGTTGAGGGTTGTTGGAATCTTGCCAGCAGGTATTCATGTGACTTATCTATTGTTATTATTTTTTAAAGACATTTTAATTGAATCAGATGGGTAAGCTTTCTCCCCTTCTTAAAACACGTCCCATAGGGACCTTTTAAAGATGGACCATGTTAATGAAATTTCTGCCTATCTTTGAGAACAGTGGATGGAAGCCAGTGGTACACTCTTATCTGAGGCCTTCCAGTGCCATTCAGCACCAAACAGACGTTTTGGTACATTTCAGCAAACTTGTAAGAATGAAATATGCCTGAAGGCAGTGTACTTCACTCTCTCAGTTCCCCTAAGAAGTTGGTAACTAGTTACCCTCTGCCTACCTACTATGGATTCTGAACAGTTACACACTTGTCATTTGGTGGGGCAGCTCGCCCAACTCCACACACATTCTCATCGTCCTGCACAGGAAGGAGCAAGTTGGGGCGGGCAGGCATAGAGACCCCAGTTCAGTGGCGTGACCACGTACAAAGACGTGAGTGAGCAGGCAGCTCATAAAACCTGAGGTTTATAAGTGCAGTCAGTGCTCTGGCTCCTGATAGGTCAAGGTGGCAATTCAGTGGTCAACGGCACCCGTGTCAGGACCAGATATCCAGATTGTTTTTACCTCCAGGGAATAACTATGAAGAATTCACTGGTACATTTGTCTCAGTTCCCCATCTGACCTTTATCTTTAAGAAATGAGCGTTTTAGAAACTTTTTTCTTGGGCACCAAGTATAAATAGACTCTAATCAGGAATCTCTAGCCTTATCCTTCCCTTTCTTCCATTCTTCTCCACTTTTCCACCACTGAGCCCTTTTCTTGAGCTGATTTCTTTGCTGGAATGTTTTATCTTCCCACAGCAGGCAAAGTAGGTAGGTGTGGTCCACCTTTTAACACAGACACTCCTTCCTGTCTTGACCAGCTGCGTATTCCACTGACCAACCGTATTATCTCTGCCCACAGCAGTGGGTTAATCCCTTCTTCACAGATGACCTCCCCCCACCCATCCTGAAAATGTGAACTTCAAGTCCTTACTCTCTCTTTGGTCTTAAGAAGGGTTTGGTTAGAAGCAGTCTTCCCATATAACTTGTGGCTTTGCCTTTTAAAATTGTGTTTTGACTTGTGTTATTCAGAGAACCAGAGTATTTTTTCCTCAGTGAATCTCACCAGATTCTTAGGCAATAATTTCTCGTCGTCGGTGACCCCGGGCTCAGCGGCACGCCGCACTGACTGACCCTCCACCTTGCAACGTTGGTTTCTGTGTTAATCTCCGTCCGTGATTTCAGTCTTACGTCAGAGTGGTGAGAGACATTTTGTCATTTTGTTGTGATTATTAGTAATGTTTTACTACTGTATTCACTGGGGGCTGTGTTGAGACCAGCCAAATCCATTTATAGCTTTACTGAGCCGGATTTCTTTGTCAAGATTTTCTAAGTAAAAGTTGGGCACATTGACCAGCTCCTGCTGGTGTTATCTTTGGGGGTGGGTGGGGTGGGTAGGTGTGGTCCACCTTTTAACACAGACACTCCTTCCTGTCTTGACCAGCTGCGTATTCCACTGACCAACCGTATTATCTCTGCCCACAGCAGTGGGTTAATCCCTTCTTCACAGATGACCTCCCCCCACCCATCCTGAAAATGTGAACTTCAAGTCCTTACTCTCTCTTTGGTCTTAAGAAGGGTTTGGTTAGAAGCAGTCTTCCCATATAACTTGTGGCTTTGCCTTTTAAAATTGTGTTTTGACTTGTGTTATTCAGAGAACCAGAGTATTTTTTCCTCAGTGAATCTCACCAGATTCTTAGGCAATAATTTCTCGTCGTCGGTGACCCCGGGCTCAGCGGCACGCCGCACTGACTGACCCTCCACCTTGCAACGTTGGTTTCTGTGTTAATCTCCGTCCGTGATTTCAGTCTTACGTCAGAGTGGTGAGAGACATTTTGTCATTTTGTTGTGATTATTAGTAATGTTTTACTACTGTATTCACTGGGGGCTGTGTTGAGACCAGCCAAATCCATTTATAGCTTTACTGAGCCGGATTTCTTTGTCAAGATTTTCTAAGTAAAAGTTGGGCACATTGACCAGCTCCTGCTGGTGTTATCTTTGGGGGTGGGTGGGGTGGGGGTGCACTAGAGCAGTAGTGGGATTTCACAAATAAAGCATTCCTTTCAGTGTGTGCTCTTTAAATAGCAAGGATGTTTAACTCAGGATTTGAGGATCAGTTGTCAGCCATACTGCGTTTGGCAAACTGGGCAGCATGCCCTGAGAACCCTCACATTGTTCCATCCTGTCTGACCTGTGTCACTTCGGGACACCTGTTATCCAGTGTGAAGCACTGTACCCTGGTGAGAGCGAAGGTGTTCCTGGGGAGGACGCCTCTGAGGACATTGTCTAGCATGCTGCCAGAGCAGACCTTTTCTTCTTCTAGCCTGCAGCCTCTTTCCTTGTTCACTCTTGGTTTAAAAAGATTACTTTCACTCCAGACGAAGGATCTCCTCCCTACCTAGAGGCATGAAGCCAACAAGTAGGTTGTCTGATTACGGAAACTCCACTCCGAAGATTGAGCTTAATTCTCTTTATTTATAAACTGAAAGTGATTTGTCATCTCACTGGGCTCATGGGTGACTCGCTGATGTTTGAAATGCAACTTTGTTCACGTCTGTGTACATTCAAAAGCTAGAAGTTTGCAAAATGAGAAGTTTCCATGGTAGTTTCATTCTTCTTTCTTGGGGGGAGGGGGGATAGGAAGTAGCAAAAAAAAGAAAACTAACAATCTGAGAAACCCAGTTTCCTGTAACACTGGCCATCTCGTGTAGTCAGAAGAGGGAAGAGAGAGCAAAGTAAAGAACAAGGGGAGACTGATGACACCCTTCTTATCTCTCTGGCAGGGAGGCCTTCGGCTCACAGATGCACGTCTCCCTGGACTTCTGCAGCACTTTCGTATGACATTAGGAGCAGCCCGAGATCTAGTTGATTCCAGTGAAATCTGACTAGCATTTTCACACAGGTGACAGTTTACCATGCACATTCCATAGCCATTAGCTCCGAAGGAAGGAGGCGTCTGCAGCAGAGCTGACCCTTCTCCCCTCCTGACATCCCTTCCACGCGGCAGGCACGTTTGCCCCTGGCTGCCGCGGGCCAGGGCAGCATCCGCCTGTGCTCATGGCCTGCCCAACGTCCCAGGCCTGTGTGGCAGGTGTGCGAGTGCACACACAGCTCAGCTCATTCTTGAGAAATCTTGGGATGCCAGCTCCCTTGACTCCATTTTCATTTTCTCTCTCTCTTAAATAAGAGTGTCTCTATGCAGCCATAATTAACTCTCAAATTCACATTGGTGTGCTGTGATCAAATGAAGGTTGGGCCGAATCTTTTCAAATTGTAACCATGGTAATTGAGGGGGGTAGCACAGAATGAATATATAAAAATATAATGGCAATTGTTCTGAATGACTGAGTGTCCTCCTGACATGTAATTAGCTGTTTTAGCAGGATGTAGATTGGCATGGTCATAATTAAAAGGATTTCTATCCTTTATGTGATTGAAAATGGCAGAGCTCCCATCCCCTGTTCCCTTTTAGCACTAATGCTCCCAAGAACATTTGGAATAGCAACTCAGTAAACTAAAATAATGACATGGTATTCATGTTCTCTTCGAAGGGAATTTTTACTTGCAATTTTTTCAGCATCAAAATGGAAGCCTTTGACTATTGTTCCCCATTTGACTTCTAAATTATTTGAAACCACTCTCAAATCCAGTTTCAACCTGCTGGATCTCTGTTAGAAACCTCAGAGTCCCAAACTGAGTCAGCCTCCGACCAGGCCTGCAGCTCCCTCCCTCCCTCCCACTCGCTATCCAGCCAGGGTGCCACGTGGCCTGACTTGAGGACACATGTGTGCTGTTTCTCCAGCTCCTTAGGATTTTCAGATTTTTCTTTAGTTAATATTTCCATTGCCATCACCATCAGAAAAGATGTCCCTAGAAGTTTACAAAGAATTGAATAGGGTTTTCTCGTTGAGTCCTAAGAACCAGAGCGACATGACAAGAAGACTCAGGTTAGCACAAGCTCTAGACCACCATGTGGCATGAATGGAAACTTGGCAGCATTCCAGAGGTATGGCGCGAACAGACTCCGGGGAGTTTGCCCCAGCTTTTCTCACATCCTCTCACATAGCAAGGGCCAGGCTCTTTCTGTCAGGGGCTGCCTTCTGCTGTCTTCATTTCCTTTTCCTTTGTCACTGTGATCTGTGGTGTCACTGTGATGGTCTCCTCAGCACTTCTGAGTCCATGCTCACTCCTTCCACTGTTCCTCCATTCTCTTCTGTGCACCCTGTTCCCACGTGGTCTCCTGGCCACAGTCCTGAGGTGTCACATTGGGTAGGAACTAAGTCACTAACCAGCCTTCCTCTAGGATATGATTGGTTGGTTTTCCCATCGCTGGCAAGTCTTCATTCAAGTATGTGATCAAAGATGAGTCTACAAGAACACCAGCACCCAGAATAGTGCCAAATGGCCTTCCACGAGCTGTTCCCGTGAAGCCTATGATTGTGCTAGGTAAGCCCAGGTCCATGAACCCTGTTTTTTCTTTATAGGCCTGGATTTTCTAGTGTTGGTTGGTAGGCACTGAAGAAAGTATGCTTCCTCTTATAGAATCTTCTCCCCTTCCCATATATCAGAAGGAATCTTAACCTAACCAATGTGCTAGTTACAGTTCCACTTTGTGAAGATGCTGAGGAAGGCTGTTAGTAATTGTCCTCTCCCCACACCCCAGACACACACAGAGAATTGAGGGAAAGGCTCTTATGCCTTGGGGTTCTTCTATTTTTGTTCCTCTCAAAATAGCTGCAGTAAAATGTATAGTAACTACGCTAGATCAGGGGAAAAAAAAAAAAAAAAAAAGGCCCCGGGAAAAGACTTTTCTTTAATAGCTTATAGAATCTTCTCCCCTTCCCATATATCAGAAGGAATCTTAACCTAACCAATGTGCTAGTTACAGTTCCACTTTGTGAAGATGCTGAGGAAGGCTGTTAGTAATTGTCCTCTCCCCACACCCCAGACACACACAGAGAATTGAGGGAAAGGCTCTTATGCCTTGGGGTTCTTCTATTTTTGTTCCTCTCAAAATAGCTGCAGTAAAATGTATAGTAACTACGCTAGATCAGGGGAAAAAAAAAAAAAAAAAGGACCCTGGAAAAGACTTTTACTTAAATGCTCATTCTTCTATAAGACCTAAAAGCAACCTGTGCCCACCCATTCCTCACACACCCGCATTCAAAATACACGTGCAGTCATGGGGCTACTTCCTTTGGGATTCAATTGGTATCTATGACAGTTGGAATGAGTATGGATTTATGACCCAAGTGAGCAGAGAATCCCTTTTTCTTATT
Source organism: Tupaia belangeri chinensis (assembly GCF_000334495.1). Lineage (NCBI taxonomy): Eukaryota > Metazoa > Chordata > Mammalia > Scandentia > Tupaiidae > Tupaia > Tupaia belangeri. The sequence continues at coordinate 7,500 of NW_006159863.1, read as the reverse complement.
TCCTAGCTGCTGCAAGATAACTATCTCCATTAGAGTTTAGAGTCTGTTTTACGATTAGAGATTCTCAGAACTGGCTAGATGAGTCTAATTCTATGATTTGTGAGGCGTGCTTTGCCACAGTGAGCAGAACATTCCGATTATCTGCTTACATTCAAAGAAAATAGAATTAGCAGCACAGTTAAGGCCTTCTAACATAATCTACTGTCTTAGCGATCGAGGGATTAGACGCTGCTTTAGGGATGGCGCTACTTGAAAAGAGCTGGCGTAGCGGAGGCATTTCCCTTCCCAGGTGTTTTCCGGAGGCCACTCTTGATTATTAAAAACAAAACAGAAACCCTTCCACCATCTGGATTCCTTTGCCACCAGCAGCTCCCTCCCCGTCCCTAACAACAAAAACCCCTGCTCACCCAAACCTGGCAGAATGAGCTAATGCTAGCTGTGAAATGCGTACTTTTTGGAAGGAAACATCAGAGCTAAAGTATTCTTGTAAGAAACTAGGGATGCCACCATTTGCGACATAAAGCCACAGAGAGCCAATGCAAGCCAATGCACCGCCGGCTCAGAGCCCGGTTGTGCCAAGCTGAGCACGCGCGCTGCTGCCGTCACCCAGTGCCATAGCTGGACCCCCAGCAGCACCACCTTAACCCCGAGTCCGGGGGCGTCCTTCGTTTCAGTAGGGCCTCCACCGCCACCGCTCTCCCTGCTGTCACTGAATACTAACCTGCCTGTTTTCTCATGGGACAGCGCTGACAAACCCCACGGCACACTGTCTCACCGCCGTCACCTCCATGACCCGAATCCCCTGGCCCTGGACCAGCTTTGTGACCAGGACTGGACCCTGCGGCCCGGGCTGCTGCTTCAGGCTTTCCTGTAGTCCTCCCCCAGTCAGTGACGGTGACAGAAACGCAGTGAGTGCCTACAGCTGTCAGGAAGCGGAGCCCCAGGGCGGGTCTGAGGGGACAGGGAGCAGGCCATGACAGCAGGTGCGGTGCACGAGACCCTCACCTTCTCGTCCCTCCAGCTCCTGGAGCGCTCTCCTGGCGCCCCTCGCTGTAGGTGTCCCACTTGTGTTCAGTGTCCTGCTAAGCCATCTCACTCCTGTGGCCCTCCCCATGTCACTGTCCTGCCTTCAGGAGGTAGTGTGTTGTGGAACTCGGGGGCTCTGCTGTTCTGAGGTTGTGCGTGTCCGCCCGGCCTTGGGCCCTCCCTGGCTCCTCACCAGCCTTGCTGGACAGTAGGCGGGAGTCGCGTGGAGACAAAGGCAGACGGGGCTCAGCTGAGAACTTGCTGCTGTCCAGAACCCAGCAAGGAGCGAGCGAGGCGGAGCGAGCGGGGTAGAGGCCCTGTCCCCCTCCCTGTGTGTCTGCTGGAGGTCGCGGACTGTCAGTCAGGGACGGGACACCAGGCCGATCTGAAGACCCAGCTGACTAAGGCCGTTCCTTTCCCTTGGCCCCTCTTCTCGCACTTCTCCATGTCAAACACAGTGGTACTCGAGGGGTGCCGTCTATCCGTCTCGCTTCCCGTATGCCCTGTCATGTCCTGGGTGTCCTTGATGCTCAAGAGACTGAGCAGCACCTCGGGAGCCAGGCCACAGCTGCAGGTGGCCCCCATGGGACAGTCCGCAGGTGGCTAGTTGGCACCGGCCCCCGCGGTGGGCATGTGATCACAAGCCGGCTAACGGGGTTTTGTTATCCAGCCCCTCCCGTGCCCCCCAAACACCCGTCACTTGAAGGGGGGCGGGCGTGCCTTCTTTTTCAGATTTTGCCTCTGGTAGGGGCCGGGGAACCACTGAAATTCTGGAATGGGGGCACTGTTGACGCCCTCTCGCAGGAGGAGCACGACTCCCACAAACTGTACCTGTGGCAGAGACAAGTCTTGACTCAAGGTTCATTTCTCCTTTGGTGGTCTTTGGACTTTCCGTCACGTCCAGGCCGAGTCTAAATTTCAGTCTTATTTTCTGGCCTCCTCTGGACATAGAAACTTCTCCCTTTTTTGCTTTACTGGTACTAAGAGCCCAGCACAAATTCGTGAGGGTCTCGTTCCCACGTCCTCGTTCTCTGAAGCTATGTGACTAGACAGCACGATGGCATTAGCAGCCACTGGCGAAGGCGCGGCGAGCCCTCTTCTCGCTTTTTTTTTCTACCCGTCTTATGGCGGACTCCTGGAGGGAGCGGCAAGCGCGGACATCGGTAGAGTGGGCGGTGAAGGTGAGAGGGCTCGCTGTGGGCTGCTTTCAAGAAGCATCATTGTTTTTTGCCTTGAAAAGCACATTTCACCATATTAGAATCGGTGAACCCCTTAACCCATGCAATTCTAAAAACGGGCACCGTAAAACCAAAGTTCTTGGGGTGGGGGGGCCGGGGTGTGGAGCTTTTTCTCTGCAAGTGTTGGGAGTTCTGGCAAAGTCTCTCTTTCTTGCTCTTGCGTTTTGCCAGAACCCCTCTGTTCTTCTAGTAGTTTGCTCACCTTGACCCTGGAAAGCAAGTCCGTGTGGCCCGCGCTTCTGCCTTGCAGTGGGGTGTCTGGAGCAGGCCCGTGCGGGCTTTGCCTACCCCTACACTTGCCCACTTCCTCAGTGGGCTGCAGAGCGTGGACCTGGAGAGGCCCCTGCTGGGACCAGTCCCTGGCCCCTGAGCCCTCACATCACTGGTTTCTTCAGACCCACCGTGGCTGAAAGGTAGGACGCGCTCCAGCCAGAAGATGCCAAGGACATTGCAGCTGCCTCCCCTGGAAGAGCCCACAGCCTTCTCTGACCCCCCATGGGCTCACCCTCCCTTACACGGCCATGGCCCCTGAGCCCTCACATCACTGGTTTCTTCAGACCCACCGTGGCTGAAAGGTAGGACGCGCTCCAGCCAGAAGATGCCAAGGACATTGCAGCTGCCTCCCCTGGAAGAGCCCACAGCCTTCTCTGACCCCCATGGGCTCACCCTCCCTTCCACGGCCATGGTCACGTCGGGTACGCAGTACCTTTCAAGGATAAATTTTCATTTATGTTTTTTAAGTGCCTAAGCAAGTTACAGACCTCTGGAACCCGCCAGAGAGTCGACCTATGCCCTGTCCCCTGTCCTTCCCCACCCTGCACTTAGCCCTCAAGGGCTGGCACAGGGTGGCTGCCCCTCTCCAGTGTCCCTGGTGTTCTGCGGGCAGAACCACAAGGGCAAGTAAGTGGGAGCGAGCTCTTCACAGCCACGCCGGGCTGGCTTTGTCACTTTCCCTGTGTTTCTTTAGGGGCTTTTCTGTTTTTATGTGGTTATGGTCCTGGCTCAGAGAGAACTTTAAGGAGTCTGCTTAGCTTAATCTCAGTAGCTGAGATTAAGAACAGGGAGGGAAGACAGCTCAGAGCAGAATCCCATCTGTCTCTGTGAGCAGGGGGAGACTGTGTCTAGAGACGAGGGCACAGCATCCAGTAACCAGTTACTGAACATGCTGACTGATTTGCCGCCGCGGTCACCGAAGCTCTGGCGGCTTTTCTGAGTCTTGTCTTCCTAGACTGGAGGGATGGGGGGTCTTCTCACAGGGCTCGGGAAAGATCGGCATCAGTAGGTGTGAAGATCGAAAGTCTTTGAAAGCAAGTGTGAGATTATTTGTTTGCTTTTTTTTTCTTTAAGTGATTTACGTCTAACCTAATATGGGGCCTTTATTACGTGGTGGGTGTAGACAGATTGTTGGTGACTGTGCTCTGTCCAGAAACATCACTCAGCAGCGCTCAGATGTGTTGGTGCATTAAAAGGTTTTGCAAAACGAACAATCCATACCCAGGCACTTTATTTCATTCATAATCCAGCGTTTTTGTTCAGACAATGGGATAACCCAAACACTGGGCATTCACACTTGAAATGTGTGGGCAAATTTGCCAGTGAAATTTTGACTTGGTTAGAGAGGGAAGGTGGTTTGATGACGGCGATCGGCGATCGGATGGGAGAGTACCGCTGAGCATGAAAATCAGGCTTTTCTGGAGCACGTGAGCCAAACACTCTGGCGGCGCACGGTCAGCCAGTCCTCCAGGCGCTGTCCCTTACAGGCCCTGCCGGGAGCGCGTCGGTTATCCCGGTTCTAACTGAGAAGAGGCGGATGTGAGCGAGGGCGCAGCGAGCCAGGGGAACCCCGTGCCGCACAGTTAGAGGCAGCGGAGAGTCCGGTGTCTGATCCGGTGTCTGACTGGGCTGACCTGTCCTGCAGGAGCAGTGCTGGGAACGGGGGCCACTCCCAAACGTCGCGCAGCTCCGTCTTGCTGTCACTGTGGGCTGGAGGAGCAGGCGCGGCAAGTCCACAGCCCTCACCTGATCAGAGGCCTTGGGGCTGCCTAAAGCGCTGAGCAGCCAGCGAGTTCCGAGGTGGGCTGTGCGGGTCCCTGCCGGGTGGGCCGGCACAGCGCCCCACCGTGGCCGCGGCGTGTCTTAGTCTGTATGTTTCCCTTCAGCGTCCCCTCTGGTCTCTGTCCTCATCTGTGCACCATGTGTCCCTGAGGCGAGTCACACCTGTGTCCGAGTCTGCCGTAAGGTGTTCAGTCTACCTCAAGGGGTCCTCATGGTCAACTCTGTCCCCGTGGAATCCTTCCTCCATCGCCACACACACTGGAATGTAGATCTCCCTGCCCCAGCCCCTCCAGTAACCTCCCGACCCCGCCTTTCCTGTAATCTCCACGAACTCCTAGTGCAAATTGGATGCTGCTTTAAATGTGAAAACAATTGTTCAAAAGCTATAAAACCTGAATGAAAGCTAAAGCTGAATTTATAAGCCTTGTTGCATATGAGCCAAAAGTGCAAAAAGCTCTATATAATGAACTAACCTGCCACTCGTATAAAAAAATGCCCCACCCTGCCACTCGTATAAATATAAATATATATAAATATATTAAAATCAGACTGTTCTACAAAATTGTGTATTTGTATTTTTGTGTACGTACAATTTTCTGCTAAGCAGAAGGAGGATGTAGTATAGGATGCTGTGAGAAGAGATTTGGTTTAATCCTATTTCTTTGTTACTTATTTTTGTTAACATCAGATGCCTGTCTTCGTCTCCCATGTGTATGACACTGTTTGGGAAGCTGCAGTATCTCTCTTCCTGAGGCCCAGGGTCCATTAAAGAATCCAGTCTGGGGCTCAGCGGGCGTCTAGCCACCCCGCACCGAGAAGTGAGCAGAGCTCAGCTCCTGTGACTCTGTGCGGCAGAACCGGAGCCACTCGTGGTCCTGAGGTGGGGCTCCGAGGGCGGGAACTGGCTCCCCATTCCGGCCAGGCCTGGCATTTTGATTTGCCTCTGGGCAGAAAATCCCCACTTCTAGAAATCTATCTCCAAAACAGAAGATGATCATCTCTAATTCAGGATCTCCACGGCCCGCCAGGACATCTGACCGTAGGAACAGGCCTCTTACTTCTGGGCCAGTCTGCCCAGAGGCAGCAGGTGGCTGTGCCTGGCCGTAGTGCCCCGGGCAGCGGCTGTCCCTGGGGCTGCATCTCCTCTTCAGAATAGTTGCTGCCTTTTTCCGGATCAGGTTCCCAGATGCCTCTCCTCTGCCAAGCTGCTGGCCCTCCACCACCCAGACCTCCAGCCCCAGTTACCTGGAGCATCTCAGAACCCACTTTGCTGGTGCTAAAACACAAGAGGGGTTTAGAGTGGCTGCCAGTAATGGCCAGGAACG
>NW_006159863.1:0-1402 GCF_000334495.1 Tupaia belangeri chinensis | reverse complement strand
GCCCCAGCCACAGGCCAGCGGAAAGACGCTCCGAGTGCCCAGGGGCCCACTGCGCCCGCCCACCCTCAGCCCCAGGCTGGTCCCTCGCTGTGACCCTGTAGGGAGAGTGATACTGCACCTTCACCTGTGGGACTCATATTGATAACAGTGTGTAATGACTGTAGCAAACGCCCTTGTTTCCAGATGTAAATGGTCAAAGAAACAAGTGCTCTATTGTATTGATTAAATAGTTCCAATGGGTCCTGTATCATTGTATCTCCTATTCTGGATTAGTGCCTTTTGGACAGTAGACTGTTCTGTAATTAAAATGTAGTATACTGCTTTTTTGTACAGTTTTGTTTTAATAAAACTTTTTTTTAATTTGTGTTTATTTTAGTATTGTACCTATTAGAGAATAAAATGTATAACTGAACAAACACTGGTCGGCATTTCTTTGGATCCAGCGCAATCATTTGGGACCTTCGGTAGTAAAAAAACGCTCCCTTTGGAACACTAGTCCCTTCATGCTTTTAAAAAAGAGTGGGGGGGGGGACCAGCAGGTGGCGTAGTGGTTACGTCACTGGACTCCCACATGGCCGACCATGGTCCAAGTCCTGACCCAGTCGCCTGAAAATCACACCAGGCGTGTGTGTGTGTGCCCAAGATCCTGGAAGAAGAGATGGCAGCATGGGCAACCCCATGGGAGCGGGGGGATTTCTCACTTTCCTCCTCTCTGTCTCTGTCTCTTTCTGGTGAGTGCACGTGTCCTAGAGAAAAAAAAAAAAAAAACTCTTAAAAAAATAAAAAAGGGATCAGGAAGTCCAGGTACCCAAAGACACTTGGACAGGATTACACTGACAAACCCCACCTGGTAAAGGTGGTGGGTGGGGGTGGGGAGCCCACACTGGGCCAAACTCGAGAAGCCCAGGGCCCTCCAGCCTGTGCCCTGCAAGTGTGCACTGAATGGTCTTCCCTGGGGGGCGGGGCCAGAGCCCCTTCCCCTGCACTCAACTGTGGGTGTGAGGCTGAATGGTCTTCCCTGGGGGAGGGGGGGTGCAGAGCCCCTTCCCCTTCACTCGCTGTGGGTGTGAGGCTGAATGGTCTTCCCTGGGGGGGTGGTGGTCGCGGAGCCCCTTCCCCTGCACTCACTGTGGGTGTGAGGCTGAATGGTCTTCCCTGGGGGGTGGGGGCCGGGAGCCCCTTCCCCTGCACTCGCTGTGGGTGTGAGGCTGAATGGTCTTCCCTGGGGGAGGGGGGGTGCAGAGCCCCTTCCCCTGCACTCGCTGTGGCTGTGAGGCTGCGCAGTCCTTCCTCTCCACCGTCTCTGCGGGTGTGAGGCTGAATGGTCTTCCCTGGGGGGGTGGGGGGTGCGGAGCCCCTTCCCCTGCACTCACTGTGGGTGTGAGGCTGAATGGTCTTCCCT
>NW_006159862.1:2685431-2687165 GCF_000334495.1 Tupaia belangeri chinensis | reverse complement strand
GGCTCCACGGTGCATCCCCGGAGCCGGGTTTTAGTCCACAGGCCTCGCGTGTGTGTTTCCGGAACCAGCGTGCAGAGCTTCGGGATCACAGCGAAAAGAAACGTCCTCTCTCCTCCGAGAGCAACAGTCCGCAGGTCTCACGTGTGTGCTTCCAGAACCAGCGTGCAGAGCTTCGGGATCACAGTGAAAAGAAACGTCCTCTCTCCTCCGAGAGCAACATGACGGTGACCGTAACGGCTTAGGTGGCACAGAAACCCTTCCCAGCCCGCACCGACTTCCTCCCGGCCAGCCCAGCCGGAGGACGCGCAGGTCCCTGCGGTAGGGAGCTGGCAGCTGAGGTCTCGGAATTTACTTTGTGGGCCTAGACGAGGACGTGAGGTGCTGTCATAGAAACGACCACAGAAAGCTCCGGAATCGGACAAGTTCAAGTCCTGCCAGCTGGGTGCAGGACTGGCTGGGTGCGCAGGGCCAGGCTTGCCCCTCTCCGAGCCTCAGCTTCTCCTCCGTGAAATGCCACCTGTCAAGGCCACGAGGAGGGCACGGCGAGATACTGGCAGCGCCTGGCACAGTGCAGAGGGGAGCAGTGGGTAATGTCTGGGTGACACAGGTGGGAGCCAGTACCCTGGGCCCTGGCTGGCCGCGTGGCTACGGCGGGGGGCTGGCACGCCCTTTAGTTTTCGCACATGCAAGGAGAAAGATGGTGGGAGGCCTCGTAGGATCATGAGGTTAAATACCGCGCACAAAGGGGTCATCCACACGCCATCGGGGCTCACACCCCTCCACCCGAGGTTAGTCTGATGGACAAGCTAATGATTACTACGGAAGGAAAAATGTCCCAAGCTCTAAACACCAAAGAACATTAAATCAATCTGTGTGTCGAGGGATCGAGGGATTGGTGGCTTCCATTAACACCATCTTCTGTCCCGACTGGCCCCAGGGGAGTCTGCTCGGACCCACCCCAGCACTGCCATTCCAGGCTGCAACCGGGAAAGCCTTGACAGCCAACAGCCTGCCTGGTGTGTGGGAGGCATGCACCTGCTCTCCAGCAGAGTGCAAGACGGGCCCGACGTCACTCGGACTTCCCAACACGCCCAGGACCACAGGCCGAGTGACGGCCGAAGAACAAAGCAGAAGCATCTCTTTGAGAGGTTGTATTTCTCCAAATGTCACGCCACCACCATCAGACCAGCACCCACAAGACTGCAGACGCGAAAGGCAGGGGCATTTCTGAGGACACACCTTGTCATTGGGAGCTCCGGGCCAGGGTGTCCAAGCTAAGCTCCCACCGTGCACCGGGAACCCTGGGAAGCTGGTTTCAAACGCATACTTTCGGGCCTCACTATAGACGCGGGAACTCTGGGAGGGACCTGCAAGGTGTTTAGCAGGCCCTCTGGGTGACGCTGCACTCAGACTGACCAACACTGCGAGTCTGTCCCGTCATGTGGCCATTACCAGTCCTGCTTGAGTGACAAGGAAACCACAGCTCGATGACCGAAGTCCCCGAAGCCACCCAGCCGGGAAGCCCATACCATTTGGACCCAGGCGTGACTCCAAAGCTATCTGCCACTGGGCTTTTGTAGCCGTTTGCACCATTTGGTGGTCTCGGCCACTGAGCAGCCACGGCTGGCGACATTACCTAAGAGGGGTGGGAGCGAGAGGAAGAATGAAGCCTGTGCTCAGAAGTGATTAATTATAAATGCTTTTAAATCCGCATCATGCATTAGCCTAGATGAT
>NW_006159862.1:2680496-2685251 GCF_000334495.1 Tupaia belangeri chinensis | reverse complement strand
GGGTATCAGCTTGCCTACCAGGAAGGCGAGCCGGGGAGGGGGCCCTGACCAACAGTCCTCGGTGCGCCCGGCTCCTTGCACTGCTCTGGACAGACAGCACCGAGCAGCCCATCTGTCCTTGGAGGGCGCAAGTGCGCAGCAGACGCTGCCGGGCCAGGAAAACAGGAAAGGCAGCCAGGAAAGGGTCTCTGTGCCCAAGAAGGAGCAGCCTGCAGCACCCGGGTGCTCGGGAAATGAGTCACCAGGACGTCCCGAGAATGCGCAGGGACCCTTCCAAAGATGCCGCAGTCCGGTTCCAAGGAGGCAGCTTTCATTTATTTATTAGTGTTTTTAAAACCAAAGCCTCAATGGAGCATCTATCAGCTAAAGTGGCCCATTAAGTGACGGACATTCAAACTGCGGTGCTTTCATAGACCCTAATGCGGGAAAAAGCTAGAATGGCCTCGTTCACGATTCCCGACCTTCTAAACAACTTGGCGGCGATTTGCAGATGGCCCGTTTAGCCTGTAATTTAAATGAATATCTGTCCTCCTGCGGGGCTTCCGACCGGAGCTGCTGGAGCAGGAGGAAACCGGGGCTGGGGAAGACACGGCACTCCACGTGAATCCGGCCGTGCCAGGTCCTCCCGGTTACGTACCCGCTCCACTCACAGACAGCCAATCCTACGGCACATGCCGATGTGCAATTATGTATTTAAAACACAAAAACAGATTCTGAGACTTCGGGACACAGAACACGGAACCGCCCGGAGAGAAACAGGTATGACTGAGCGTCCAAAGACGGAAGGGGCCGAGCACACGCTGCACTGCACGGACACTTACTTCACTGGTGTGTGTTTCTGCTTCTATTTTTGGACACTTTGAACGAACCAAGAAAGAAAATGCAGGCTGGCCCCCGAAGCGCGGCCGTTCAGCGCTATGCAAAGCCAGAGCCCCCGTGGCCAGCCAGGGTTCAGGTCCTAGCCCCATCGGCTGGAAGAGCAGGCTGGGTGTGTCCCGTGCCCGGATCCTGGCAGGATGGAGAACTAGAAGAAAAGGCTGCGGTGTGGCCGCTGCCATTTTGTGGCGTGAGTTCCTGGAGGTCCCGGGCCTTGGTGCAGGCAGAGGGTTTGCCCTTGGGGAGCCGAGGTTGGAGAGGATGTGAGGAAGTAGCCAGTTTTACCTGGCCGGGGGAGGAGGGGGTTGTGAGGGGGGCTTCTCTATTTTTCTAGCATGTCCTCTGGCCAAAAAGAAAGAAAAACAATTCATTGACGAACGTACCCGAAGTTTGCCAATGCCCAGTCAACAGATGGACACAAAGTCATTTCGCAAGGCATGTGACAAAGACGAAGCGTGCTCGCTCCCGCCCTCGGCAACTTCAATCACATCAGCCCACATCACCCGGTCCACTGTCACCCTGCCTACACTGCCGCGTCCCTGTGACACTAGGCTTCTCAGACGAAGTAACAGATACCATATTCTGGAGGCCGACAGACCTGTGTAGGCCCCAGCCCCTCCCTGCCCGTGTGACCTCACACACGGGGCTGAAGCCCCAGGTCTCAGTTCCCTCATCGGTAGGGGGCAATGTGACCGCCATGTGACTGCTGGACCGACAGCAGCGGGTTTTCTGCCAGAGCGAGAGAAGGGTGGAACCTTTGGTAGGCCATCCATACACACGTGTCCCTGGCTCCAGGATGACCTCTTGGCCCCAGAGACCTTTGCTGAACACCTCCCAGTGTCGGGGACTGAGCTGGGCACTAGGGAAGTGGAGAAAGACAGGGCGATCGCGGGCCTCAAAGACCTCCCAGTGGGCCAGTCCTGTGGCCTAGAGGTTATCAGAGCCCGATCCCACACGGCCAAGTGCATAGTTCAAATCCCAGACCCGGTGGCTGGAGAAACAAGCCGGGCGCACACGCCTGTGTGCTCAAAATCCCAGTGAGAGGGAGGAGTAGAGCAGGATGCCCCCCCGGGGTGGGGGGGCGGGGGGGAGGGAGCTTCCTCTCTCGCTTCCCCTCTCTCTCCCCCTCTCTTTCCTGCAAGTGTGTGTGCCCTCTGGGAAATTTTTTTAAAAAGTCACGTGTCACAAGAGCCCCAAAGACACAGACAACGGGACAAGTGCTCCCATAGGCCAGGAGGGCAGATAAATGGGGTTCGAGCCCAGGGAGCTGACTGGAGGACACCAGCCAGAGGAGGTCACGTGTCTGGGAGATGGCAGGGGCTATGCGAAGCCTCAGGGACCACCAGGAACTCATGCCACAAGATGGCAGCAACCGCGGTCATTCACACCCCAGCGTGACAGGAAAGGTCCAGGGAACAGTGAGAACTGACCCTCCGAAAGCCCAGAAAACTAACGGTGCTTTCTGAAACCATGACAGCCATAAATCCAAGCAGGAAAATCTTAGTCCACGAGGACTGAAAGCGGCCAGTCTGCCTACTGAATTCATTTTTCAGTGTCCTTTCCTTTAAGCTCAGAAAAAGCCAAACCAATGAAAAAAGTAAGGGTCCCCAGGCTTCTCGGCTGCTTGTGCAGGACCTGCAGCAGAGCCTGGGAATGTTCAGGGTGGGGGATGGCTGTTGAGGCCACTGTATTTCGACAGTGGCTTTGGGTCCCTTTTGAAAACTGCATACCGATACCATGCTAAGTATCATTAGTCCAACACTCCCTGTTTGTTCACACCTCAAGTGCTTGGCCAGACACACCCTGCTGGGAGAGTCTTCTAAGAACTCTCCATTTGTGCAGCTCAGGGTTCCAGGAGGCAAAAGACCCTGCAAACCAGGGGACACCGAGACATCCCACAGGACGACCCAAACCCACTCCTGGTCCCGGGGCTTGTGGGACGCAGTCCTGACTCCTGCATGACAGTAGTTACACTTCACCAAACCTTTCCAAATTAGCCTCTCATTCAATGCTTAGAGAACAGCCCCGTGAGGGGCCAGCAGATGGCATGGCAGTCACGCCGCTGGACTCCCACATGACCCACCACGGTTTGAGTCCCGGCCCCGATGGCTTGAAACTCACCCTGTGGAAAACTCACTCTGGAAACATGTGTGTGCATGCCCAAGATCCCAGAAGGAGAGTGGAGGAGAAGGGATTATGGTGCGGCCATCCCCCCTGGGGGGTGATTTCTCACTTTCCCTCTCACTGTCTCCTCCCACCCCACCCAGCCAGCACATGCGCCCTAAGGCAAAAACCTCTAAAAAGAAAAACAGTAAGACTAGCCAGGATAACTATTGAGCAGCACAATTTTAAAACTAGAGAAGCAAATAAGTTTTAAAGACGTGAAAGTAAAAATACAGATAAACCAAAGATGAGCTCTAGGTGAGCGACACTCAACCACTTGTCCCCACACACGGAGCACCTGGTGAGAGCCAGCCCGCGGTCCCTTCCGCTGCTCATTTAAAAACTGATGAAAACTTAATTACCAGTGAGCACTGGTCCCTGCTGTGCAGGCCTGGCCTCCGCTCTGTCAGCGCCTATCACTCTGGATCTAGAGCCCCGCGAGCACACGTTTCCTGCCAAATCTTCATTACATTACGTAATGGAGGGGGAGGGAGCACGAGCAATTAACATTCACCTTATTCAATCATCTTACCCCCTGTTCCCGGCCCTTTTTCGCAGGATTATTTTCTGGAGGCGGAAAGGAAGAACTCACACTTCTTTTCCTGAGCATTTTCCCGTGTGAATGTTAAAAATAAAAGGGGGCGGGGAACTCTGAACATCTCTCTAAAATAAAAAATTCCTGCACGTCCTGGGGAGAACCCTGAAAACCGAACTTCCAGTTCTGACGCTGACACAGTACCGCTGTGTGACCTTGGGCAGATCACTGCATCTCTGGGCCTCAGTTTCCCCCAGGCGCACCCCCGTGACAGTGAAGCCCCGTCTGTCCTAAAGCAGAGACCTCAGATGCATGCCCTGGGCAGCACTCCAGAGGGGGAGAAATGGACTGTCCCAGGTCCCTGCCAGGGTTTCTAGCTGGAGCTCAAGCTGACCCCCGAAAGCCGCTGAACCAACTTCACGCCGCAAACAAAAACCTGTTGGCACCGACTCCTCCAGGACGGGCAGCCTCTCCCAACAAGCTCGGCCCCGGGGGAAAGAGAGGGAGGGTCTGCCAGCAGGGGCCGGCCCCAGGCCCCGGTTCGCGCGCCCCGACTAGCCGGGCAGGACGGCGGGGCCGGGTCTCTGCCATCCCACGCGGAACAATAGGCAGCTGGAGCCCGGCTCTGCCGCCCCCGTTCCCGCTGCGCTGTGGGAGTGGGGGCTGGGGAGGGGAATCTGGGCCCCAGGGGGGCGCCGCTCGGCCCGAAGGAGAGCGGGGACGCGATCGGCCGGGACCCTGCGCAGAGGAGGGGACCCCTCCCCGATTCCCGGAGGGAGCCGGGGCTGCGCCCTGCACGGGGGCGGGGGTAGGGCAGCGGCTCCGGAGCAGGGGGCGCCGGCCCGGGGAGGGTAGGAATGTGCTCTGGGGAGGGGCGGGCTTCTCCAAGCTGAAGCGGGCTCCTGGGTGCGAGGTGGGAGTAAGGCGTCCCAGACTCCAGGATATAAAAGGAAGCGCTCCCGGATCTGGAAACAGGGGGTCCATGCAGCGGAAAGAAGGACCAGATGGGGAGGGGGCCATGCTCCAGCCCGCGGGGCGGGGCCTGGTGGGGAAGGGGAGTTCCGCCCGGGGCAGGAGCAGCTGGGGCGCAGGGGTACCGGCGCTGGGGCGCCTGCCGGGCTGGAGGGGAGCTGAGCCGCGGGGGCGTCCTCGCAGCGGGGAATAAGGGGGTCCGCGCCCCG
>NW_006159862.1:2657210-2680295 GCF_000334495.1 Tupaia belangeri chinensis | reverse complement strand
GGGGTCCGCACGACCCCCGGGCCTCTCCGCTCCACCGCGACCCCACGCAGACTGCCCAGCCCTCGCTCGGCGCCCGCGGCCCACCTCCGGCCCCCCGAGACAACCCCCGACCCCACGTCCGCACCCACTCCCTGCAGCCTTCCCTCCGACCGCAGCAGACCCCACCCTTACGCATCCCACAACTCCACGCACACTCACCACCCTCGCCTGCACACTTGCACGCCCCCAGCCCGAGCCCGCACCCACATAACCCCGCCCCACCAAACGCTAAAACCCCGCAGTTTGCACTTGAAAACATTTCTGGGAGAGAGGCTTCTCTTTGGAGACAGAGACTGCTGGGCGCCCGAGGAGCCTGCTGGGGCGCCCGGCGGGGTAGTTCCTTGCGCTCCGAGTGTGCTCACTTTGTGAACGTGCGCCGAGGGACGCTCAAGTGTTGTGCACTTTCCTGCGTACTACATACTTCGGTAAAACACGCTCCGAAACTTCTCGGAGTCCATAGGCTTCTCTAGGCTGTCAAAGGTGGACCGCTGGCTCCATGGCCCCCGGGGCTCCCGCACACCGGGCGCAGGTCCACAGCTTCACATCTCACTCACACGAGCACGAGCACTTTGACCCCCCCCCTTCCCTTGGCTCCACCAGCACCCACAGGGCCCCTCCCGTGTGTGCTCAGCCCTTTGCCAGGGACAGAGAGACAACCCTGAGCTTGACAGACAGATGAGAGCCGCGAGCCGACTGGCGACCTGCAAAGCAGCCGCCCTGGCTGGCGGGAGGCCCTCAGAGGGTCAGAATTAGAGGCTGCACCCGGGAGTGGACCCACCTGCTCCAGCCTGGACAGCGTCAGCAGAGACCCCTCACAGCTGAGCCTTGGGCATGGGCCAGGGCTTGAGGGATGGACAGAGGCATCCCTCTCACCTGAGTGATAGCAAGAGGATACCAAGCTTTGGCTTCAAAAAAGCTGTGTCCCTAAAGTCCCACTCTGCCCTTGCTCATGAAGGACCTTAGGCAGGTCATTGTACTCTCAGCCTGGGTGTCCTCACTGTGAAGGAGCCAGATGTACAAAAGTGTCCCTTATCGAATTATTAGAAGCCGGGATCTAGATTTCTCTTCTCCAGCAAAAAATTTAAAAAGTGATAAAATAAAAATGAGGAGAAGTCACCAGGTGGCATAGTGGTTAAGGGTGCTAGACTCCCACATGGCTGACCGCAATTCGAGTCCTGGACCTGGCAGCTTGCTTTCTCACTTTCTTTCTCTCTCTCTATGTCTCTCCCTGGTCAAATTAGAATAAATAGATAATAATAAGACCAGCAGTTGGCGTAATGGCTATGTCGCTGGACTTCTGTGTAGTAGACCACGGTTCAAGTCCCCAGACCTGGTGGCTTAAACTCACACCAGGTACATGTGCGTGCCTGCCCAGGATCCCGAGAGGAGAATGGACAAGGGATTGCGGCGTGGCCATCCCCCCTGGATATGTCTCTCCCTGGCTTTCTGACAAGCACATGTGCCCTATAGCAAAACTTCTAAAAAAAAAAAAAAGGAATAAATAAATAATAAAATAATTCCTCAAAAAAGTATTACCTTATGGATATAATTTTTTTAAATGAGGGAAGACAGCAAGAAAGACCCTAACAGATTTGCAACCCACCCGGCCACTCTTCCTTCCGGAAGTCCAACCCTGATAGCCCTAGATGCTAGAAAGCGCTCCTCACAGTGAGCTGCCCACCCACTGCCCAGTGTCCCCTCTTCTCCAGGAGAATGAGTGACATCTGCGTGCCCACCTGGCAGAGGGAACTGGGGCTCCCCGTTTCGTGCCTGACTCACCCCCAGCCCAGAGAAGGCCTCAGCCACTCCACACTCCTTGTGAGCCCAACTCTTCGCTGGAACTTCAGAGAGCAGAAGTAGACAAAGCATGAGAACCTGACATGGCCCACGACCTGCAGCTTGGGATGAACGCCACCCCACCCCGTGGCACGGTGCAGGCTCAGGGCCCCACGTGAGGATGGAACCCAGGCCGTTCAACAGAACGCCCTCTGACAGAGGGACGGCAGCCACCAGACAAGGGGGCTAGGAAATGCCGCAAGTGTAGCTAGCGAGACCGAGGAGCTTCATTTTCTAAATTTTCATTTAGTTAAACCTGAATGGCCTTGGGGCCAGCAGGTAGTGTGGTGGCCCAGGCGCTGGGCTCTCCTGTGGCTGCCCACAGTCTGAGTCCTGGACCTGTCAGCTTGTTTGCTCACTTCCCCTTTCTCTCTCTCTGTCTCCCTGTGGTGGGCACATGTGTCCTGTAGCAAATCTTAAAAATAATAATGGGGACCAGCAAATGGTGGGGCGGTCAAAGGCTCTGGACTCCCACATGGCCAGCCACGGTTTGAGTCCCAGAGCTGGTAGCTTGCTTTCTTACTTTCTCTCTCTGGTCAAATGTAAAATAATAATAAATAAAGTTAAAAACAAATTATCTTGGGAACCAGCAGTTAGCGTAATGGCTATGTCGCTGGACTCCCACGTAGTCGACCGCGGTTCGCGTCCCGGACCCGGTGGCTTAGAACTAACGCTGGGCGCGTGTGCGTGCATGCCCAAGATCCCGAGAGGAGAATGGAGGAGAAGGGATTGCGGCGTGACCATCCCCCCTGGCGGGTGATTTCTCGCTTTCTGTCTCTATGTCTCTCTCTGTCTGTCTGGCGAGCGCACGCGCCCTATAGCGAAAACCTCTCCCCCCAAAAAAATTATCTTAAAAATAATAATAATGATAAATAAAATGAAATCAATAATTGTTTAAAAAAAAAAGAAAGAAATAGGGGCAGCCCGTGGCATGATGTTTAAAGAGCTGGACTCCCACACGGCTGACCACGGTCCAAGTCCCAGACCTGTAAGCTTGCTTTCTCACTTTCTCTCTCTCTGTCTCTCTGGTGAGTGCATGTACCTTATAGCAAGTTAAAATCATCATCATAATAAAATTAAATAAAAAATTCATAAATAAATGAATTGAAATAAACCCTTTGTGGCTAGATGCTACCAGGCCCAACGGCGCAGGTGTACGACCTACACGCCGTCACAGGGTGTGCCTGGCTGTTGTCCGCATTTTACACACGAGAAGTTGAGGTTTGGAGACACACCGGGGCGTGGCCACCCGGGCCACATGTTGGGCACGCGGGGTCCTCTCTTCACCACCCAGCTAGCAAGCCTGCAGCTCGGAGATAAGACGCGAGCTTTGGAACCAGAACTGGGCACAGATAAAGCGGGGATGAGCTAACAGACCACCAGGAAGTGAGCTGGAGGGCTGGAGGGCGGGAGATGGGACCGGGCGGGAGATGGGACTCTCTCTCTCTGTGAGGAGGGCTCCCCAGGCCAGAAACCACCACGTGTGCAGGTCCAGAGTCACTTCTGGAGTCCCCTTGGCAGGAAATCGCCCTCTCTCACACTCCATTCGGCAGTTCATCCCTGAGGTCGGCCGCACGATGCCCACTTTCCGAGGAAACGGGGCCGTCCTGGGATTCAAGTTCAGGCTCTGCTCGCCGGGTCCAGGGCACATACTCGGTGTCCCAGAGGAGGGCGCAGGTTAAGCCCAGGCTTTGCCCGCGCCCAAAGTAGTCCCAGCAGCACTGCTCAACTGCCTTCCAGACCCAGATGGACGATGGGGCAGACTGCCACGAGTCTCTGAGCTCAGGGAATGGGGTTTGAAGGGGAAGAGGACTTTGGGGGAAGACTGGGGGGAGACTGGCAGGCGGCCAGAAGGGACTGCATCTGAGTCAGAGGAAGCAGCTCGCAAGGCGCAGGCGGCCGAGATCTGCACCAAAGGTTCGAACTCTGTTCAAAGCCACTGTAGGGCGGGAGTGGGGTGGGCTGGCAGCCACACTGCAGCAAAACACGAGCCCTCCAGGGCTCCCCTTCCTCCAACGGGACGCGTCCAGGTTCGAGCTCGGACACTTCCCTGAGTACCTCACGTGTGCGTGTCGGGGACCCAGGGCGGGCTGAGGCTGAGGTTGCATGGCAGCGCCGTTGCTCTGAAGGGCCCCTTTGCGGGGGCTGTCTCTCCGTCTCTGTTTCTCTCTTTCCATCTCTCTCATTCATGGAAGGAATAAGTAAACTTAATAAAGACCCAGACCTGGTGGCTTGCTTTCTCTGTTTCTCTCTCTCTCTGTGAGCACACATGCTCTGTAGCAAATTTTAAAAATATATAATAATAATAATAATCGTAAATGCAATTAAATAATTAAAGACAAAGAAAAAGAAACATTTGCCCAGCTAAAGGAGCTCTGGGCGAGGAACCCAGAGACACCTTCTCACTCACCAGCTGGTTGCTGGCCCTTAGACAGGCCACTGCTCCTTCTGGGCCTCGGTGTGCCCCCCTGTGAAATGGAGATAATCCCTTCTGCCCCATGGGGTTACACTCAGATGAGAAGGCAGAGGAGGGGCCAGCTCCGCAGCCTGCTGGTTCAGGCCGCCAGATCCCACGTGGCCGGCGGCATGGTGGGAGTCCTAGACCCCACAGCCCGAGACACATGCCAGGCACGTGTGTGCATGCACCCAACATCCCAAAAGGAGAAACGGAGGAGAAGGGACTATGGTGTGGCCATTCCTCAGCGGGGGGGAGCTGCTTTCTCACTTTCCTTTTCTCTGTCTCTCTCCTGCGTGCAATCGCATGCACCCCTGGCAATGATAATAATCACAATAATAATAATAAGGCGGAGGAAGAAATGGTTTGGAAATTACACAGTCCTAGGTGTTTGTCAGCAGGGGTTCTTTTTTTAGAGAGATTTTGCTATAAGGTGCGTGTGCTCACCAGGGAGACAGATCTCTAGACAAAAGTGAGAAATCACCCCCTGGGGGGATGGCCACGCCACAATCCCTTCTCCTCCATTCTCCTCTCAGGATTTTGGGTATGCATGCATGCACACGCACCCAGCATGAGTTTCAAGCCACCAGATCTGGGACTCGAACTGTGGATGACTACGTGGGAGTCCAGCGACATAACCATTACACCATCTGCCGGTCCCAGCAGTACTTTTTTTGGGGGGAGAGGTTTTTGCTATAGGGTGCGTGCGCTCGCCAGACAGACAGACAGAGACATAGAGACAGAAAGCGAGAAATCACCCCCCAGAGGGGATGGCCACGCCACAATCCCTTCTCCTCCATTCTCCTCTCGGGATCTTGGGCAGGT
Source organism: Tupaia belangeri chinensis (assembly GCF_000334495.1). Classification (NCBI taxonomy): domain Eukaryota; kingdom Metazoa; phylum Chordata; class Mammalia; order Scandentia; family Tupaiidae; genus Tupaia; species Tupaia belangeri. Next base: position 2,675,140 of record NW_006159862.1, on the reverse strand, counting down.
GCGCACAGGCGCCTGGTATGAGTTTTAAGCCACCCGGTCCGGAACATGAACCGCGGTCAACTATGTGGGAGTCCAGCGACATAGCCATTACACTAACTGCTGGTCCCCCAGCAGTAGTTCTTACTAAGACACCAGGAGCCACCCCAACCCGCGTGGGGCTGAAAATGTAGGACAGAGTGGCCTCGAACACCAGCCATGTGGATATGAGCAGACACGGGAGGGCTCAATACAGGAGGAAGCTTCCTTCTAGCTTAGGGGGAGGGAGTGATCAGGCCGGATTTGCTAGAAGAGAAAGTGCTAGAAGAACAGAGTGGAAATAATTCAAGGATTACAAAACAGTGAGCGCCGTGCACAGACTTTGCCTGGATATCCCATGTCCTCTTCATAGAACCCTAACAACTGAGGCCACCCTTCTCCCCATTCCACAGACGCGCTTCAGAGACAACTGGTCATTTACCTGAGGTCACACAGCAAAACAGGAGCTATGCTGCAAAACTCGGGCCTGATTCCAAAGCAAAACCCTGAGAGGACAGATCCCCTCTCTCCAGCTCCACGGGTGGGAGTATACTCAAAGCTGAGTCATTCCGAGCAGTCTCCCTCTGGTCACAGCGACTGGCTCAGGAGTGGGTACATGAGTCAAAGAAGCCGAGGAGGAACCAGCAGTTAGCGTAATGGCTATGTCGCTGGACTCCCGTGTAGTCGACCGTGGTTCGTGTCCTGGACCCGGTGGCTTAAAACTCATGCTAGGCGCCGGGGCATGAGTGCCCAAGATCTCGAGAGGAGAATGGAGGAGAAGGGATTGCGGCGTGGCCATCCCCCCTGGGGGGGTGATTTCTCATTTTTTGTCTCTCTGTCTGGTGAACGCACACACCCTAACACCAAAAAAAAAAAAAAAAAAAAAAAAAAGCCAAAAAAGCCAAGGAGACTCAAGCCCAAGACTTCTACAGAAACCATCAAAAAAGATGGGACCAGCAGTTAGCGTAATGGCAATGTCGCTGGACTCCCATGTAATCGACCACAGTTCGAGCCCCAGACCCAGTGGCTTAAACTCACGCCGGGCGCATGTGCGTGCGTGCCCAAGATCCCGAGAGGAGAATGGAGGAGAAGGGATTGCAGCGTGGCCACGCCCCCTGGGGGGTGATTTCTTGCTTTCTGTCTCTCTGTCTCTGTCTTTCTGGCAAGCGCACATGCCCTATAGCAAAAACCTCTCTGAAAAAAAAAAAAGAAAAAAAGAGAGAGAGAAACTTCTCTTCCCATCAGCTCGCTGAGCTCGTGGGATGTAAGCACGGAGCAACTTCAAGCCGAAAGCCAACCTAAGAGTAAAGTCAACACAGACGGGGCACAGAGAGGAGAAAAAAGGGAGAGTTCTGCTGACATCGAGCACTGTGAACCACCCATGCCAGAAATACAAACCAAACCAGTCAGTACCTCAGCTGAACGATTTTCACAGAAAATCACCTCGAACTGGTTTAAAGGACAGTTGGAGTCAATGAGCTTGTCTAACTGAAATCACCACAGGGAGGACTTCAGGTGCAGGGTGATCAAGGCTCTGACACATGCCTCCTAGGCATGGGCTCACTTTCCTCAGCTGGCGTCCTGATTGGCTATAGACCGGTGGCGGTAGATCTATGCCTCACACCTGTAGCCCTCCCATTCCCATCAGACAGCTCTTCCTCCCACCTCAGCACACTAACACCCTCGGCTTGCGCCCATCAGATTGTGGAAGAGTGATGCAGGGAATGATGACTGGCCCAGGCCCGTCTCGGCTCACTCCTGGAGTTCAGAGAGAAATGCTGGAAGGTGAGCACCGATGGCTGCCAGCTAATAAATTCCTCGTCTCCTCTAAGTATCTAGTGTTTTCATTCATCCGTACCCAGACTCCTTACAGTAACCCCATTTCCGAGAAGTTTCCAAGGCCGGCTGCATAGCTTAGTGGTTAAGGGAGCTGGATCCTCCATGGTCAACCACAGCTTAGAGTCTGGGTCCCAGTGGCATGAAAAACGCGCTGGGCACATGTGTATGCAGGCCCCAGATCCCAAAGGACAGAGAGACGAAGAGTGTGGCGTGAACACACCCATAGGGACATGCTTTCTCCCTCTCTCTTTCTCTCTCCGGTGCTCACATGTGCCCCTTGACTCCGTGTGTGTGTTTTGAGATTTTTTAAAGATTATATTATTTAACTTTATTTACTTTTTAAAAAAAATTTGACCAGAGAGGGACAGAGTGAATGAGAGAGAGAGAGAGAGAGAGAGAGAGAGAGAAGGTAAGAAAGCAAGCTGCCAGGGCTGGGACTCGAACCACGGTTAGCCATGTGTGAGTCTAGCACCTTTAACCACCACGGCACTTGCTGGCCCCATGTGTTTTACATTCTGCTGGGTCCAGGACTCGAACTGCGCATTCAATCGTGTGGGGTCCATTCAGCTTCACCACCATGTCACCAGCTGGTCCAAGACCTGCCTCGTTCTTTTTTTTTTTTTTTTTTTTTTTTGAGAGGTTTTTGCTATAAGGTGCGTGCACTCGCCAGAGAGAAACGGGCAGAGACAGAAAGCGAGAAATCACCCCCCAGGGGGTGCCCACGCCGCAATCCCTTCTCCTCCATTCTCATCTCAGGGTCTTGGGCACACACGCACACACGCCCAGAGTGAGTTTTAAGCCACCGGGTCCGGGACGCGAACTGCAGTCGACTACATGGGAGTCCAGCGACATAGCCATTACGCTAACTGCTGGTCCCTCGCCTTGTTCTTTATTTCTCAGTGTGTTTAACCAGTCCCTGGAGCACAGTGTCCCCTGCATTCTGTTTGCAGGAACAACACTGCACACAGTGTACTCTTGGCGGCATTGTCTTCACACCTCTGTGCAAAGTTACCTGTGGGGGAAGTTTCCAGAAGAGCAAGCCCTTGGTGCAGTCCATAGGTTACTGCTCTATGTCAGGAATCCCTATACTGGACGCTCACTTGGCAGCACATATACTAAACGGTGCAGAGATTAGCATGGCCCCTGGGCAAGAATGATACACAAATTCGTGAAGTGTTCCATATTTTAATTTTTGTAAAATATGCCTCAGATAAGGGACTGACAAACATGATTCACTGGGAACTCAAGCGGCTTACTTGAAAAAAAAAAAGATCAACCCAATTAAAAGATGGGAAAATAGAGACCAGCAGTTGGCGTAATGGCTATGTCGCTGGACTCCCATATAGTCGACTGCGGTTCGAGTCTCAGACCCGGTGTCTTAAACTCACGCCGGGCGTGTGTGTGCCCAAGATCCCAAGAGGAGAATGGAGGAGAAGGGATTGCAGCGTGGCCATCTCCCCTGGGGGGTGATTTCTTGCTTCCTGTCTCTCTTTCTGTCTTTCTGGTGAGCTCATGCACTCATGGCAGAATGAAGCAAGCCAGGATATGAAAGAAAGAGAGTCTATGTATCCACCTAATATATGCCCACTAGCCACACTCTAGGGTAGAGATTGAAATTTTGGAGGTCATAAAAGCAGTGAAAATAGTTATAGATGCTGAGAGGCGTGACATTAATACGACACAGGAATGGTTTACCACCTGTGGATGACAACATGTATAGATAGTATTCTCAACTGGACTGGTCTGAGGAGTATTCTCTTTACAAGTCAAATGATGGATAGTGATTGAATGTTTAAAAAAAAATGAGAATAATAATAATAATCTGAAGAAATGAAAAGCTATTTGACGACGGTGATGGGGATAGTAATATCTTTGTCTCACTGATAGGCATGGTAATCGTGCTAGAAAAAGAAATGTTATACACTGTAAAGATATATGTGATGCAATGTAATATAAAATATAATCATAACGTTTTTATAAAAAAGGAACCCCTGTATCAGAATCTCAGACCCAAACATAGGGTTTAAAGGTGGACTCGGTAAAATTGCTTCCTGTTGGGGGATCCCACATACCAACCTAAGGTGAGATCTCTGGAGATGTGCACACTGCCAGCCACATCGTAGCCACTGGGGAGATCCTACCTCTGCTGGGGTCACGGCCCGCCTCTGCCCTCCCTTCGTAGACTCCTCACAGCAGTGGCCCCTTCCAGAATGTCCCACTCATGGCATCTCCAGATCTTGAGCTGCCTTTGATGGTCTTCCTGAGCCTTGCCTGTGATGCCCAGAGCCACGCGGCATCCTTCACGAAATCCACCTCCTGGGGTTGTCCTTCGGTTAACTAAAAGCCGGTTCCGTTGCTTAAGACCAAAGACCTCATCTGATACCGTCTCCATTCTGCCTTCTACCTTAACTCACGCCCCAAATCAATAAGCAGCTGCTCTGCACACCATGCTGCCTTTCAAGCCGTTAGTAAAAGAATGGAATGGGCCGATCAGGTGGCGTGGTGGTTAAGATGGCTGGATTTCACATGGACAGCTCTGTGGTTCGAATCCCAGACCCTGTGGCTTGGAAAATATGCCGGGTACATGTGCATGCATGCCGAAATCCCGCGGGGAATGGAGAGAGGATTGCAGCATGGCTCTCTCCTCGGAAGGGTGACTTTTCACTTTCTCACTTTCTTCTTCTCTTTCTCTCTGACAAGCGCACGTATTCTATAGCCAAAAAAAAAAAAAAAAAAAAAACACGTATTCTATAGCAAAAAAAAAAAAAAAAAAAAAAAATATAACAATAGGAGCAGCCAGTGGCATGACGGTTAAGGCACTGGATCCTGTATGGCTCCAGTCCCAGACCCCGAAGCTTGGAAAATACACTAGGGGGGTGGTATGATGGTTAACGGCACTGGAATCCCATATGGCTGACTGCGGTTCGAGTCCTGAACCTGGTGGCTTGCTTTCACACTTTCCCCCTCTCTCTGATCAAACTGGAAAATAATAATAATAACAATAAATAAAGTTAAATAAAAAAATAATTCTTTAAAAAAATGAAAAAGAAAATATGCTAGACATGTGTGCATGTATGCCCAAAATTCCCCCCAAAAAAGAGCGTAACAATTCTCTCAAAGGTGTGGTGATCTTCTCTCCGTCCTGGGTGCTTCTCCATTAATTTTTCATTGTTTATCACTGAAGGGCACACACACACACTTTTGAGGGAGAAATCACTCCCTAAGAGGCCTAGTCAGGCCACAATCCTTTTTCCTCCAGTTCTCCGTCCACCGGGATCCTGGCACACACTCACACACACACTCACACGCAGCATGAAGCCCGCAGGTCAGGAGTTGAACCACAGTTGGCCACGTGGGATCTGGCTCCCTCTGCCACGCCCACCGCTGCACTGCAGGGCCAGCCCTCCATTGGGTCTTGACTGGCTCAAGGAAGGAGCTGGCAAAGGAATGCCCCAGTCTTATTTCACTCTCCCAGCACCCTCCCCACCGTGCTGCGTGTGCGATAAATAGCACGCCACTTCCTGCCATGTTCCCCAAGTGTTGCAGAAAGAGAAGCCTTGCCACCTCGCTGGGGACCGTGTCCTGCCCTTGATGGCTCCTGGCCTGATCAGTTGGGGCAAGACATCTCCATCAAGACTGAGATGACAGCTGGCTCTCTGGCGCCCAGGGCATGAAACTGGAAGTCAGAAAGCCAGGGTTCGAATCTTAGCCCCTTCATTTTGAGTTAATTTCACCCTCCTCGGGGCCTAAGTTTTTCAACCTGTTACACGGCACTCATAATTCAGCGCCGCGCCACGGTTACAGCAAGGCACTGGGGCAGCGGCCAGTCCCCCTGGGCGCTCTGTTCTTTGACTTTCTTTGTGTTCTTTTCTATTTTGACATGGGGCACATGGCTTGTCGGGGAGAGAGAAAGTGAGAACCCACTCCCTGAAGAGGAGGCCATGCTGCAGACCCTTCTCCGCCATCCTCCTCTTGGGATTTTGGGCACACGCGCACACACGCCCAGTGTGTTTTCAGGCCGCTGGGTCCAGAATTCAAACCACTCAGCCGACCGTGTGGGATCCAGTCACCCTAGTCTCTGTGCCACTGGCTGGAGCCTGCTCCTCCTGCTTTTTAGACAGGGTATCTCTGTATGAGCCTCTTGACTCGGTCTCCCAGCCGGGACTGCAGCCACACGCCACCACACTCAGCTGGGTTTTTGTTTTTGTTTTTTTCTTTACTTATTTCTATCATGAGAGAAACAGAGACAGAGACCTTTGACATGGCTTCATCATGCCTTCATCCGCTGCATGTTCCAGCCCGCCAGGACCACGGGTGCTCCCAGCTCATTCAGGTCAACCAGGACTCTCTATCTCTCTCTGTGTGTTTCTCTGCTCAAATGAAGAATAAATGAATAAAATTAAATAAAAAGTAATTATTAAAAAACGAATTAAATAAAATGAATAGGGGCTAGCAGGTGGCTTGGTGGTTAAGGGTGCTGGACTCCCACATGGCTGACTATGGTTCGAGTCCTGTACCTGGCAGCTTGCTCTCTCTCTCTCTCTCTGTCCCTCTCTGGTTAAATTGAAATAAATAAATGAATGAAATAAAGTTAAATAAAATAATTTTTAAAAATAAAATAAATAAATAATTCCTAGAAATAAATAAACCAGAGGTCAGCAGATAGTGTAGCAGTTCCATCGCTGGACTCCCACACGGCTGACTGCAGTTCAAGTCCCAGACCTGTGGCTTAAATCTCACACCCGGCACGTGTGCATGTGTGCCCAGGACCCCAGGAGGATAATGGAGAAGCGATTTGTAGTGTGGCCATCTCCCCTAATGAATTCTCACTTTCTCTGTCACTGTCTCTGTCTCTCTCTCTGGCAAGCACACATACCCTAAGGCAAAAAATATATATAGCTAAATCCTATTAAATAATAATAATAATAAAAAATAAATACAGGTCCAAGGGAGTCTGGGATCAAATCGCTACTCAGCCCCTTCTCAGCTGTGTGACCTGGGACAAATTGCTGTCCCTCTCTGGCCCTCACACTGCCTGCGTCACTGTGCCGAGCGGTGGAAAGAAAGCACTTGGCGGGACCAGCAGTTAGCGTAATGGCTATGTCGCTGGACTCCCACGTAGTCGACCGTAGTTCGCGTCCCGGACCCGGTGGCTTAAAACTCACGCTGGGCGCGTGTGCGTGCGTGCCCAAGATACTGGGAGGAGAATGGAGGAGAAGGGATTGCGGTGTGACCATCCCCCCGGGGGGGTGATTTCTCGCTTTCTGTCTCTCTGTCTCTCTCTGTCTGTCTGGTGAGCGCACGCGCCCTATAGCGAAAACCTTTCCCAAAAAAAAGAAAACACTTGGTACAGGGCCTGGCACTGAGCAGGCACTGCCCCGGCACGCAGCGCTGCTGGGAAAACACAGGGCCCGACGCCTGGCCACGGCCGGGGTTCTAGGCCTAGGCTGGTACGTGGAGTCTCAGGGTACCAGTCCACCCGGACTCCACGGGACACGCCTCCAGACCGGCCCTCCCGGCTGCCTTCACCGCCCACTGGCCTCTCTCACTCACCGCCTGTGCTTCCAGCCCTGCTCTGTGGCACAGGGGCCTGGGTCCAGGCTGGGCCATTCTGGCCACCAGGCTTGGGAGAGGCCCTCGCCGACACAGTAGTTAAACGGCAGAGGTGGTGGGCGGGGAAGGGGGCAGGAGGCCTGAGGCTCAAGGGCTGAGAAGATGCAAAGGCGGGGCGTTTTAACCCCGAAGAAGGCACACACTCCAGCTCCCAGACCTGCTCTGCCTCCTTTGGCCTCCTCCTCTCTCCCACCCTTCCTTCCTTTGCTTCCATAATATTTTTTTTCTTAGTTTGCTTGCCATTGATAAATCCCTTGTCTGCTGCAATTCCTTTCCCTCCATTCTCGCCCGAGGATTTTGGGCACGCACGCACATGCCCCTGACATGATTGTCAAGCCACCAGGACTGGGACGCAAGCTGCATGGGCCATGTGGGAGCCCAGCCCCTTAGCCGCCACGCCACCTGCTGGCTCCTCCCCTCAGAACTTCTTCTTTTTTTTAAGAATTATTTAACTTTATTTATTGATTGGTTTTTAATTTGACTAGAAAAGGAGAGAATGAGAGAGAGAGGGAAAGGGAGAAGGCAAGCTGCCAGGTCCAGGACTCCAGCCACAGTCGGCCATGTGGGAGTCCAGCGCCCTTAACCACCACGCCCCCTGCCGGCCCCCTTCCATAACTTTTTAATTCAAGGGAAATTCAAATTGAGGCTACAGAGCAGATGTCATTATTAATGTTTGTACATGGGGCCAGAGCAGAAAGATGAGAACAAAATCGATCCCTGTTCTCTCCCTCCGGGCTGAGCGAGGAGCCGCCCACACGCCCAGGCTGAGGCAGAGACTGAGCCAGCTGGAAGCTGCCCACCCCAGCCCCTGCAGTGTCCTCCCGGCCTCACATCTTCCTCGCACTCGCCCACGGAGCAGAGTGGGCGACAGCTCCAGGGTGGGGAAGGGATTGTCCTCCCTGGACGGCTGCTGCCACGGCTTCCCGGACAGGCCTCAGTGTGGCTGCCAGTCACCCTGCACAGCCTGCTGGCTCCCACCTCTGGGCCTTCGCCTGTGCCATGCCCTCCACCCGGAACACCTCTCTCCAACCCTGAGGCCTCTCCGGCCGTGGGCCTGGCCAGTGGCTGACAGGCGCAGGATTTGGGAAGGTCTCCCACCCAGAGAGCCTTCTGTGATGGCCACAGGCTGCCTTAGGGGCCTTCTCTGGCTGCTTGTCCTCCTCGCACCTGCCCTGCCATCCCCGATGAGGAGGGCGAGGACGGCTTCACGCGTGTGTGTGCGTGTTTTGCTACAGGGAGCGTACACCCATTAGGGAGGGATGGAAACAAAGTGAGCACGCCCTCCCCGGGGATGGCCGGGAGGGCCACCATGCCTTCACCTCCAACCTCCTCTCAGGGTTTTGGGCACACACGCACATGATGAGCCTGGCGTGTTCTTCAAGCCACTGGGTCCAGGATTCGAACCGACATCGACCATGTGGAATCCAACGCCTTACCCTCCACACCACCAACAGCTTTTGTCTGTGTCTCAGACCCGCGAGCTCGGCCCATAGAGGATCGGTAACGGGATAAAAACCAGGATGCCCGTGGAGGCCCCGCAGAACCACGCTGCAGCCTGTGTTAACTGAGCACGGCTGGGGGCGGGCGCGGAGGCTGAGCCCGACGCCTCACCAGGTGCTGGGTGCTGCTGCAGGGCTGAGGATGCAGAGCAGAGCCCGGGGCTGGTGCAGCTGACAGTGACCAGGACCTCAGACCTGGGGAGCCCTGGAGCCCCTGGTACTGCCTCTTGCTGGCAGGGGCTTCATGGAGGACCAAACGAGATGGTGGCGCCCCATCGGGAGCCCTGCAGGGACCTGGAATCACAGGCAGAATCAAACCCACAGCCCTCTCACGGCCGCTCGCCCCGCCTCCACCTTGAACACTGAGCCTCCTCCATGCAGCCCCTGGCTGTTCCCTCCGCCCGCAATGCCCTTCCCTCCGACGTCCAGGTGCCTGTCCTGCATCGCTCGCGGTCCGTTTCTCAGAGTCCCCGTCCACTAAGCCGGGGCCTCCTGGGGCCAGCAGGTGCATGGTGGCTCACACACCGGACTCCACGACTGATCATGGTTGGAGTCTCAGACCTGGTGACTTTTTATTTTATTTTCCTTACCAACCTTATTTCCACTTTGTATAAGAGTCTGTGAAGAGCAGACTTAAGACCACTCAGGGGTTGTTCCCACCCATTCAGTGGCCTGAGCAGTGGGGGTTGCAGGCCAGTCTTTGGTGGAGGCTGAGCACTCCAGTCCTCAGTAGGGAGCTGCCGGGTGGGCACAGAGGGCACCTGCATGCCATGCGGCGACCTCAGGCTGAGCAGCAGTCAACTCAGGAGCTGGAGCAGTCCGTTCACCCCGACATTCCTCCTTGGTCACAGCCTTTTCAGCTGCAGCCTGCTCCTCCTCTTCAATCTCTTCAGGATCTCTGCAGAAGTAGAGCTCAGGCCTGACCTCCCACGGGCGCTCACGGGAGATGGTGCCATACATGCGCAGCACCTCCCTGGCCAGCATCCACCGCATTGGACCTACTGAGTGAGCTCCCTTGTTGTTGCCTGGGATGGCGATGTCCACACAGTGCAGAGGGGAATCCGTGTGCACAGGGCAATGGGAGGTGGATTAACAAGACGCCTCTGTGAGAGGCTGGGGGTTGGCCCTGGGATCAGTCACCACCAGAAGACGCGGCTCCAGGAAGGCCGCCTGGATCTGGTTAGTGAAGGTTCCAGGAGTGAAGGACCAGCACTAGGAGTGGCTCCAGCGGCAGCAGCGAACTTCAGCACAGCCCTCTGTCCAGTGTTCCTCTGTCCAGATCTGACACTGACGTCGGCAGGGTTTTCGATGGCAGCTATGGCATGAGTGCGGCAGACGCTTCTCCAGGGTCCTCTTCAGAGTGTGACGGAGAGGCCATCACTTTGCCTTTTGTGGCTGTACTGCTCCATTCGGAAGTCCAGGTTGGTGCCACCTAAGTGGGTTCCTGCGGCAAGGGATTTGACGACAGCCTCCTCCTTCACCTGCAGGACACCAAGGCACTGGACGCTGTGGGCGTTTCCCTGTAAGTCACGCTGGGAACCCAGAACAACGCCGTGGACGCTTGGGCGGGTAGCGCGAAAGGCCCTGGTGACTCTCTTTCCTTCTTTTTAAAGAATTATTTTATTTGGGACCAGCAGTTGGTGTAATGGCTACATCGCTGGACACCCATGTAATGGACCACAGTTCAAGGCCTGGACCTGGTGGCTTAAACTCATGCCAGGCGTGTGTGTGTGCGTGCCCAAGATCCCGAGAGGAGAATGGAGGAGAAGGGATTGCAGCGTGGCCACCTCCCCTGGAGGGTGATTTCTCACTTTCTGTCTCTCTGTCTCTGTCTGTCCTTCTGGTGAGCACACGCGCCCTATAGCAAAAACCTCTCAAACAATTATTTTATTTTGTTATCATGTTTTAAATTTGACCAGAGAGAGACAGAGAAGGAGAGAGAGAGAGAGAGAGAGAGAAAAGGAAAGTGAGAAAACAAGCCACCAGGTCTGTGACTTGAACCACAGTCAGCCATGTGGGAATCCAGCACCCCAACCACCATGCCACCTGCCAGCCCTAGTGGCTAGCTTTCTCACTTCCCCCGTTCTGTCTCTGCTGAGTACACATGCCCTACAGGAAACTTAAAATAAAAGGAAAAGAGAGGTTCCACCGCCCCATGGCTCCCCGCCCCCCCCGCGGCCCTGCTCAGTCCCCGCCATCCCCACAGGCCTCTTTCCTTGCTGTGGTCTCCTCCCCTCCTAGAGGGCGGGGGCTTCCATCTGTCTCCCGGGCCTGGTTGGTTTTTAGACAGTCTATGACGGACCCACGTCGCCCCGGTCCCCTGACCCCGCCTCCTGTGTTGGAGCAGCTTTCAGCAGGCCGGTCAGCAGCCGGCAGCCCCAGGGCTCGGTCAGAGCTGGCACTCAGAGGGGTCCTGTGGCAATGTAGAGGACCAGGCTCCGGTGAGTGGCATCCCCTCCAGCTGCACCTGCAGCAGCAGGCCCCACCTGGAGCGTGTCGCCTTCGGGGCCAGGCCAGGGTGACTGCCCTGCGGCTGGGGGCGGGGCGGGGAGGGAGCAGCACCAGCTCCCAATAGGGCAGGTGCCTGGTCCTTCCTAGGCCTGCCCATGGCCAGAGGGTGCCTGCTCCCCAGCCGCAGGCCCAGATGGTATTGGTGCACCCTGGAGCCTCCCAGCTCTGAGTCCACCGGCTCTCGGCCCTCCAGGCAGAGGGACAGGGACCTGCAAGTCCTAGTCGCGTGCTTCTCTGGCACCAGGGCCCAGAGAGGTTGGTGTCTCGGCTGAGGTCACACAGCGCATTGGGGCAGCATCAGAGGATGCAGGACTCCTGGGCCTGCCTGAGCATCCGCTAAAGGCCAGGTGTGGGGCCCAAGCTGTGCCCAGGCCGAGGTGTCGGGCCCACAAGGAAATTCAGCGGCCGCTGCAGGGCCAAGCATGTCCCCACTAAAGTCCTACCAAGTGGGCCATGGCCGCTCCTCGGCTCGGCCCGCCTGTAGTGCACTGTATGAGCCCTGCGAGGCACTGCCGTTCCTGAAAAAATGGAGGTCGCAGCCCCTCTCCTGGGACGCGCTGACCACCCCCCTGCTTTTCTTCTTTCAGTCAGCCGGCTGGTCGGGGCGGGCGGGGCCGCTGAGTGTGCCTAGCCGGGGTTCCAGTCCCAAGGCCACCATAGCAGCTGAGACCGGGTGCCCCAGCCACTGCTGAGCCTCCACTTCCAAACGCACCTGGGAAATGGAGGCGCAGACGCGAGGCTCCCGCAGGTGGGGAAGGCCCGGGAAGGCCCGTCCATCGCGGCTCCTGGTAGGTGCCCATCCATGGCAGTGGCTCCTCCCACGCACGTCGATCACCGGTACCCCGGGCACCAGCAGTGCGCTCCTGGCCCATGGTCACCAGCAGGATAGCGAGCCACTGTGCCCCAGCCTCGCTCCCACCTGCTCCCCCACGGACGGCTCCTGAACGATTCCTGTTTGCCCAGCGGGAACCCGGTCTTCACAGCAGCCTGGGGGTGAATCAAGGCGCAGGGAGAGGACCTGGCTTACCACCGACCACAGGCTAGTGAGCCCACAGCCAGAGTCCAGCCCATGTCCGCCATGCCCGGATGACTCCCTCCTCCCTTAGAAAACTGCCAGAGGGTGCTGCACTGGCCAGAGGGAGAGAGAGAGAGAAAGAGAGAGCACCCCTGTGCCCCATGGGAGATAGTCACGCCACAGTCCCGTCCCCTACCTTTGGGCACGGACACACTCATGCCCAGCGTTTCTCAAGCTCCAGGCGTAGGACTTGAACTGTGCAGTCAGCCACGTAGGATCCAGCGGCTTAACCACCACGCCACTGGCTGACCTGACCCTCTTGCTGCTGCTTCTTTTTAAAAAAATAATTACTTATTTAACTCTATTTGTATTTAGTATTATTATTTTTTTTAAATCTGACCAGAGAGAGAGAGAAAAGGAAAGTGAGAAAGCAAGCTGCCAGGTCTGGGACTCGAACTGCAGTCAGTCATGTGGGAGTCCAGTCCCCTTAACCACTACACCACCTGCCAGCCCCACTTCTTTTTTTTTTTTTTATTTTGCACTAAAATTAATTTGTATTTTAATTCCACTTTCCATGAGCTTTATGAAGTCTTACATTTACATCAAGAGAAGCCAAATATGATAATATTCCAGTATTTGAATTTTTTAAAAAGCGAAACAAATCAAATAGTGACAGAAATCAGAACACTTGTTGTCCTTGGAGGTTTTGACTGAGATGTTTCAAATGGGAGGTTTAAGATATCAAAGAAATATTTTGCATCTTGATTTACATAGTACATGTTTTTTGTCAAAACTCAGTGTGCTGAATGGTTAAGATCTATGCATTTTATCATATCCAGAGTAAACTTCAATAGAAAAAATATAAACACAATGTAAGTGCACAGAAAGCAAGCTCATGTAATAGAGGGCTAATCTTTCAAATGGACAGTGTTTCCAGAAGTGAACAAGAAAAGGACTACCACGCAATAGCAAAACAGACAAAGTATATACAAACGGTTCCGAGAAAATGCCAATGACTCTTTTTTTTTTTTTTGAGAGGTTTTTGCTATATATAGGGCTCCTTGGTTCCCTCTCTCTTACCCTCTGCCACCTCCTGTTCTCCTCCCACACTTTCTCTGTTATCTATGTTTGCTTTCTATACCATTTTCCCCCCACATTTTATTGAATCACCAAAGACCCTCATCAATCCAAATACCCTCCTAGCAAACACATGTGACACATTTCCATGAGCACAAGTCTAACTTTACGCATCCTATCAAGTAGCACCTAACTGGGGCTACATATCCTACTGCAGTCATTGAATAGATATATTTTGTTTTCCTGAAACTCTTTTTTGTAACTCAATTTACATTCCTTCTCTAGGCATCATCACAGCACACAAAATGCGATCTCCCATCCAGTACACACTGCATAGTGACTCAATCATGCACATTACAAAAAATATAAATTTCCACTTCTAGTTGCTAGAATTAATTCCACCCCTCTTTCTGACCCTCTGTCCCTTCCCACCCTCCTCTCACACCACCTCTAGTGTCCAAAATTGTCCTCCATTCCCTTCCCACCCACATTGCATTGATCACACAATTTCCTACATAACCTGACTACTTTCAAAGGTGAGTTCCCTCGTTACTACTAAGAAAACCAGTTTTAACTTAAATCAAAGAACCGCCAAGGAACTTTGCTTAAAGCCCGGAAACAGGTTAGGATTCTGTTCAAATGGTAGGTGCATGAACCTATCAGTCTCATATACTTTTATCTTCTGTTCTGGTTCAATTTTCCTGATTAAATTCTGGGATATAGTATTCAACTCCAGACTTGTCCCTATGATTAAGTTAGCTACTTTCTCAGTTTTTGGACTCTTATTTCCATGTATCTGCGTTTAGTTTTCCTGATACAGCACATCCTTGAGAACTTCTTGGAGGTCTGGTCTGGTGCTGGTAAATTCTTTCAGGTTTTGTTTATCTGAGAATGTTCTTGTCTTTTCTTCCCACCTGAAAGATAATCTTGCCGGATACAGTATTCTTGGCTGAAACTGCTTCTCTCTTAACACTTGGAATATATTTTCCCATTCTCTCCTCGCTTTTATTGTTTCTGATGAGAGATCTGCTGTTAGCCTGATGGGATGTCCTTTGTAGGTAACTTGATGTTTTTCTCTTGCTAATCTTAGTATCTTGTCTTTGTCTGCAGTTTTGGTCAACCTGGCTATAATGTGTCTTGGAGAAGATCTTCTAGGGTTGATTCTATTTGGGGTCCGTTGTATTTCCTGGGACTGGATCTTTGAATGCCTCTCTAGGTTTGGAAAGTTTTCTTGCAGGATTTCCTGGAATAGATTATCAATGCCCTTATGGGTTTCCTCACCTTCTGGAATGCCAATTATCCGGATATTTGGACGTTTGATGGTATCCAGTACTTCTCGCATATTATTCTCAAATTTTTGTGCCATTTTCTCAGCCTTCATGGTGGATTTTTCTAGGCCAGCCATTTTCTCCTCTACATCTGAGATTCTATTTTCTGAATGATCTAGTCTGCTTTTAATGCTTTCCAGGGAGATTTTGACTTCTTGTATTATAGACTTCATCTCTAGCAGTTCGGTTTGAGTCTTTTGTAAAGTGTGTAATTCCACTTTTAGATCTTGCAGGAATTTCCTCATCTCTTGGAACTCGTCAATCTCTTTCTCCTTTCTCTTTAGTAGTTCATTATCTCTCTTCTCTTCCATCTCTGTTAGCTTAGACATTATGAATGATCTGAATTCCTTATCAGACATTTCCATGATTTTCACCGAACTGCTTGTGGATGAAGAGTTACTCTTTTCCCTAGGAGGAGAGGTATTTTCTTGTTTTCCCATGTTTCTCGTGATCCGGCGGTGATTTCTTGTCATCTGATGAATGTTGTGTTTTCTTTCAAATTCGCTAGCTCTTTTGTTGGAGGCTGAATTATTAGTAGAAAGTCTTCATTCCCTTAAAAATCTAGTTCACAGTAGCCATGTGGAACCTTATCCTGAAGGCCCGTAGCTTCTTCTGCCGCTAGCTCTTTTGTTGGAGGCTGAATTATTAGTAGAAAGTCTTCATTCCCTTAAAAATCTAGTTCACAGTAGCCATGTGGAACCTTATCCTGAAGGCCCGTGGCTTCTTCTGCCGCTAGCTCTTTTGTTGGAGGCTGAATTATTAGTAGAAAGTCTTCATTCCCTTAAAAATCTAGTTCACAGTAGCCATGTGGAACCTTATCCTGAAGGCCCGTGGCTCCCAGCCCCACTTCTTAATTCCCCCAAAAGAAGTGACATGCGCTCTGTCCGCTGAGACAGACTGCATCCCCCCAGGGCTGTACTGGGGAGACAAGGTGGCACCAAGCCTGCCAGTCCCTGAAGGGCAGAACAGTGGGGCATGGGCTTAAAGCCTAGGAGACCTGGGTTTGAACCCCACTGCCCCACTGCCTAGTTGAGGGACCGTGACTGAGCTCCTGCACGGTGCTCGGCCTCCCCGTTTATAAAGAGGCTACTTGGAGCCAGATGCCGGTGCCGTGGTAAAGCCAAACGCTCTGCAAGCAAGCCGGGGAGGTCCCTGTCCACATCCGGGGCCTCCGACTACGCCCGCACATGCGTGCCCTCCTTCCCAGCTGGCTGAGGCCGGGGTGCACACAGCGTGACGCTCCTGTTGGGGTGCTGTCGCTCTGTCTCAGTCATAGAAGGAACATAAACACACTTCAAAACAAATAGAAATTAAAGTGAGGCAGGGGGCAGTGGGCGGCATGAAGATTAAGGCACTAGACTCCCACATGGCTGACGGCAGTTCGAGTCCCGGATCTGGCGCTCGATGATCACACTGGGCCTATGTACTCGCGTACCCCATGCGCCAGAATGAAGGACAGGGGATTATGGCATGGCCGCTCCCCCCGTGGGTGACTTTTCACTATCCTCTCTCTGTCTCTCTCTGGTGAGCACATGCACCCTATGGCGAAAGCCTAAAAAGAAAAAAGAAAAGAAAAGCAAGAGGTGGCCCAGCAGATGGCAAGGTTGGGGAGACTGGATCCCACTTGACCGACTTCATGGTTCGAATCCTGGACCCAGGAGCTTGAAAATCACACCAGCCATGTGTGCCCAAAATCCCATGAGGAGAACAGAGAACGAAGAGGGGACTGTGGTGTGCCACACCTCGGGGTGCCGTTTTTTCTTTGTTTAGTTTAGTGAGGAGGGTCCCTGCCACACTCCCAGCCCCAGCTCAAGCTCCAGGAAGCGGGACCTGCTAGAGAGCTCTCTGTGGGTGCAGAAGCCACAGGAGGCAGGCGCAGGGGCCAGGGGGGAACCACACGGGCCCCCGCGAAGCCATTTCCGCGGCGAGCCCACACCACGGCCACCACAGCCGCCACCAGCCCACGGCAATTTCCGCTGCGGCCTCTCCCCAGGGCAGGGTCTCCCACCAACAGCCGGCCGTCCCTGCCAGCACCTGCCCCGCCCCAGTGGGCCCTGCAGGAGAAGCTGGCAGCCTTCCTGGGTGCTGCATGGGGTCTGTGTGGAAGAGCCACAGAGACGCTTGTGGTTGGAGCTCGTGCTCCTGTATTGCAGGTTCAAATCCTAGCTCCACCACTTATGAACCCCCGGCCTTCTTAGTCAAATGGAGCTAACGTTCCACTGTCCCCTCCAGTGGCCTGGTGGCCTCCTTTCGTGGCAGAGCCTAACTTCCTCCTACCTTGGGCCCCTGCACTCCTTCCTCCTTCTGGAACTCCTCTCCACCCCTCCCTCTCTGCTCATGTGACCCTGCTCCTCCCATGCCTGGCAGGGCCCCTCTGGCATCCCCTCATGGCATTCCTCTCCAGGAGCTGAGTCTAGTCTGTGATGGCCTTTACCCTATCCCTCCTCCCCGTCTCCCCTTCTACAAAACACAAGACACAAATTCTCGCCTCCTCCCTGAACTCCAGGGCCGGGAAAAGTCTGGCACTGAGTATGTCCTCAAGAAATGCTTGCTGGGTAAACAAATGGCTGCCCAAAATACTTGTCCTTGGTTAACGCCCTGCTCTTTTGGTCTAGCCTTAAATGTCACTTCCTCCAGGCAGCCTTCTCTGATTGCTTCCCGGATTCCTCTTCTCAGAATCTGCCTTCTCCCGGTTCTCCGACACTGCCTTGCTTCACTGGGTGTAGCTGTCCTGTTACCAGGACCCGTCCGTCTTTGCCCCTCGGATTTGCCTTCCCCACACTCGTCCGGGTGCCAGCCCGTCTGCAGCGAGGCAATCAGGACCGGAGAGGAAAGACGGGGCGGGGACGCACCAGGGCGGCCCGGGCGGCGGCAGGAGCTCCTTGGAGGGGAGGCGGGCCCCAGCAGCCGCACTCCCCGCGGGAGGAGAGGGCAGCGGAGGCCCGGCCGGAAGGCGAGGAGGAGGGGCCGGGGCGGGCATTTCCCGGGGCGGGGCAGGAAGTGCACGGCGGCGCCGGGGCAGCGACAAGGGGC
>NW_006159862.1:2646582-2656490 GCF_000334495.1 Tupaia belangeri chinensis | reverse complement strand
CCGCCCCTCCGCCCCCTGCACGTGGCTTCCGCTAGGGGCGGGCGGAGCGAGGCGGGATGCGCCGGGGGAAGGGGCGGTACCCCTGCCGCTGGGGCCGGCCCCCTGCACACGTCACTGGACCCCTTTTTCACACGTGGGAGACTGAGACCCCGCAGAAGGGCAAGCACTTAACATACACACTCTCCTGGGCCTAGGAGGCAGTCTGTCTTTGGCTGGATTCCATCCGCGAGTTCAAGTCCCGCCTACCCCAGATCCTAGCACAGGCCCTGCGGACCCGACCGCGGTACGGCAGAGCCTGCCACAGGAGTCTGTGGTCCGACTGTACGGAGACTCCAGTCCGTCCTTGTTCCTGGCTGTTACACCTCCCTCCAGCCCCGCAACACTCCCAGCCCGCCCTCTCTCCATGGTAACCGTGACCAGCCCATTTCCACCTCTCTCTCTGCCTCAGAAGCCGACAGCCCTGGGCCTGCACTCCCCAGGGGCAGCCATCTAGATGTCCCTTTAGATGGGACACGCTCTGTTGGCCTCAGTCCCCACCCCTCCCTAACGTCTCACTCAACTATTTGTTTTTTCCTCATTCAAATATTAAATTCACATTCCCTGCTTGGCCCTGGTTGGTGCTGGGATTTGAACCCTTGGATTAAAGTATTCGTTTCCCCCTCCCGGCTCTCATTTCAGAGTTAGCAGACAAATCTTTTTGGTATTGCATGAGGCAAGAATTTTCCTTGAACCATTGACCCCAGACCCCCATTCCCCTGCCTAGGGATAAATGGTGTAAGGGATTCTTAGCCTGTATTTGAGCACACAGAGGCAGGTATACCCATACATATATGTTCTCCTACCTCCCTGTCCCACAAAGGCCCTAGAGGGCACGCATGTTTGCAGAGACAGAGAGAAGAGAAAAGTGAGAACGCACCCCCCATGGGAGACAGTCGTGCACAACCCCTTCTGCCTTCTCCACTAGGGATGTGGGGCACGCAGGCATGCATATGCAGCTTGTTTCGCAAACTGCTGGGTGGAAGACTCGAACTGCATCGTTGGCCATGTGGGATCCAACCGCCTTAACCACCACACCATGGGCTGCCCCGCCTTTTCTTTACCCAAATGCGGACATAATTCGCCTGTGTCAGCGTCGCATGCCCCTTCTCATTACGGCCCTTACAATGGGTCCAGGAGAGCCTTCCCACCCCTTCCGACCGCAGAGCTCTGTGTACGGAGTGTCACCAGGCCCTTTCTCTTTTACTTTATTTACTTATTTAACTTTTTTTTTCTTTTTTGGGAGAGGTTTTTGCTATAGGGCATGTGCACTCATTGAGAGATAGACAGTGAGAGGGAAAGTAAGAAATCACCCCCCAGGGGGGATGGCCACGCCGCAATCCCTTCTCCTCCAGTCTCCTCTCGGGATCTTGGGCACGCACGCACACGTGCCCGGTGTGAGTTTAAGCCACCGGGTCCAGGACGCGAACTGCGGTCAACTACGTGGGAGTCCAGCGACATAGCCATTACGCTAACTGCTGATCCCTACTTATTTAACTTTTTAACAAAGTTTTGCTATAGGGCATGTGCACTCATTGAGAGATAGACAGTGAGAGGGAAAGTAAGAAATCACCCCCCAGGAGGGATGGCCACGCTGCAATCCCTTCTCCTCCCTTCTCCTCCTGGAATTTTGGGCACACACACACGTGCGTGCATCCAGCATGATTTCCAAGCTGCCAGGTCCGAGACTCGAACCCTGGCCGGCCATGTGGGAGTCCAGCCTCCACCACTACACTACCTGCTGGCCCCAATTTATTCCGAGAGGGAGAAAGAAGAACCCCCACACGGTCTGCATGCTGCTGTCTGTCCAAGTTTCAGCCAGCGGGGACCACAGGCAAGCTGCACGTGCCCGGCGTGCTCAGGGGGGGTCCCAGGACAGGAACCCTGAACCTTCCCCATGTGAGTGCAGCGCACTACCACTGCCCCACGCCCGCCCCCTTCATTAGTCATGGGCATCTGCGCTTCTGCTCTTCGTCAGCACACGGGGTGCCAATGAATACACTCCTTAGAGTTTTCTAATATCAGCCTAGTGGTTAAGGCACTGGGTCCCACATGGCCAACCTCATGGTTCAAGTCCCAGACCCAGCGGCTTGAGAAACGCACCAGGGGTGTGTGTGTGGCCATGCCCGAAGGAGGGGGCGATGGAGGAGAAGGGATTGCACGTCCCACGGAGGGTGATTTCTCCTCTCCTCCTTCTCCCTGGCTCTTGGTCTTCTGCTGGTGAGCACAAGCACCCTCTAGCAAAAAAATTTCAAAAATCGTGAGATAAGTTGAGAATATTGTTCCGAACCACTCCCTCTGGCTCACTCCACACACTGATGCGAGGGTGGGTCTGGTCACACGGCTCCCCCCTCGAAATCTCCTTTCTACCTGGTCCTCGGCCCCTCGCTTCCCTCAGCCCTTTCAGCGTCTCTGCGACACCGCGTCACGGCTGGCTCTCTTCTCTTTCCTCTCTGGCTGCCTTTCTCTTCTGAGGTCTCTGTTGCAGCACGTACACTGAGAGAGACAGACGGACAGGGAGGGGAAGCGAGGGACGGCCACGCTGCGATCCTTCCCCTCCGTTCTCTTCCCGGGATCTCGGGCACACACACACGTGCCTGGCGTGAGCTTCAAGCCACCGGGTCCGGGACTCAAACCACAGTTAGCCATGTGGGAGTCCAGCCACGTAACGGATACACCATCTGCTGGCCCGTCGCTGGCTGCTTTTAAAAATATCCTCTTGGGGGCTGGCAGGGCCCACATGGCTGACTTCATGATTCGATTCCTGGACCCGCTGACTTGAAAAACACGCCGGGCACATGTGTGTGTGCTCAAAATCCTGAGAGGAGGAGGCAGCGCGGCATGGCCATCTCCCTGGGGGAGATTTCTCGCTTTCCCTCTCTCTCTCTCTGGCAAGCCTATGAGCTCCATAGAAAACTAAAAAAAAAAAAGTCCCTTTCACTATCCTGTAGTTTCACTATAACACGCTCAAGCGTGGACTTCTCTCTCTCTCTCTCTTTAAAGTTTATTTATCTCTTCCATAAGAGAGTTCCCTCCAGGGACCAGCAGTTAGCATAATGGCTATGTCGCTGGACTCCCATGTAGCCGACTGCAGTTCGAGTCTCGGACCTGGTGGCTTAAACTCACACCAGGCGCGTGTGCATGTGTGCCAAAGATTCAAAGAGGAGAATGGAAGAGAAGGGATTGCAGCGTGGCCATCCCCCCGGGGGTGATTTCTCGCTTTCTGTCTCTCTGTCTCTTTCTGTCTCTCTGGTGAGCGCATGCGCCCTATAGCAAAAACCTCTCCAATAAAATAAAAGAGAGTCCTCTCCAAAAGGGTCTTCATGCCACAGGCCACCCTGGTCCAGCCAGCCCGGACCAGGCGTGTCAGGCAGGGGTTTCTCGCTCGAGCCAGGGCAGCGCTATGACAGTCACGTTAGCTGCATGGAGCGAGCCCGAGGGAACAGTGAGGAACACTATTCTCAGTTGATCTCACAAGTTTTGAACATTGTTTGCTAGAGGCTGCACGTGCTCACCAGCAAAGAGGGGGGGTCAGGCAGGGAGTTCTTGCTCATTGCCTTGCTTGGGGTTCCGGGAGCCCCAGAATGTATGGATTTGGGGTGTTTTTGTTTTTGTTTTGCTATAGGGTGCATGTGGCTCACCATACAAATAGAGAGAGAGAGAGAGAGAGAGAGAGGTACCCCTAACCGTCTTCACGCTGACCCACCAGCACCCTCTGCCCGCTCCGCTGCAGGTGCGTGCCCGGGGTGCCCGGGCAGCCTGGGATGGGCACGCAGCGTCCCGAGTGGGCCGGCCTCTGGGAGGGCCAGGTTGCTGCCGTGCCAGTCCAGCCTCCACCCGGGACTTTTCCATGGCAGCGATCGGCCCGGCCACGGCAAGTTTGGATGTGCCCCTGAGCCTGCAGCCCCTCGCTCCTCCAAAGCAGGGCCGCGGGGTCCTCCTCAGGCCCAGCACGCGGCAGGGCTGTCCATGCACTGGGATAAAAACGGTGCCCTGCACTCCGCCCTGGTCTCGGCTCGCAGCCAGTCCCGCTACCTTTGTCTCCTCTGCGGATTCATTTACCAGCTTTTAAACCCATTCGCCTCTGGCCTGTAGGTCCTCTCCTCATTTACCCGCTCACTCTGTACAAGCAGCCGGAGCGGTCCCTGCTCAAGAAGAGCTGCACAGAAGGAGCTTCAGCAGCTGGCAGCGGGGACGGCCCCAGGCAGCACACGTTCCGGACAGCGCCTGTAAACGGAGTCCAGAGACAGGTCGCCCTCGAGGGGTGCCTTCTCAGGACGGGGGGCACCAGCCCTTTGCTCCCCCTTGCTTCCTCGGGACACCTGGCGGGCCTCTTTCCTGGGCTGCACCTGCATCCTAATACGGAAATGGTCGACCCCAGGCGATGTCCCGGAAGGGCGTACACCCATAGTGCTCACCAAGGACGGCCCGGGAGGGGCTGGCGCACGGAGAAGACGCTGCTTGTTGAGGCCGGTTTGGGCAGCCCTGCCCATCACCCAGCCCTGCCCATCACCCAGCCCTGCCCATCACCCAGCCCTGCCCATCACCCCGCCCTGCCGATCACCCAGACCCGCCCCCACACAGCCCTGCCCATCACCCAGCCCTGCCCGTCACCCAGCCCTGCCCATCACACTGAGCCTGCCCATCACCCGGCGCCTGCCCGTCACCCATCACCTGCCCGTCGCACGGCAACGGCCCATCACACAGCTGACCTTGTGAGACGCTGTGAAGTCTCGCTTCCCCGTCCCTCGTGTCTCTGCGTCCTTGCTCTGGCCGTGGCTGGGTGAGCCCGTTTCTCACGTTCACTCAACAAGCCTTTTCTGAACACAGCACAGGCTGATACCCCATAAAGTGAGTGACAGATGCAGATGCTGTGACAGTCCAGCCAGGAAGGCTTCAAGTTGAGGAGCTACTGGAGCAGGGCCTGGAAGGAGGGTGACAGGATTGTGCTAGGAGTACACAGCAATGTGAGGGGGACCCAGGGGCAGCCTGGCAGCCTGTGGGACTCAGCTCCTGGGCTATAGCTGCTCCCCAACCTAGTAGTTCATCTTCTTTCTCTGCTCACCTTGGCTGCCAGGAAACTCAGCTAGCTTGATGCATGACAGTGGCAACAGCTCTTCGCCTGAAGTTTTGTAGTTATCTCTAGTAGTTTGTGGTTTAAAATCTTTGCCCCTTAAACATCTCTGTCTCTTGTGGAAAACTTGAAGTAGATGGGGTAAAATGAATAATAATTCATATAACAGTAATAAAGATCTTATTCGAAGTCACAGCAAGTGATGGATTCAGGATGCACATCCGGGTCACGGAATCTGAGCGATGATACAGGGCTTGTATCAGACAGTTATTGTTGTGATAGTGCCAGGTAACAAACCGACCCCAACCAAGTAGCTTAGAACAACACTTATTTGGCCCAGCCACAGGGACGCTGAACTGCAGTGGTGGAAGTCACATGGCCACTGCAGTTTGAATATCCAGGCTGGTTGTGTGAGAAACACACTCACCCATTCAATGAACGCAGAGACACGAAGTACGGAGAAGCAAGACTCTAACTGTGGTCTTGCAAGACCGGGTGTCTGACGTGCAGGCCTGCTCCAATTGTTTACGGCAAGCAGCTTCTTCTCTAGTGCTCCAGTCCCTGCCCCAGCTCCCCACTGGCTGAGTACTACGGGGTGTGCGACCTTCCCCAGCTTTTATTATCTCCTTATTAGGTATGAAAGCACACGCTCAGGACAAGCCCTTGAAAAAGGCCCGCCAGTGTCCCAAGTAGGGAGAAGAACCAGGAAGTACGGAGGCGGAGCCGCAAAGGGCTGGCGACCGCCCCCTCCTGACAAGTCATCTCCCAAGGGCGCCTTGTCTCTGCATTGTGTTTGTTTGGGAACCTTCCGGAATGCGTTCTTTCTGGCATTATCACATCTAGTATCTGCATAAGCCTCTTTTGTTAAGCTGTTCTTTTTTATTTTTTAAACTATAGCAACTCCCGAGTTTTTTTTTCTTTTTTTAAAAAAATAATTATTTATTTAATTTTATGCATTCATTCATTTTTATTTTAATTTGACCAGAGAGAGAAATTGAGAAAGTGAGAAAGCAAGCCACCTGGTCCAGGACTTGAACTGTGGTCGGCCATGTCAGAGTGTCCAGAGCCTTAATTGTCACGCTACCTGCTGGTCCCCAAGGCGTTCTTGAAAATGAACCAGTTAGACTGTTTTCTTACAGGTGGTCCGGGCTTTGTGGGTGCACATGTGAGTGCCCCAGGGCAGGAGGGCTGAAAGAAGGGGACCACAGCGTGACCAGCCCCCATGGAGGGTACATGGCTCTCTGTCTCTGTCTCTCTCTCCAGTGCATGCGCCTGTGTTCTCTCATGAATAAAGAATAAACAACGATTATTTCAGTCTCGCTCACTGTTCTGCAGGTAGGTCGAGGGCATGGCCCGGTGGCCCTGCATTAGGCCTGGCTGGGGAACGGGCCCGACCAGAGCCGGGCTGAAGGCAGCAGCTGCGTGGGGACGGCTCTCCATGGCAGCTGCACAGACGGCAGCTGCACCGGGTAAGCCCGTCTCAGGCCTTCGCCTCATGGTCCTACGGACCTGCGCAAGTCTCCTGGCTGAGCCCCGAGGAGCAGGTGCCACCCCTCGCCCACCGCAGCACTCACCATCCGGCCCTCCAGCCTGGACCAGCCTGGGAAGTGACCACGCTAGGCCAGGGGGCCCTGGGCTGTCACCCTCACGGCCTGGCTGGGCACCCTGTGGGGAGCAGCTCAGGAATCTGAATTGTAGATGGAAGGGCCCCAGCACTGAAGCCTCAAGGTCTGTGTTCTCTCGTGTTCTCTTGGCTGCTCCGTGGCCAGTGCTGGGTCTGTGGGCAAGTCCTCCCCCTCGCTGAGCCTCGGTGTCCTCTTCCTGGAGCAAAGACTCGCAACAGCACTGGGGTAGGCCGTCACGCAGGCGTGGGGGCTACTTTACTGACATGGAGAAAGTGCTCGATAAGAAGTAGCCATTAGCAGGCCCGGTAGCCTAGTGGTTAAGGAAACTGGATCCCACGTGGCTGATCGGTGGCTTGGCACCCCTGGGCTGTGCCAGAACCCCAACAGGATGGAGAGAGGGAGGAGAAAGGATTGCGATGTGACCACGGCCCGTTGGAAGGTGCTTCCTCCCTCTGTCTTGCTCTGACAGTGCACACGCCCTCTGGCAATTAAAAAAAACAAAAAAAACAGTGGCCGGGGACCAGAAGTTGGTGTAATGGCTATGTCACTGGACTCCCATGTGGTCGACTGCAGTTTGAGTCCCAAATCCGGTGGGTTGTTAAACTCATGCCAGGCACATGCCCAAGATCTTGAGAGGAGAATGGAGGAGAAGGGATTGCGGTGTGGCCATCCCTCCTGGGGGGGTGATTTCTCGCTTTCTGTCTCTCTGTCTCTGTCTGTCTTTCTGGTGAGCACACAAGCCCTATAGCAAAAACCTCCCCAAAAAGAAAAAATGGCCATTGGGACCAGTAGGTGGCATAGCGGTTAAGGCACTGGACTCCCACATGGCCCACTATGGTTTGAGTCCTAGACCTGGCAGTTTGGAAATAGCTGGGTACATGAGTGCGTGCCCCAAATCCCGAAAAAAGAACGGAGGAGAGGGGATTCCGGCGTGGCCATCCCCCACAAGGGTAATTTCCCTCTCACTGCCTCTGTCTCTGTCTACCAAGTGCACACAAGCGAAGGCAAAACAAGCAAACAACAACAACAAACCAGTACCAACAAAAGCCCTAAAAATAAAGTGACCATTAACAGTCTTTACTTTTTTTTTTAAGAGAGAGAAATTTTTGCTATAGGGCACATGCACTTGCCAGAGAGACAAACAGAAAGCGAGAAATCACCGCAGCAGGGGGATGGCCATGCTGCAATCCCTTCTCCTCCATTCTCCTCCCAAGATTTTGGACATGCACCCGATGATGTTCAACCCTGAGGGTCTGGGACTCGAACCATGGTCAGCCATGTGAGAGTCCAGCGACATAGCCATTACGCCATCTGCTGGTCCCGGCCATTAATATATGATCTCATTTGGGCCTGGCACTGTGAAGGACTGGGGGTTACGACCCTCACTGAGTAGGTGAGGAGACAGGTGCAGAGAGAGGACAAGGCCCCTCGATGGCCTCGGGTGGACAGCTAGACCCTGCCGTGAGATGGGCTCCCTGACCCACCCTGCTCTCTGTAGAGGGAGGCCCAGGGCCTCCTGGGAACTCACTGGCTCCCTGGGCACCCAGTCCAGCCGAATGGAGGGCAGACCCCTACAGGGACTGGTGACCTCACACGTGCCCGACAGGGATGTTGCCAACGGCTGGCTTTGAGGCCCTGCGGCAGGTGGAGGGGGATTCTCAGGCAGGAAGATGCCGCAGACCCCTTGGCCTGGTTGGTGACAGCAGGCGACCCCACCTGAGCCTTTGCGTCTCGTGGCCCCAAGGAGAAGGCAACGGTGCCCACGGGCCTGGAGACCGAGGCCCAACGGAGAGCCACGGGACGGAGCAGTGGGGCTGTCACCTGCGTGGGTTCAGCTGCTCCTCACAAGGTGCCTGTGCAGGAGCTGCTCATCCCCACCCCACAGAGGGCTGGCCGGCTCGCCCAGAATCCCGCCAGAGGGAGTGGGACAGCCAGGGCTGGGTCTCACACTGGCCGCTGCCCTACCCGGGCTGGCTGTCCACACAGCCTGCAGAGCCACGCAGGTCTCTGTGCTCAGAGAGGGCCAGGACTGGATGCTTGGTCCCTGGCATGGGCCCTGCCCCAGCCATGTGGCTTCAGGCCAGTCACTTCCCCCCGGAGTAAAAGGCGGGCAATAAGGCCCTCTCTCCCAGGGCTGTGGGGTTCAGGGGTTCACCGCACAGCTCCTGTCCGAAGGCCCTGGAACACGGACGCACAGGGAGAGAGAAGGCAGGTGCAGGGGACAGGGGGCGCCAGGACGGGTCGCTTTCTCAGGGAGGCGGGGGCAATTAGGAAGAGGACCCTCGAAGGCAGTCCCTCCTGCTGACCCGGGAGCCACACATCACTCCTGGGGGGCCCAGACCAGCTCCAGGAGCCCGGTCTATAGGTGGCAAGGCCGAGGCTGGGGAGGCCCCTTCCAGCCGGTTCCTCCGCACTGGCATCACTGCCCTCCTGGCCTTGTTCCTGGGTCTCCCAGATGGAAACCAGAGCCGGCTGGGAAGTACAAGCAGTGCTCCCTGGGGCTTGACTGCAGGCTTCCCTGTGGGAGACACCCCTGTCCACACATTGCCCTCCCACTCTGAGACAGGCAAGCTTCTCATCCTAGCTCTCCTCCTCCAGGGAGCCTTCCTGGCTGACTGGGATGCATTCTGCATGGCTAGCGCTCTGGGCGGTGAGCAAGGGGGACTGTGGGCCAGCCCCCGCCCCTTCTGGGCTCCCTGTTCCCTCTATAAGAGGAAGACTGGGGGATGGGGTCCGCACCAGGAGAGGTTAACGCCAACACCCCCAGGGCGGCCCTTACCACCTGCACCCGAAGACCCACGGAAGGCGGAGGCGGTGCTGCGCGGCTCAGGGCACCCTTTAGCCCTGGGCAGGCGGGGACGGTAACGCCCGGGAGACCTGCCTGCGCCCTGGCACATGCGACCCCCCAGCAGCCCCAGCCTGCCCCTCTCGGCACCGCTGCCCGATTTGCAGGGGAGAGGACAGTTTAAACCTCTACTCCTGGGGAGCCCGCCCTCTTCCGGCTGGTAAAGCCCTTCGGAGGCTCCCGCACCACCCTCGGGCCTCAGTCTCCCGTCCTGTGCCCCCCAGGGCCGGCCCACCGCTCCCTTCCGCCCTGCCCGCCTCCCCTGAGCGCGGACGCGCGGCGGCGGCGCCCTCTGCTGGCGGGTCCGGGGCCGCGCAGCCTCTGGCGG
>NW_006159862.1:2639996-2646566 GCF_000334495.1 Tupaia belangeri chinensis | reverse complement strand
GGTTCCGGGGCAGCGCAGCCTCTGGCGCCTGGGATCCGGCTGTGCCAGACGTGGGGGTGGGGCTCGGAGACCCAAGCGGGGCCTGAATTCCCCGGAAGGGCATTCGTCCCAGAGGGCCCTGAGCCTTGGAGCCACAGACCCTGTTCACATCCTTGTCCCTCTCTTGTCCAGGTGCCCTTCAGCCGAGCACCGCCCTCTCTGAGCGTCAGTTTCCCTGTCTGCACGTGCCCATCGATTTCACCTCTATTTCCTGAGTACCTACTGCGTGCTGGGTACTGAGCAGGGCACGGGTGAGCAGTCGCTGCTTCAGCAAGGACACAGAGGGGACAGGCGGGAAGCAATTCCATCTAAAGGGCCAGGGTCGTGCTGCAGCGGCGGCCACTCCGCGGGCCCGGCCGCAGGGAAGGGCCGCGGGTTTGCGGGGAGACCCCCTGAGTAGCCCAGGCTCGTTCTGGACCGGCCGCCTGCCGCCGCCCTGGAGGGCTGCACCGAGGTCATGACGGGGTGCCGCCCCTCTAGTTCTCTCTCCCTTCCTCACCCCCATGGAAGGGACATACGTACATGTGAGGGGGGTCGGGTGTCTCCGCGGGCCCGGCCGCAGGGAAGGGCCGCGGGTTTGCGGGGAGACCCCCTGAGTAGCCCAGGCTCGTTCTGGACCGGCCGCCTGCCGCCGCCCTGGAGGGCTGCACCGAGGTCATGACGGGGTGCCGCCCCTCTAGTTCTCTCTCCCTTCCTCACCCCCATGGAAGGGACATACGTACATGTGAGGGGGGTCGGGTGTATGCACGCGTGAGGGCCGGAAGGAAGAAGCCGGGCAGAGGGGGCAGCAGGCGGCGGGCAGCTGGGGCTGGATCCCACAGGACCGACGGAATGCAGTTCAGAACCTGGGGGCTTGAGAGTCACAGCTGGCCCATGTGTGCGCATGCCCAGATCCCAAGGGCGCATGGAGGAGAACAAATTGCGGTGTGGCCATCCTCCCTGGAGGGTGATTTCTCACTTTCCCTTTCCTTTCGCTCTCTGTGTCTCTCTCTGCCGTGAGAGTACTAAAAACCGACCTCGGATCCTGCTCTGCCTCTGCTAGGAGTTTCCAGGCTCCCCTCCCTCTGAGCAGCTCCAAAGGTCTCAGGGAGGGCTGCAGGGCCTCCTGGCACCGGCTGATGGTGCAGCAGTAACACAGCCCACCCTTATGGTCCTGGGTTCAGGCCCCAGGCCATCCTGCGCATGCTGGGAGGGCGTGCCTAGGATCCCACTGGGGTGGGTCACAGCGTGAGGACACCTCTGGGGGTGCCTCCCTCTCTATCTTTAGGAAGAAAATTGAGCTTCTTTCCTTTAGAGGCCGATTCGGGTTTTGTGGGGCCTGCACGTTCTCTAATGTAGGAGCCCCTCGTTAAGAAAAGAATCCTACAACCGAGTGTCGGCGCTGCACGAAGGTGAGGTCAGAACGGAAGAGAGCGGTTTTATATTCGTTTATTATTTTGTGAGAGAAGTTTTTGCTATAGGGCACATGTGTCCACCAGAGAGACAGTGAGAAATCACCCCCCTGGGGGGATGGCCGCACGGCAGTCCCTTCTCCCTGGGACTCAAACCACAGTCGGCTAGTGGGAGTCCAGCTACGTAACCATCACACCGTCTGCTGGTCCCGCAGACAAATCATACTGAAAAAGAAATGACAAAGCTGCAGAATGCGGCAGCTGGGGCCTCCGAGCCGTGCTGTCCGCTCAGGCCTGCTCCTTCCTCGCAGGAGTGTCCTTTCACCTTTATTTAATAAACTACCTTCCTCTTCTGCTAAAAAGAGAAAGTACAGCATTACAGAGGAAGAGTGTTCTGGGGACCAGCAGGTGGCGTGGTGGTTAAGGCGCTGGACACTCCCACATGGTCGACCACAGTTCGAGTCCTGGACCTGGTTGCTTGCTTTCTCTGTGTGTTTCTCTCTGGTTGAATTTTTAAAAAAAAGAAAGAAAGAAAATAAAACTGGATAAATATTTAAAGAAAAAAAAAAAGAGAGAGAGAGAGAGAGTAAGGGTGTTGAAGGCAGCAATAAAAAGGCACAGGGCAGGACCCGCAGATGTCATAATGCTTGCATCGCTGGACTCCCATGGGATTGACCACAGGTCGAGTCTCGGATCCAGCGACTTGTAACTCTCTCCGGGTGTGTGTACGTGCATGTCCAAGATCCCGAGAGGAGAATGGAGGAGAAGGGATTGTGGCGTGGCCATCCATCCTGGGGGGTGATTTCTCACTTTCTGTCTCTCTGGTAAGCACACGTGCCCTATAGCGAAAATCTCTCTTATAAAAGAGGCACGGGCCGTGTAGTTCCTTGACATGGCTCAAGGTAGGAGAGAGTACAAGTGGCAAGGACAGCCAGGTCAGGGACCAGGCCGGGGGGCTGGACCCAGGGCTTGGATTGGGCCTGGGGTGGAGAGGCGTGCAGCCTGGGGTGAGCCCGCGCATTGCTGTCAGCAGTGAGCTGTTGAGTGAGTCTCTGACCGGCTCCCGGCCTCAGTTTCCCCACGTGTGGAATGGACTCCATACCGCAGAAGGCCATCAGGGGGAAGTGAGTTCATGCACCTGGAGTTTGTATCCAGGAAGGGCTTGGTCAGGGTTAGCAGCGACTGTTCTGTTCAGACCCGCTTTCCGCCACTGTGAGGTGAGTTAGAGTAACTATTATTACAGCTTTCTTTTTTCACTGTTCTAATTTAAAATATTTTCCAGGAATTATTTTTTAAACTTAGTTTATTATTATTATTATTAGGCCCAGTTAGCATAATCACCGCCATCTTAGGGCTTCAAGGACGGAGCCTGAGGACGGAGCCCGAGTAGCCTGGGAACTCATAGATAAGCAGAGTACAGGTGGACCTAGCGGCGCCAGGACAAGGTCAACCTAACCTTAGCTGAGTCCTTATCTAGACTCTAGCAGGTGGTGACAGCGGGACCCTCGCTTCACATACCCCTCCCTGTGTGCTGCACTCTGTGGAAAATTACCGACTGTATACCCTGTATTGCCCTCCTGAGCTATAAAAAGATCCCTCTTTCCTAGGTCCGGGTCCTTGTTGAAAACTCGCTGCGTCGGGCAGAAACTTGAACCCTCGCTGGAAGAATAAAAGCCTCTTATGCAGTTGCATTGTCGTTGTCTTCTCTGCGTCGCCATCAGCTAGCCCGATCTCTGGACCCTAACGTTATTAATTCGCCAGAGAATGACAGAGCAAAAGAGAGGAAAAGTGAGAAAGCAAGCCACTAGATCTGGGACTCGAACCACAGTCACCCCCATGGGAGTCCAGCACCTTAACCATCTCACCATCTGCTGGCCCCAATTAAAAATATTTTTAGGGGACCAGCAGTTGGCGCAATGGCTATGTCTCTGGACTCCCATGTAGTTGACTGTGGTTTGAGTCCTGGACCCGGTGGCTTAAACTCATGTCGGGCGCGTGTGCGTGCATGCCCAAGATCCCGAGAGGAGAATGGAGGAGAAGGGATTGCGGTGTGGCCATCCCCCCTGAGGGGTGATTTTGTTGATGGATGGGAGAGTGTTGTTAAGTCCTTGGTTCTTTGGGTCCAGATCACTAAAATTAGAGATTTGTCCCTAGGCACAAAATAAAACCGCAACCACGAATGAAGTAGGTAGAAAAGGTTTAATAGGAAGAAAGGAAAGGAAAGAAAGAAAGAAAGTACACCCAAAAAGGTTGTTGAGTGGGCGGATTGCCAAGTGGCAAGGGCGCTTGGTACTGGTTAACTGTTATTTCTATTACTGGAGGTCATGAATATTCATTAGTGGGAGGCCCTTATGTTGCCCGTGTCCTTTCTTTAAATTTAAATCCACACGTTCTCTGCTGCACCTGCGCACCTTCCTCACAGGTAAAGAATGAGGGACTTCATCACCTAATTGCGCGTGGTGCCCAGTGCGAGCCAGGTTGCCTCAGTTAGACTGCCCAATTAGTCCATCGCCCTAATAGGAATTGGGGCATTGACCAAAAACGCTTGCTTAGGTCTTTCTGATAAGAGAAAAATCTACGAGTCATCCCTGTGCGCTTCCCTCAGGCCTCGAGGAAGGAAGATGGCCAATTGCCTCGCCCTCCTGGCGCCCGGAGCTAGATGAGCCTTTCGCTGTTCTCTTAGGGCTGCCCGCTCGCGGCTAACTAACTGCCTACCACAATTTCTCGCTTTCTGTCTCTCAGTCTCTCTCTGTCTGTCTGGCGAGTGCACATGCCCTATACCAAAAACTTCTCCAAAAAAAAAATTTTTCTTTTTGTTTTTGGAGAGGTTTTTGCTATAGGGCGCGTGCGCTCGCCAGACAGACAGAGAGAGACATAGAGACAGAAAGCGAGAAATCACCCCCAGAGGGGATGGCCATTGCCGCAATCCCTTCTCCTCCATTCTCCTCTCGGGATCTTGGGCACGCACGCACACGCGCCCGGCGTGAGTTTTAAGCCACCGGGTCTGGGATGCAAACCGCGGTCGACTACATGGGAGTCCAGCGACATAGCCATTATGCTAACTGCTAGTTCCCTAAAAAAAATTTTTTTTAACTGCCAGAGGTTATATGGACTTGCTAGAGAGACACAGAGAGGGAAGAAGCACCCCCCCCAAAGCACCCCATGGTCATGCCACAATCCTGTCTCCTCCATTTCTCCATCCTGCTGGAATTTTCAAGCTGCCAGGGCCAGGGTTTGAACTGAGGTTGGTCGTGGGACCCAGCTCCGCACCCAGCACTCAGTTACTGTCCTTGGGGCCAGCCCTATAGCTTAGATCTTTATTTTATTTTATTTTATTTTGAGAGGTTTTTGCTATAGGGTGTGTGCACCCGCCAGAAAGACAGAAAGACATAGAGACAGAAAGTGAGAAATCACCCCCCAGGGGGGATGGTCACACCGCAATCCCTTCTCCTCCATTCTCCTCTCGGGACCTTGGGCACGCACGCACACGCGCCCGGCGTGAGTTCTAAGCTACTGGGTCCAGGACGTGAACCGCAGTCGACTACGTGGGAGTCCAGCGACATAGCCATTACGCTAACTGCTGGCCCCTAGCTTAGATAATTTCAAAACTTAGTTTCTTTTTTCCTGAGGGTCCACAAACTCCCAATAGGGCCCTCCTGCCACGATCTGATCCGCCCTTGTCTCAGCCGGCCTGGAGAGGCGAGGCCCAGGAAGTGGGCCCAGATGCACCACTGCTTGTCCCCATGTTGTCATGACAGGAAAGCTTTATTGAGCTTTTGCTGTCTCCATTTGGGTTTCCTTTTTTTGGAGAGGTTTTTGCTACAGGACGCTTGTGCTCACCAGAAAGACAGAGAGACAGAAAGCAAGAAATCACCACCATACAGGGATGGCCACCTCGCAATCCCTTTTCCTCCATTCTCCTCTCGGGATCTTGGGCACACATGCACACGCGCCCTGTGGGAGTTCTAAGCCACCGGGTCTGGGACTCGAACTGTAGTCAACTACATGGGAGTCCAGTGACATAGCCATTACACTAACTGCTGCTCCCTCTATTTGCGTTTTTCCTACGACAAACTTCAAGAGAAGAATTTGGGTGTGGGGCCGGCAGGTGGCGCAATAGCTAAGCGCACTAGACTCCCACATGGCCAACTGCGGCTTGCTTTCTCACCCTCCCCCCAACTCTGTCCCTCTCTGGTCAATTTTAAATAAAGACGCAAAGGCAGTTCACGGGTTCAGGCAGCTGAGGCTCAAGGTCACTGGGGCCCTCAGGGACTGGGAGGGAGTCCTCAGAGCCGTCCCTTCCCCGGAGGGCTGGACGCGGTGGTATTTCTCCTTGCTGTTCCGACTTCCCCTTTCCAGGCTGAGCGCTCCTGCAGCCATAGATAGCAAATGAAAATACCGCTCCTAGTCGACCTCGAATCAGCGAGCGGTGTTTTTAGTTCAAGCATGTCCCCTGCGATATTTGGGACATACTTACATCAAAGAATTATTCATTGTCATTATTCATTATCCATTCTAATCAGTTTCACTGGGCAGCGTGAGTGTGTGTGTGTGAGAGTGTGTGAGTGTGCGCATGCGTGTGAGTGCGTGTGTGTGAGTGTGCACGTGTGTGCGTGTGCATTAGTGTGTGTGTGTGTGTGTGTGTGTGTGTGAGCTTCTTTATTTACTTCTTCCCATGAGGGAAACAGGCAGGCACCTCCAGCCGGGCCCTCTGCTGGCCCCCCTCCTGGTCAGCCAGCCGCTCACAGGCTGCAGTGTGCCCAGTGTGCTCAGGGGACGCCAGACAGGAGCCCAGGGCCTTACCCAGCGGGGTCCCTGGCTTTAACCACCCTGTCCGGTGTTTTCTTGTTTTATTTTTAATTTTTAGTATAGTGCACCTGTGTCACCAGAGACAGAGAGAGACAGAGAGAAAGTGAGAAATCACCCCCCGGGGGGATGGCCGCACTGCAATCCCTTCTCCTCCAGGGACTAGAAGGGAAGTCCTGGGGTTTGGGGCATGTGCCCACGTGTGCCTGGCGTGATTCTCCAATCATTGGTCGCAAGACCGGAACTGCGCAGTCAGCCGTGTGGGATCTGATACCGTAACCTCCACTCCACCCGCAGCCCACCTTCCCGGGGTTTGGAAGGTGGGAGCTCTGGG
>NW_006159862.1:2636406-2639120 GCF_000334495.1 Tupaia belangeri chinensis | reverse complement strand
GGGGACGCCAGACAGGAGCCCAGGGCCTTACCCAGCGGGGTCCCTGGCTTTAACCACCCTGTCCGGTGTTTTCTTGTTTTATTTTTAATTTTTAGTATAGTGCACCTGTGTCACCAGAGACAGAGAGAGACAGAGAGAAAGTGAGAAATCACCCCCCGGGGGGATGGCCGCACTGCAATCCCTTCTCCTCCAGGGACTAGAAGGGAAGTCCTGGGGTTTGGGGCATGTGCCCACGTGTGCCTGGCGTGATTCTCCAATCATTGGTCGCAAGACCGGAACTGCGCAGTCAGCCGTGTGGGATCTGATACCGTAACCTCCACTCCACCCGCAGCCCACCTTCCCGGGGTTTGGAAGGAGGAAGCTGTAGGCAGCTGGCATTGGGCACCCGCTGCCAGCCAGAAGCTCAGGCTGGGGCTCTTGGCTGGGAGCCGGGTTCTCCTCCGTGGGCTGGGCTCTCCGTGTGGTCTCTGGGCTTCCTCCCAGCATGGTGACTCGTTCCAGGAAGAGCACTCCACGAGGCGGGAATCAGAAACTGCTGCTTTCAGAAAGAATTCAGAAGTCCCAGAACATTCCTCTGGTGCATTCTACTAGTCAAAACAGCCCAGGGTCCGCCCAGATACGGGGAAGAGAAATGGGCCTCCCTCTTGATGCGGGAATACCGAGAACGCCGCGTGTGCAGGGAGGGAAGATAATACACCATAAAGGGGTGGCTTCTTTTTTTCCCCCGAAGAATTATTTACTTTTGTTATTATTATTGTTCAATTTGACTGGAGGAAGAGACAGGGAAAGTGAGAAAACAAGGCGCCAGGCCTCAGCCATGTGGGAGTCCAGCGCCCGACGCCCACCCCTGCTGGCCCCAGGAAATGGCTTCTTACTTTTTTTTCATTATGTCCCACATATGCAGGTAAAGCCCCTGCATGGTGTTAGGGCAACTTTAAATCTTTCTCAAAGCCAGCCTTTCCAACTCGGGGTTGTGACCCCTGAGTGAGATGTAAACTCAATAAACTGGATCCAAACCAGTCGTTTTACGTTTGTTTAATTCTTTTTCATTTGTCATCTCCAAACACACAGAAAACAGAAAGCACCCCCGTGTACTCTCACTCGGCTTCAATATATCTATTTTGTACTTGTAACATACTACCTTTGAGGATTTTTTTTTAGGGGTTTTTGCTATAGGGCACATGCACTCACCAGAAAGAGACAGAGATACAGAGAGCAAGAAATCATTCTCCCCCCGCCCCCCCGGGGGATAGCCACGCCGCAATCCCTTCTCTTCCATTCTCCTCTCGGGATCTTGGGCACACACGCACACGCGCCTGGTGTGTTTAAGCCACCGGGTCTGGGACTTGAATGGCGGTCGACTACGTGGGAGTCCAACGACATTGCCATTAGGCTAGCCGCTGGTCCCCCTTAGAGTATTTTTAAAAATAAAATAAGATAGGGGGCTAGATGGTGGGCAACAGCAAAATGCAATTCTCTGTGAGGCTGACCGTGGGACGGTTCCTGGTTTGCACCCAGAGCCTTCCTTGAGTACACCGGGCACACGTTCCAGGCTGTACTCCTGGTCCGGGGCTGACTGGGGCTGGTGGGGAGTCACGGTGTCCAGACCCTGCAGGGGACGCTGTCTCTCTAACTCTGTCTTCCTTTTTTTAAAGAGATATTTTTGCTGCTGGAGAGACAGAGCAAGACAGAAAGCAAGAAATCACCCCCAGGGAGGGGGGATGGCCACTCCGCGATCCCTTCTCCTCTCTGGTCTTTGGGCACGCATGCACATGGGCCCAGCATGAGTTTTAAGCTGCTGGGTCTGGGACTTGAACCACAGTCAACTACGTGTGAGGCCAACAACATAACCATTACGACATCTGCTGGCCCCCTAACTCTGTCTCTCTTAATCATGGAAGAAATAAATAAATCTTTAAGACAGAATGAAATAGAAAAAATCAGGGGCCAACGGCCTGGGGCTGGGCTCTCACCTAGTCAACCCCAGTTCAAGTCCCAGACCGGGTGGCTTGAAAGTCACACCAGACATGCGTGTGTCTGCCCAAGATCCCGGGAGGGGAATGGAGAAGGGAATGCGATGTGGCCATCCCCTCTAGGGGGTGATTTCTCACTTTCCCTCTCTCCATCTCTGGTGAGCACACATCCCTAAGGCAAAAACCTTAAAAAAAAAAAAGAAAGAAAGAAAAAGAAAGGAGGAAGAAAGAAAGAGAAAATATAAGAAAAATAAGGGTATATTTTGTGAACAGTTCATCTCTATGCCTGAGTCAGAATGCAAAATGTGTTTGAAAAATTGCCTTCCCGTACGCTGTTAATCCCCCTTTTGGAACCAAGAGTGAGCCGGGCACGGCCCTGTGGGAAGGGATCCACAGCGTTGTATGACATCCTCTTATTTTAATTGTATTTATTTTCACTGCAAAAGTGATACACGTTTTCCAGTAAGAAGAGATATTAAGGTCCCCCTTGAAGTGCATTTACTGACATTTTAAAAGTCACCTAAAAATGAAGGCATCTGGGACCAGCAGTTAGCGTAATGGCTATGTCGCTGGACTCCCATGTAGCCAACCACGGTTTGAGTCCCGGACCCGGCGGTTTAAAACCCTACCGGGCGCATGTGCATGCATATGCGTGCCCAAGATCCCAAGAGGAGAATGGAGGAGAAGGGATTGTGACATGGCCATCCCCCCTGGGGGGTGATTTCTCGCTTTCTGTCTCTC
>NW_006159862.1:2617436-2636371 GCF_000334495.1 Tupaia belangeri chinensis | reverse complement strand
AAGCATCTATTTGTAGAACCTTTTTTTTTTTTTTTTTTTGGAGGTTTTTGCTATAGGGCGCCTGCGCTCACCAGAAAGAGAAAGAAAGCAAGAAATCACTCAGAAAGTGAGAAATCACCCCCCCGGGGGGATGGCCACACCACAATCCCTTCTCCATTCTCCTCTTGGGATCGGTGGCACGCCCACACGCACACCCGGCATGAGTTTAAGCCCCCGGGTCCAGGACTCGAACTGCAGCTGACTACGCGGGAGTCCAGCAACATAGCCCTTACGCTAACTGCTGGTCGCTATTCGTAGAACCATTTTATCTTTTATTAAGCAGTGATAGTCCAGGGAGGTTGTGGGTAAAGCCCAGAGGGGTGGAGAAGGGCCGAGACAGAGAAGGCAGGTGGCCATGCTGGAAACCCCCTGAGTCCGCGGAAGGCCCCGCCCCCGGTCTCGGTCTCTGAGTCTACGGGAGCCAGTGGGGGGTGCGGTCACCCTGGCTCTGTCTCCTGGAGCCAGGGCACTGGAGGGTGTCAGGCCACCCTGCAGGTCCCGCCCCCTTAGGCAACCCCTCTCACTCTGCGACAGAAAGCGACCTGTAGTTTCCGGAGATGCCGCAAGAGGGCAGAAGCGGCCATCGGATGAGGGGCAGCCTCAGGATACGCTAGGAAACCCCGGCCGCGGGAAGAACCGCAAGCTCAGCGCCGACCTGCGGGTTGGAACCCGGGCCCCTCTGTTCCCCGGGGAGAAGGCTCTTAACCATGACCCTGCAGAAGGGGCTACTGTACGGATTTGCTAGTGTGGACGTAAGGAACATAACGAACCTATTCCCCTCCCGAGGTTACAACGCTGTGGGCTTCCCACAGGCCCCAGGCTGGGAGAGTTGAAGAAACCTGTTTAGCTAGCGCTGCAAATGGAAAGCTTCCAAGGGGTCTTGGACTTCCAGACTCCAGAAGCGCAGACGAGACTAGAAAATGCAGGAAGGAAGAAAAGAGGGCACTTTAGAAAAATCGACCTGTGACCTCACCTCTTAGCAGTAGCCACAGGAGTGGTCGCTATCTGGATCCGTACTGGTTTTTCTCACGGCACCCTCTTGGATACAAATACGAGGATGAACATTCGTCCACAACTCAGAAGTGCAAGAACTGTCACATTAATCCATTCATTTTTTTTTTTTTTGAGAGGTTTTCACTACAGGGCGCGTGCGCTCGCCAGACAGACAGAGAGAAACAGAGAGACAGAAAGCGAGAAATCACCCCCCAGGGGTAATGGCCACACCGCAATCCCTTCTCCTCCATTCTCCTCTCGGGATCTTGGGCACACGCGCACACGCGCCCGGTGTGAGTTTTAAGCCACCGGGTCCGGGACATGAACTGTGGTCGACTACGTGGGAGTCCAGCAACATAGCCATTACGCTAAATGCTGGTTCCCATTACTTCATTCATTTTAAAAAATGTTTTCCTTTTCTAGTTGCCAGAGGGCACTTGAACTTGCCAGAGAAAGAGAGAGAGAGAGAGGGAGAGACGGGGAGAAAGCACCCCCTAAGGGAATGGGGTAAAGCCACAATCCCTTCTCCTCATTCTCCATCCTCATGGGAAGGTATGCATGCACATGTGCCCTTCATGAATTTCAAGCCTCCAAGTCCAGGACTTGAACCACAGTTGGCCATTTGGGAGTCCAGCACCTTAACCATTATGCCATCTGCTGATCCCACGTGCCCAGAATCTTGAGAGGAAAATGACAGAGGAGGATTGTGGCACGGTCATCTCCCCAGGAGAGTACTTTCTCTTTCTCTTCTAGTGAGTACATGTGCCCTATAGCAAAAAGTAAAAAATTCAAATAAAAAGGATAAAAAAGAGATAATTATATATCATTTATATAAATTTGGGGAAGTATGTTAATCTATTTTAAGGACAATGTCTGGCCATACTAAATGGAAAGTTTCTAATTAATGGTTGTGTTGTAAGTGCTCTAGCTTGTTCCATTTGCCACTGAATCCTACAAAGTGCTATTTGTCTGTTCTTCTGGTTCCCGTTTTAAAAGGTTAGTTAATAGGCTTTTCTGGGGGAAGCAGCTGTAGGTTTACAGAACAATTGAGCAGACATTACAGAGAACCCCCACATATCCCTTCTCTTGTTAGAGTCTCCTCCGTGAGAAATGAGAGGTCATCCAGGCGTAGCCAAGTTTATTGGAGGTTATTGAGTACGCCGGCGGCATACGCGGGACTCGTGTCTCTCAAAACTCCGTAGCCCCGAGTGAAAGGAGAAAGGAGCTTACACAGGCCCCAAATGCACAGGTGTTTTACAAGGGCAAAGGGGCAAAGTGAAGGGGCGTCAGGAGAGCTAGGGCGTAGGGTTTCCCATCTTCAGAGCAAAGAAGCCAGCCACAGAAGCACAGCAAGCAGGTTAATTAGTCTTGGGGGGAAGCTCTGATTACACTGGAATTGTGATGGCTTCTCTGGGTCCCGTCGAAGTTCTTGAGGCCCCTGGGAGTGGGGCTTCTTCGGATCTTATCTGCACCCGTGGGGAGGGGGGGAAGGAGGCACAGTTTCTAACATGAAATCGCCCTTTCAGAATGGAGTCACACTTGCTTCGTTCCCCACTTCTCTTGGAGGCGCTCCTCCAAGATGGGGTCATGGCCGCTTCACTCTCTCGCTCTCACACACAGAGACACGTTTCGGTATGAACATTTGGCGTTAGAGAGAGCTGCATTTGTCACACTGGACAATTTTAGGAGCGAGTATTGGCATGGAATTAGGTCCCCGGGTTACGTCGGAGCTCCTCCTTGGCGCGGTGCACTCTGTGGCTTGACACAAATGCGGAGTGACATGTGTGCCCCATTGCCGTATCTTACACAGCTTTATCCCTCTGCTCTGCCTGTCCACCCCGTCCTCCGCCCCGGCAACCACTGGTCTTTTGACCATCTCCACAGTTGTGCCTTTTTCCAGAATGCTGTAGAGTTGGACTCGGACAGTAGGGGGCCTTTTCAGAGTGGCTTCTGTCGTTTCATAATATGCATTTCAAAGGCCTCCAAGCTTTCTCCTGGCTCCATAACTTCTTTTTTGCACGGCATTATGTCCCACTGTCTGAAGGTGCCATGGTGTGTGTGCCCGTCTCCCCGCCCAGGTCGTCTTGGTGGTTGCCGAGTGGCGGGGGGGGGCCCGTAAACACCGCGGGCAGGCTCCGTGTGGACAGATGGTCTCAGCGCCTGGGTAGACACCAGCGGCGGGCTTGCTGCAGCGTGTGGTAAGGGTCTGTGTCATCTTCTGAGAAACTGCCCGTCTTAGCTTGGGCCGGCTGCTGCATAAAACGCCACAGTCCGGGTGGCTTACAAGCAGAAACTGATCTCTCACAGTTCTGGAGTCTGGAAGTCCAATGAAGGAGCGGACAGGGTGGAGCTCACTCTGAGGGTCTTCCCTCGGCTGGTAGACAGCTCGCTGCCTTTCGCGGTGGCCTCTCCTGGCAGTGGTGGGGACTGGCTCTAGTGTGTCTTCTCATCAAGTCAGTCATGCTTGGGCCAGCTGGTGGCGGGGTGCTGAAGAAGGCTGGATCCCACAGGGCCGGCTGTGCAGTTCATGGTCCAGGTCCAGTGGTTCGAAACTCACACCATGCACTTGTTCATGTGTGCCCGAAATCCCAGGAGGAGAAGGGATTGCGGCATGGCCATCACCCCTGGGCGGGGGGGAGGTGTGGATTTCTCACTTTCCCTCTCACTCTCTCTCAGTCTGTCTCTCTCTGATGATTGTATGTGCCTTAAGACAAACACTAAAACAATAAACAAACAAAAACAGCAACAACAAAAAATCCCTATTAATACCATCCTGACCCAATGGGAGATGGGACTCAGCCAGTAAAGGGAGTGATGAGAAGCCTCTGTAAATACAGTGAAGCCGCACTGGCTGGGTCCCACTCATCACCTGCTGTGTGGACCATTCCTGGGGACCCTGCTTTCTCAGATGTGTCTTTTTATTTTATTTTTTATTTTTTTAATCTTTTTTTTTTTAAGAGGTTTTTGCTATAGGGTGCGTGCGCTCACCAGACAGACAGAGACAGAGAGACAGAAAGCGAGAAATCACCCCCCAGGGGGTATGGCCACGCTGCAATCCCCTCTCCTCCGTTCTCCTCTCGGGATCTTGGGCACGCACGCACACGCACCCGGTTTGAGTTTAAGCCACTGGGTCCGGGACTCGAACTGCGGTTGACTATGTGGGAGTCCAGCAACATAGCCATTACACCAACTGCTGGTCCCATTGCTGTCATTTTTCATAGAGCAGTTTTTAATTTGAATGGAGTCCAGCTTCTCCGTTAGCTCTTTCAGGGTCATGCCTTTGGCATTGCATGTAAAAAGCCCTCACCATATTAGAAGTCACCTGGGCTTGCTAGTATCTTACCTTCTTCTTTCAAAAATGTTTTTCTAGTGGACACATGCAGTCACTGGAGACAGAGAGAGAGAAGGAAAGTGAGAGAGCACCCCCATGGGGGTGGTCATGCCACAATCTCTTCTCCGTTTTCCTTTTGGGATTTTGGGCACACACACTCATCTGGTGTGTTTTTCAAACCACAGGTCCGGGAATCAAAGTTCCCAGTCGGCTCTGTGGGATCCATCTGCCTTACATACCACAACCCCAGCTGGTCTCCTCCTGTTATCTTTTCAGAGTTTTCCAGGTTTCTGTTTAACATAATTCTTTTTTTTTTCTTAAGAATTATTTTATTTAACTTTATTTATTTATTTGTTTTAATTTTATCAGAGAGGGACAGAGTGAGTGAGAGAGAGAGAAATTGAGAAAGCAAGCCACCAGGTCTGGGATTCGAACGTGGTCGACCATGTGGGAACACAGCATCCTTAACCACCTGCTAGCCCCGTGTTCAATGTATTTCTTATCCTTTCTCCCCTATAGATAAAGAGTTTTTTTTTTTGTTTTGGTTTTATTTTTAATTATTATTATTATTATTTTCTTTTCTGGGGTGAGGGACGGTTGTTTGTTTTCTACCTGGCTCTTTTCAAGAGTTTCTCTTTGCCTTTGAGTTTCCTGCCCTAGACGGCCATGCTATATCCTAGTCCATTCTGTCCGTAGTCGCAGAAAACACCTGAACGGGGCGACTCCTAGGAGCAGCTCCCCGTGCAGGGCCTCATCTGCCGAGGGCCCTCTTGCAAGCAAGGCAGCATGGTGAAGAGCCAGCCAGCGAGTGTCTGTGTGTCTGTCGTGGGCTCACCTCCTCCTTACAGACCTACCGGAGTCCCTCATGGGGCTCTGCCCTGTGACCTCCCCGTTCAGCACCTCAGCTGAATGAAGCTTCCACTTTCCGAATTCCGTCACAACCGGATCGCGCCCCGTGAGTTCTGGGAGACAGTCAGGCCGCAGCGTGTGCCTGCCTGGAGATCCTTGGTCTTCAGCCCGGCTGGTGTTTCTGAGCTTCCTGGGTCTATGGCTTGCTGCCCATCACTCACTGGAGAAGTTTCTCGGCCATTATGGCTTCACATGCTTCTCTTCTATTTTAAC
The DNA here is from genome assembly GCF_000334495.1 of Tupaia belangeri chinensis. Taxonomy (NCBI): domain Eukaryota; kingdom Metazoa; phylum Chordata; class Mammalia; order Scandentia; family Tupaiidae; genus Tupaia; species Tupaia belangeri. The sequence continues at coordinate 2,630,886 of NW_006159862.1, read as the reverse complement.
CTGGAGGTAAAACTCGCAGGAACGCGCCCTCCTCCCTCCCCCACGACTAGGCCTCCCTGGAGTTCTTGACTCTCCAGCTGGACCACAGGGAGCTTGGGGTCCAGGCTTTCCTGCCCTGGGCGTGTCCTGCCAGGGTTTCTGTCCTGGGCTCCTGCTCCGGTAGGCTGTGACTCCCATGTCCTCTGTGATGAGCTCGTCCTTCGGGTCTGGGGACCACGATTCTCCCGTGGACCTGAAGAGGCGCTGGTTTTCACATCCCTCCTGGCCAGCTCCGTGGTTTGAGTCCCGTATGGGGCCGCTCGAAAAAACACACCAGGCACTTGTGTGTGTGTGCGTCCCAAGTCATGCTTGTGTGTGTGAGTGTGTCCGAAATCCCAAGGGGAGAATGAAGGAGGGATTGCGACATGGACATCCCCCCAGGGAGTGATTTCTCACTTTCCTCCTCTCTGTTCCCCTCTGCCTCTCTCTGGCAAACACACGTGCAGCCTGGCAACAATGTTTTTAAAAAGCACTAAAGTTAATTTGACTAGGATTCAGAAGAAGGAAATTCGAAGGTAAAGAAGAAAAATGAAACACTAGATCCTGGATCTGAGAAGGTTGTTTTCCAGTTTATCTTTATTTCGATCCATGATAGAGTGTACGTGTATGCACGGGAGTGATACAGAGAGAGAGGGAGAGAGAAGCACCCCGCTGAATCTCCTCAGGCCGGGACCCCTCCTTCCCAGCACTCTGGCTTTCAGGACCTCAGCCACGCACACACACCCCTGGCATGTTTTCCGGCCGACCCAGGGATTCAAACCATGCCAGCTACGTGGCTTCCGGTGCTGCAGTTCAGTGTGCTACCGACTCCCCACCAGGCGAGGCTGATTCTTTTATTTTTTTTTTTTCAATTAAAGGGCGCATGCACTCCTCAGAGAGCAACAGAGAGACAGAAAGAGAGAGAGAGGAGGACGCTACAAGGGGTAGGCCACTGGGTTGTTTTTACACGGAGCCCTTCCGCCTTCAGCTGCTCCTCACGCTGCTGCCCTTCACAGCGTGGTCACACTCCAGTCTACAGACACGTCTCCCTGCTCGGTTCCCGTTCTGTGTCCAAATGGGGCCAGTCCTCACTCCAGTCCTCCTTTTCTCTTCTTTCTCCTTTAGTTTTTGCTATAGGGCAAGTGCACTCACCAGAAACAGAGAGAAGGGAAGCGAGGACTCAGCACCCAGGGGGGTTGGCCACACCGCAATCCCTTCTCCTCCATTCTCCTCTCAGGAGTTTGGGCATGCGCACATGCACTCAGTAAGATTTCCGAGCCACTGGGTCTGAGGCCCAAACTGTGGTTGGCCGTGTGGGAGTTCAGCGCCTTCACCCCTGCACTACCGGCTGGGCCACACTCCCAGTCCCTTTAATGTGGCTTTTCTTTTTTCTGAGGGTTTTTTTTTTTTTTTTGACTTATCTATAGACTGGCCAGATTTTATTCTTCAGTAGTTTTTATGAGAAGGTCGGAGGGGTGCAGTACTTACTGAAAGGGGCAGCCTGCACCTCGTCAGGAGATTGGATACAATGCAATAGGTTAAGGAGGAGACATTCACTACAAAGAATTGCCAACTGCTAGTGCCAGCAGATCACGTGGTTAAGGTGGCTGGATTCTCACATGGTTGACCATGGTTCGAGTCCCAGACCTGGCAGCATGAAAATCACACCGGGCACACGTGTGTATGTGTGTGCCTAGAACCCTGAGAGGAGAATGGAGGAGAAGGGATTGCAGCGTGGCCGTCCCTCCTGGTGAATTCTCACGCTCTCTGTCTCTGTCTCTCTCTGTCTTTCTCCTATAGTAAGCGCACAGGCTCTATGGTGAAAATCTAAAAACAGATCAATGAAAAGAATTGTTAACCACAAGGAAAGAGAAACTATAATGTAAAGGGACCCGTCAGGCAGCCGCCACGGCAGGACTAGAGGATCCAGTGCAGCGGGAGACTCACCGAGACCGGACCGGCAGGAGTATGGTGCCGTCATCACCAGCAGAGTCAAGAAAATCGTGGCCTGGCAGCAGCAGATGGTGTAGTGGTTGTCGCTGGACTGCCTGTAGTCAACGGTGGTTCAAGTCCTGGACCCAGTGATTTAAAACTCATGTGGGGGGTGGGGGGAAGGACCAGCAGTTGGCGTAATAGCTATGTCGCTGAGTCCGCGGTTCGAGTCCCGGACCTGGTGGCTTAAACTCACGCTGGGTACGTGTGTGTGTGTGTGTGTGTGTGCGCGCGCCCAAGATCCCGAGAGGAGAATGGAGGAGAAGGGATTGCGGCGTGGCCATCCCTTCTGGGGGGTGATTTCTCGCTTTCTGTCTCTCTGTCTGTCTGGCGAGTGCACGCGCCCTATAGCAAAACCCTCCCCCCACCCCCCCAAAAAAAATCAAGCCTGGTGGGCCGGCAGGTGACGTGTTGGTTAAAGGCGCTGGATTCCCACATGGCCAACCACGGTTTGAATCCTGTACCTGGCAGCTTGCTTTCTTGCTTTCCCTTTCTCTGTCTCTCTGTCTCTTTTTGGTTAAATGAGAAATAATAATAATAACAATAACAAATTGAATTAAATAAATAAATACATACATATATATTTTTAAAAAGCAAACAACAACAAAAACTCACGCCAGGCGCATGTGCGTGTGTGCCCAAGATCCCGCGAGGAGAATGGAGGAGAAGGGATTGTGGCGTGGCCATCCCCCCTGGGGGTGATTTCTCGCTTTCTCTCTGTCTCTGTCTCTCTAGCTAGTACACGGCCTCTATAGCAAAAATCACTATCGAAAGAGAAAGAAAGAAAGAAGAGAGGGGGGGGGGGAAAGGAAGAAAGAAAGAGAAGGAAAGGAAAGAAAGAGGGAAAAGAAAACCCCAGACTTCCTCAACTCATTGGCGTGTGTTGTTCGAGACTGGCAGCAGTGAGAGTGTAGGAGCAGGGCGACACGGCTGTGCCACGCCGCAGCTGGGCAGCTGCCTTACGAACCAGCCCCGTGGGCAAGGCCCCGGCCGTCTGCGGCGCCCTCCTCTCCCTCAGCACCAGGCTTTATTTTTGTTTCTTTTCGCAGAAGTGTGGCTTTGGGCTCTGCCGTGACCATCTGGGTGCGATGCGGCACGTGGGGAGAAGCCCAAGCACTCTGGGAGACACGAGCACTTTACCGTGTCAGCCACGTTTGGTGGAACTGCTGGTGGGCAGGTCCGAGGCTTTCAGAGCCAGAAGCCGGGGTGAAGGCCCGCCCCCTTTCTCCCGTTCTGACTTTTTTCCCAGGTGGCCTCTGCGTCCTAGCCGTCCTGGCCTGGCCGGTCCTTCCTCCTCCCCGCCTTGGTGGGAGGGGAGCCGTCCTGGCTAAGACTCGCTGCCCCGCCGGGTAGAGTGTCTGCAGGGAGAATGCTGGTGCTAACCCACCTGTTTCTTGCCTTTCTTGCCGCCTTGGGGAGGTCAGGCCAGGCCCTCCCTCAGACGTGAAGGGCTGTTTTCAGGGTTTTCTTTCTGTCACTTGGGGTGTCTATGCCGCTCATGTTTCCCTAATAAACTCCCCAACTTAAACAAAAACCATACAGAGCAAGGAAGCCCCGTGCGGTGCCTCGTGCTGAGGGGGGCACACGGAGGGAGGGTCCGGCCTCACTGGAGCGAGCGTGGTTTGGTCACCATGACGGAGTTCTCTAGTGTGGCCGGTCTGGAGCTGGTCTAGAACTGCAAGGCCGCTCACAGGCACGGGAGACCAGGTGACCCACCACGGCAGGTGGAGGGAGTAAAACGAGCAGCCAGCTCCGGGACTTGAACTGCGGTCAGCCAGGTGGGAGTCTAGCGCCTTAACCACCATGCCACCTACCAGCCCCTACATATGGCTTCTTGCTCATTGCATTAATCTCTTTATCTTTTGCCTCTGTGTTCACGTGATTTTCTCAAGCCTTTTGTTCATGTAACTAATTTGATCTTTATTCTGTATCTGTTCACTTGTTCCTTTTTTCTTTTTCTTTTAAAGAATGATTTTATTATTATTATTTTTTAATTTGACCAGAGAGAGACAGAGCAAGGAGAGAGACAGAGCAAGAGAGAGCGAAAAGGTGAGAGAGCAAGCTGCCAGGTCCAGGACTCAAACTGCAGTCGGTCACGTGAGAGTCCAGAGCCCTTAATCACCACACCACCTGCCGGCCCCATGTTCGCTGGTTTCTAATTCATTTATTTAATCTGTAGCACAATTCTTTGAATCTCAGTTCTTTTCTTTACCTTTCTAGTCTTTTTAAATTTTTTTCTTTTTTTTGGTTATTTAGACTAGAACAGACATAAAAGCCAGTCAGAGAAGAAACGTCTTCTTTTTTTTTGGAGAGGTTTTTGCTATAGGGTGTGTGCACTCGCCAGAAAGACAGAGAGAGAGGCAGAGAGACAGAAAGCGAGAAATCACCCCCCAGGGGGGATGGTCACGCCGCAATCCCTTCTCCTCCATTCTCCTCTCGGGATCTTGGGCACGCATGCACACATGTGCCCGGTGTGAGTTTAAGCCGCCGGGTCCGGGACTCAAACCGCAGTTGACTACGTGGGAGTCCAGCGACATAGCCACTACACTAACTGCTGGTCCCTCTTTTTAAATTTTTAATCGGAGGGTGTACGTGCTCATCAGAGAGAGAGGGGGAGAGGGAGACAGCACCTCCCAGTGGGGCACTCGGATGTCACGGTCCCCTCTGCTCCTTCCCCGCCCTGTCGGGACTTGTGTGCACACATACATGCACTTAGCGTGTTTCTCAAGCCACTGGGGCCAGGACTTAAACTGCGTCGGGTCATGTGTGACCTGGCTCACCTTAACCAATTGGCTATGGGGCCAGCCCAGATCCCAGTTATTTTATTTAATTTTAAAAATTAAAAACATTTCTATAGGGTACATGTGCTCACCAGAGAGACAGAGAGGAGAGAAACAGGAAGAGAGAAGCCCCCACCCACGGGAGATGGCTCCTCCACTGTCTTCTCAGGATTTGGGGCATGCATGCACATGCACCTAGCATGGCTTTCTAGCCGCCAGTCCAGGACGTGAACCATGCAGTTGGCCATGTGGGATCCAACCGCCTTAACCACTGCTCCACTGGCTGACCCCAGGTCTCAGTTATTCCCAGCCTTCTGCCTCCCTCCCATTCTTCCTGTCGCTTGATCACCTTGTCCATATTATTATTGTGATCACTATTATTTTTAACGCCTGAAGTACACACACACGACACAGAGGGAGAGAGAGAGAAGAAAGCACCCCCAGCAGAGACCCCCAGTCTTGTCACAATCCTTTACCCTCCAGCTCAACCCCTAGGGGTCCTGGGAATGGGGTCACATCCAGCGTGAAGCTGACGGGGCCGGCGTCCAAACCCTGGTTGCCACGTGGGATCTGGCTTCCTCTGCACAGCACCTAGCTAGTGAACCGCAGGGTGGCCCCTCCTTCATTTGCCCCCCTTTTTGTTAGAAGCTGCATGAGCTCTCCAGAGAGAGACAGAGAAGAGAGAAGGAGAGAGAACACCCCATGGGGAGTGATCACGCCACAAACCGTTCTCCTGCATCTCTCCCTCCTTTGGGAATCTGGGCATGTATGCACATGTGCCTGGCATGTTTCTCAGGCCTCCGGGTCTGGGACTTGAACTGTGTGGTCGGCCATGTGGGATCCAGCTGCCTTAACCACCAGGCCACAGGGTCAGCCTGTGACCCTTATTTCTAATTCTTTTTTTTTCTTTAAATAATTCTTTCTATTTCATTTTATTTATTCATTCATTCATTTTAATTTGACCAGAGAGAGAGAGACAGAAAGAGAGGGAAAGTGAGAAAGCAAGTCACCAGGTCTGGGACTCGAACTGTGGTCGACCATGTGGGAGTGTCCAGAGCCTTCACCTCCACTGGTCCCTCTTATTTCTAATTCTAGTGGCGTGAGTTTTTTTGGTCAGTTTGGCTAAAGGCATGTCCGTTTTGTTGATTTATTCTTCCCCAAAGAACGAGTTTTTGGTTTCAATTCTTTTATCTGTTTATTATTTCCATTCTCTTGCTTACTTTTAGGTTTTTGTTTGCTCTTTTTCCAGAGTCTGAAGATGAAGGTTTAGGCTGTTGGTTTCTCTCCTAATATAGGCATTTATAGCTAGAAACCTCCCTCCATGCACTGATGTGACTATATCTCATACGCTTTGGTACCTTCTATCTTTAATTCATTTCCAAATATTTTATAGTTTCCTTTGAAATTTCTTTTGACTTCTGTGATTCACTGATTATTTAGGAGTGTGTGTACTGTTTAATTTCTACATATTTGTGAGTTTAATTTGTTTTCCTACTATTAATTTTTTATTTCACTCCACTATGGTTAGAAAACACACTTTCGGGACCAGCAGTTAGTGTAATGGCTATGTCTCTGGACTCCCATGTAGCTGACTGCGGTTCGAGTCCTAGACCCGGTGGTTTAAACTCCCACCGGGCGCGTGTGTGTGCGTGCCCAAGATCCCGAGAGGAGAATGGAGGAGAAGGGATTGCGGGGTGGGCAACCCCCCGGGGGGTGATTTCTCGCTTTCTGTCTCTCTGTCTCTCTCTCTTTCTGGTGAGCGCACGCGCCCTATAGCAGAAACCTCTCCAAGAAGGGAAAGAAAACACACTTTTTATTACTACGTCTTTGACATTTGTTAAGATTTGGTTTATGGCCAGGCATACTGTCTAGCCTAGCCTGTCCTAGGGGATTCTCTCTCCCTCTCTCTCCCTCTCTCTGTTTGCTATAGGGCACATGCACTTGATGGAGACAGAGACAGGGGAGGGGAGTGAGAAGTCACCCTCCAGGAGGGATGGCCACCCCGCAACCGCTTCTCTAGTCTCCTCTCGGGATTTCAGGCACACACGTGCACACGCCTGGCATGTTTTTCAGGCCGCCAGGTCCCGGACTCAACCGCGCAGCCAGCCACTGGGATCCAGGTGTCCCCGCTCTGGCAGGCACATGCGGCCTTTGGCAAGAACCTTTAAACAAATGTGTTTTTATATGTTAAAGGCCTGGTGGAGTATATACATATTATTTTATCCAATGATTTTATAAGTCAGTTAGAAGAAGAAAGGAGAAGGGGCTGGCAGGTGGCGTGCTGGTTAAGGGTGCCCTCCCACAGGGCCTACTGCGGTTTACGTCCCAGACCTGGTGGCCTGCTTTCCTTCTCTCTCTCTCTGTCCCTCTCTGGTCAAATTAAAATAAATAAATAAAGTTAAATAAAAATAATTCTAAAAAAGAAGAAGAAGAAAGGAGAAAAAAGAAACACATCCACTGTCGCTTACTTACCTTGACCTGTGCGCTTGCCTCTTGGAGCGAGTTCAGATTGCCATCGGGGGCCACGGGCGTTGAGCCACAAGAGCTTCTGGCAGGATCCCCAGTAGATCTGTTCTGCAATCAGCACCTCTTCTCCTTTCTCTGGCTGGGAAAGCAGTTGGCGTTCCTCCCTGAGAGGTAGCCGTGCCGTTCCTCCCTGAGAGGTAGCCGTGCCGTCCCTCCCTGAGAGGTAGCCGTGCCGTGCAGGGAGGCGATTCTAGCCGAGCAGGTTGTTGCACTGGTTGTGTTTATTTCCTCCTTGTGCATTCTCAGCCTGTGTTCCCACGGCCGTCCTCCCCGTAGCTTCCTCCGAGAGGGCGAATGCTGGGCTCCTTCGTGCTCTTTTGCAAGGAGCCAGCTGCCTCTTGCTTCGCGTGTTCTTGGACGTATGTCCTTCTGACCCAGGGTGTCTGTCTGGGGTTCGCTTTGTGCTTTTCCTGCTTGACTTTCCTGGATGTGCGGGTTACTGTGATCCAGCGCGTCTGGGGAATTTTCGGCTACTATTTCCTCGAGTATTTTTTCTGCTACTTTCCCTCCTCTCTTTTATTCAAGAATTATTTATTTAATTTTACTTATCCTTGTCCTTATTTTTAATGTGCTACAGGACACATGCGGTCACCAGAGAGAAAGAAGGAAAGAGAGAAAGAGAAGAAAGACAGCTACCAGGCCCAGGACTTGAACCATGATCGGCCGTGAGAGTCCAGCACCTTAGTCACCACGCCACCTGCTGGCCCCTTTCCCTTCTCTTCCCTGTCTGGTACCCTAGCATGCACAGGAGGACGTGCTCGATGGCGTCCCTCGCTTCTCTGAGGCCCGACGCCTTTGTAGTTCTTTTTCTCTGTCCCTCAGCCCTCGTGACCTCATCTGCCTACCTACAAGTTCACGTGGTCTTTCTTCTATTGTTCATAACCACCTTCTTTTTTCAAAATTATTTTTCAAATCATTTTATTTCGCTTTATTTTATTTTTTAAAATTTGACCAGAGGAAGACAGAGTGAGAGAAAAAAATGAGAAAGCAAGCCACCAGGTCTGGGGCTTGAACCATAGTCGGCCATATGGGAGTCCAGGGCCCTTAACCATCACGCCACCTGCCGGCCCCAGTTCATAACTACTTTCAAGCCTTTAGTGATCTTTCTTCATAGGGATTTTTGCTATAAGGTGCATGCATTTGCCAGAGAGAGAGAGAGAAGGGAGACAAAAAGCGAGAAATCACCCCCTAGAGAGATAGCCACACTGCAGTCCCTTCTCCTCCACTCTTCTCTTGTGAGCGTGGGCACACACACACACATGCGCATGGCGTGAATTTCAAGCTGCCGGGTCAGGACTCAAACTGTGGTCGGCCATGTGGGAGTCCAGCGCCTTAACCACTCTGCCACCTACTGGCTTCCTTAAAAAGAAAAATAATGATTAAGGGAGTCGGATCTCACATGGACAGCCGTGTGGTTTGAATCCTGAACCTGGTCTCCTGAAAATCATGCTGGGCGTGTCTGCACGTGTGCCCCAAATCCCGAAAGGATGGAGACATGGAGGAGGAGGAGGACGGTGTGAGCGTGCCCTGCTGGGGGTGCTTTCTCCCCGCCCCCGCCCAACTGTCTGTCTGGCGAGCACCCATGCCTCCTAGCATTTTTTTTAAAGAGAGAGAAATGTCGGTTATTGTACTCTTCAACCCCAGCATTCCCATCGGGCCCTTTCTCATGAGTTCTATCTTGCTGTTGAAATTCTCAGTTTCATCCCGTGTTCCCTGGTGTAATCGTGATTTCTTTGAGTTCTGCGAACGCTGCGATGGCTACCGGCAGTCTTCTTCTGATAAAGCTGGATTTTGGCTTCTCTCATGGACAATTTCCGTTGCCTTTTCTCTTTCTGATTGTGCTGTCCTGTTCTACGCACTTCGCGCGCTTTTTCTTGCTGGAAAGAGGACGTTTTAAACCTGTGTTTCTGCAGTTCTGGGTACGAGCATCTCCACTGGTTATTTTCTCGATGTGTTCAGAGACGATTGCGGGATTATTTTAGTGGCTCCCATGTCCTCCCCAGGGAGGCGCAGCCCTGGGACGCCCACCCTCGCCCCGCATGGCAGCGGCTGGGTAAGTCTCCCGGCCCCGATGGCGCCCAGCTGTTAAGCCCCACTGAGGGATCGCATTTTCCTCACTACCCAGGCAATCTCCGGCCCCTCAGGAGAGCGTGAGGTCCGGGTGTGATATTTGTTTCCCACAGGAGCGCGCCTCCTCCTGCGCCCGTCTCCCCTCCTCCCTGCACCCCTCTCTTGCACACTAGCTGGCCTACGGCTCAGCTCACGTCAACTCTGACCCCCACCATTCTCGAGAGCACCTAAGGCTTGAATTTCTTTTTATTATTTGGTAGGTTTTTGGCATGGGTGCGTGTGCTTGCTGGAGACAGAGAAAGGGGAAGTGAGAAATGACCCCCCAGGTTATTGGCCACACTACAATCCCTCCCCCTCCATTCTTTCTCCTCTCGGAATTTTGGGCACACACACACACACGCACACACACGCACACACCTGGAGTGATTTTCAAATCATCAGGTCTGGGACTCGATTCTTGGTCAGCCATAAGGGAGTCCAGCGCCCTGACCACCACACCACCTACGGGCCCTAGGCTCGCGTTTCTGTTCTCTGTTGCTCGGAGGCCAGTTCCTGGGGAGGAAGCCAGGAGGTCTCCGTTTAAGGGCCTGTTTCCGTCTCCAGGCGAATGTCTTGGGCCAGCTCTGTAGCCTAGTGGTTAGGGGAGTTGGACGCACAGGGCCAAATGAGCAGCCTGAATCCCAGCCCTGCCGCTTGGAAAACACTCCGGGTGCATGTGCGTGCCCTAGATCCCGACAGGAGGGGTATGGAGGAGAAAGGAAGCCCTGTTGGAAGAAGGGCTTTCTCTCTCTCTCCCTCTCTCTGGTGCCTTCTGGCATGAAACATCCAAAACTACATGTTTATTTTGGTGCAAGAAAAAGGGGGGAGGGGAAACCATGCATAGTTTTTTTTTCTTAATGCATATTTTGCTATAGGGCACATGGGCTCGCCAGAGAGGCAGAAAGTGAGAAATCACCCTCCAAGGGGGATGGCCACACCGCAATCCCTTCTCCATCCTCCTCTCGGGATCTTGGGCACACATGCACACGTGCCCGGTGTGAGTTTAAGCCACCGGGTCTGGGACTCGAACCACAGTCAACTACGTGGGAGTCCAGCAACTTAGCCATTACGCCAACTGCTGGTCCCTGCATGAGGGTTTTGAAGACTCTAAGGAAAATGTCCCAGGCTCGAGGGTCAGGTCACGGCTGACTTTGGGGCCATTATTCAGCTGTCCACAGGGGTCTAGGGTTCCAGGGGTGACGGCTGGTTCTGCTGTGGCCCGGCAACAGCCAGCGCCGACTTCCCCTCCCTGGGCAGCTGCTGAGGGGCCTGCAGGGGAGCCCTGGCTGCAGCTCCCGTGATGGGGCCGGCTGCTCCTGCACTGCCCGCTCCTGCTGTTTGTCCTCCTGGGCCCCAGCATCTGCCTCAGCGGGGGTGCCCACCCCTCTATGGCCCGCTTAGTCAAGTCCCATTCGTTGGGTCCTATTTGGTCTCTGGGCATTGGGGTTATTTATTTATTTATTTTTGGTTTATTTATTTCTTCCATGAGAGAGACACAGAGAGGTAGCACCCCTAAGGGGGTCTTCCTGCTACCTCCCACCCCCAGTCTTGGTCAGCCTGGATCATAGACACGGGGGCCTGCAGTGTGCGCAGGAAGGTTCCAGGATTCGAACTGGCACCTTCCCCATGGGGCCCGAGTTGCCTTACAGCTGTGCCATGCCCAGCCGCTGCCCTGGCTTCCTGGCTGAGTGAGCGGGGCCCTGGTCTGTGGCCGTGCAGTGACTGGGGCGCGATCTGGCCGCCAGGGCTGCCGGCCGACCTCCGGGAGTGAGGTCCCTCTCTAGGACGCGGCCCAGCCTGCAGTAAAGGGCAGGGGGGAGCCAGCTGTCTGGCCTACAAGCCCCAGGAAACCTGTGCTCAGCTTCCTAAGGGGAAGCCCTCCCCACTTCTGGCTGGAGGCCCCTCAGATTCTGAGGAGGGGCGGATCCCAATCCCCGTATCTCAGCATTTAGAGGCTTTGAAACCTCAGCTGAAACTGAGCCGGAAAGAGGCGCCTGGTAGCATCCTGTCCCCTGGGTCTGGGGCTGGCGGAAGCCAGGGAGGGGTCGGGAGGGAGGGGGCGGAGGAGCTGGGAGGTGAGCTCAGACCTGGGGTGGCTCTTCCTCCCACTGGCTCAGGGTTATCCCCTTTTCCTTCCCCCAACTTCCTTTTTTTTTTTTTTTATCTTTTATTTTGCAGTAACTGTGGATCCACATACATCCTCCCAACATTTCTTTTCTTCCTTTCGTTTCTTTTTTATAGAAGACAGTGTCTGGGACCAGCAGGTGGCCTGGAGGTTAAGGCCCTGGATCCCACATGCCTCACCGTAGTTCAGTTTCTGAACTAGCAGCTTGAGAATCACGCCAGGCGCGTGTGCGTGCGTGCCCAAGACCCCGAGAGGAGGATGGAGGAGAAGGGGTTGTGGCGTGGCCATCCCCCCTGGGGGGTGAGTTCTCACTTTCTGTCTCTCTGTCTCTGTCTTTCTGGAGAGTGCATGTACCCTATAGCAAAAAACCTCTCCAAAAAAAAAAAAAAAGTAGAAAGTGCATATTATGAGGGCTAGCAGGTGGCATGGTGGCCTAAAGTGCTGGATTCCCACATGGTCGACTGCAGTTCAAGTCCTGGACCTGGTGACTTGCTTTCCCACTTTCTCTTTCTCTCTTTCTTTGGTCCAATTAAAAATAATTATAACGAATGTCATTAAATAAATAAATAATTTTTTAAAAGTGTATATTATGAAAAAGTTAGGCATGAATTTCCATATTTTTTTGGTACCAAAATAAACTTCGCTTCCTTTCTCCCGTGTATTTTTTGGAGTACTGTCATGTGGCATTTTCTCTTTCTTGCCAGAGGGCACATATGCATCCCAGAGAGAAACACAGGGGCAGGAAGGCACCCCTGTGCAGCATGGCCCCTGGCCACAAGCCCTTCTCCGTGCTCCAGCCCGTGGGGACTTGGGGGCGCACGTGCACTCGCCCGCGCACCCGGCCTGCCTTTCGAGCCGCAGGGGTGTTCAGAACAAATTTAGACAAACCAACAGGTAACAGTTTATTCAAACAAAGGGCAGGCGATTTAAATCAGGCGGCCTCCTGTTCCTACAGGCCCTGGCTAGCGGCATGGGCAGAACGGGGGAGTGCCGAGTGGCGTGAAGGAGGAGGGTGTCGTCAGAAACGCCAGTGGGGGTCGGGTAGCGCGGTCGTTGGTCACGGCTGGAAGGTAGGCTGCCCAAACGCTGGGCTCACGGTGACCGGCCGGTATGTGGCTCCCATGACTGGCTGTAACCCAGGAACCAGCTCGAAAACATATATAAAAACAGCCGACCAGGTACGATTTCGGCTTCTCCAGAGGGATCCAAACGTGGGAGTCCAGGGGCCATGCTAGGCCAGAACAGTTCACTGTAACGGGGGTGAGGATTTGAACTGTGCTCAGCCATGTGGAACCCGCTCCCTCGGCCACTAGGCCCGGTGCTGGCTCTGTGTGTGTGTGACGTCTGCTGAGAGGGTCTGGGAGCGAAGGCACCTCAGGAGAGGTTAGCACGATGAAGACCCAGGGCGGCCTGCATGTCCCGCGTCCCCTGGAGAGAAGACCGGGAAGGTCCTGATGAGCCCGGAGGTCAGGGTGCGTGCAGGGACCACGGGGTCAGGGCACGAGGATGAGAAGCCAGCTGGAAGGCCTCCCACGGGCCAAATGAGCATCGCGATGAATACCGAGAGCCTTGGACGGTAGCCACGGACTCTAATCCATCGAGTCCACGTGGACAGCAATAAGGGAAAGCTTCATAGGAAAAGCCTGACCCCATCCGACCTACGCATTCCCTCCCCACAGGGCTCCTGCTTCCTCCCACGCTGAGGAAGGCGGCTCCAGGCATCACCACGCTGACCCATTTACACGCCATTCTGCGGTGTTCATGAGATCCTTTCCAACGCGCTACACGGACACATTGCCCACAGTGAATCCACTAAAGACAGGGCACGTGCGCTCGCCAGACAGGCAGAGAGAGACGGAGAGACAGAAAGCGAGAAATCACCCCCTGGGGGGATGGCCAA
>NW_006159862.1:2593110-2612018 GCF_000334495.1 Tupaia belangeri chinensis | reverse complement strand
GCCCAAACGCGGGGCTCACGGTGACCGGCCGGTATGTGGCTCCCATGACTGGCTGTAACCCAGGAACCAGCTCGAAAACATATATAAAAACAGCCGACCAGGTACGATTTCGGCTTCTCCAGAGGGATCCAAACGTGGGAGTCCAGGGGCCATGCTAGGCCAGAACAGTTCACTGTAACGGGGGTGAGGATTTGAACTGTGCTCAGCCATGTGGAACCCGCTCCCTCGGCCACTAGGCCCGGTGCTGGCTCTGTGTGTGTGTGACGTCTGCTGAGAGGGTCTGGGAGCGAAGGCACCTCAGGAGAGGTTAGCACGATGAAGACCCAGGGCGGCCTGCATGTCCCGCGTCCCCTGGAGAGAAGACCGGGAAGGTCCTGATGAGCCCGGAGGTCAGGGTGCGTGCAGGGACCACGGGGTCAGGGCACGAGGATGAGAAGCCAGCTGGAAGGCCTCCCACGGGCCAAATGAGCATCGCGATGAATACCGAGAGCCTTGGACGGTAGCCACGGACTCTAATCCATCGAGTCCACGTGGACAGCAATAAGGGAAAGCTTCATAGGAAAAGCCTGACCCCATCCGACCTACGCATTCCCTCCCCACAGGGCTCCTGCTTCCTCCCACGCTGAGGAAGGCGGCTCCAGGCATCACCACGCTGACCCATTTACACGCCATTCTGCGGTGTTCATGAGATCCTTTCCAACGCGCTACACGGACACATTGCCCACAGTGAATCCACTAAAGACAGGGCGCGTGCGCTCGCCAGACAGGCAGAGAGAGACGGAGAGACAGAAAGCGAGAAATCACCCCCTGGGGGGATGGCCAAGCCACAATCCCTTCTCCATTCTCCTCTCGGGATCTTGGGCATGCACGCACACGCACCCGGCGTGAGCTTTAAGCCATTGGGTCCGGGACGCGAACCGTGGTCGACTACATGGGAGTCCAACGACATAGCCATTACGCTAACTGCTGGTCCCTGCAATCTTCTTTTTTTTTTTTTTTAACTTTAGATTTTTGCTATAGGGTACGTGTGCTTGCCTGAAAGACACAGAGAGAAGAAAAGTGAGAAACCACCACCACCCCCAGAAGGGGGGCCACACTGCAATCCCTCCTCCATTCTCCTCTTGGCATTTTGGACATGCACACACATGTGCCCAGCAACATTTTCAAGCTACTGGGCCTGGGACTTGAACTGCGCTGTCATCTGTGTGGGATCCAGTGCCTCAACCTCTGCACCATCTGCCGGCTCCTATTTTCAATTTTTTCTTGCAGAGGTTTTTGCTATAGGGTGTGTACGCTCGCCAGAAAGACAAAGAGAGACAGAGACAAAAAGCAAGAAATCACCCCCCAGGGGGATGGCCACGCCACAATCCCTTCTCCTCCATATTCTTCTCGGGATCTTGGACACGCACACACGTGCCCAGCGTGAGTTTCAAGCCACCGGGTCCGGGACTCGAACCACAGTCAACTACGTGGGAGTCCAGCGACATAGCCATTACGCCAACTGCTGTTCCCATACTTTCAATTTTTTAACGGTAGGATATACAACCCAGTGTTTGAAACAGAAGTATCTCGTGAGCTGGGCTTTGATGGACAAATAGAGTCTTTGGGAGCAAAGAAGGAAAGAACCCCAGGAAGGCGGAGGGCCTGTGAGGGCTGGGGAGAGAGCCAGAGTGCATTCACGGTGACAGGGAACGGCCTGGCGTAGGCGGCTGGCGGGGCTGGTGGCGTGGGAGGGCCCGGAACGGCAGGCTGGGGGCTCGGGATGGATGAAGCCATGCGCGGAGTCACCAGCAGCATCAGGGTTTAGAACATGCGGAGGGCAGGGCCCGCTCCACGGCACAGCAGTGATGGACTGCTCAAAAGAAGCCGGATCCCACATGGCAACCCTGGTTCGAATCCCCGGCCCAGGCACCCGGTCAGCCTGAACACACCAGTGCATGCTCAGGGGCCCAAGCTCGGGCCGGCTGGAGGACTGGAGGAAGAGGGTGACGGAGTGACCACTCCCTGTGCAGGGCACCCCTCTCCGTCCGTCTCACTGTCACGTGTGCACACGCGTGTTCTGTCATGGCTACGGCCACCCTGAATGCAGCTGATGTCATCTTTATTCATTCTATCATGAATAAAGAAAGGAATTTTTCATAATTTATTTTAATCTTGTTCTTCTTATTATTTTTAATTCGTTATAGGGCACATATGTTTACAAGAGAGGGACAGATATAAAGAGAAAGGGAAAGCGAGGAAGCAAGCCACCAGGCCTGGGACTTGAACCGTGGTTGGCCACGGTCAGACCTAGCCACCACACTACCTGCTGGCCCCAAGGAAAGAGGTTTTCAAAAACGTGGAGGGCAGGTTGGCGAGCTGGCGAGCGTGGCCGGGCCCCAGGCGCATCTGAGCTGGCGGTGGCTCTGGGCATCTCTCCCGGTGCCTCGGCGTGGCACCCCCTGTGGGTACAGGCGGGCAGGCCCCTGCGGCAGGGACCGGCCGCTCACACACCCCCGCTCCGTGACTCGTCTCTGCTTCCTGTTTCTCCCATCACAGCGGCTGCTTTCAGTCTCAGCCTCAGAGGAGCAGACGGGCGCTCAGAGCAAAGGAAGCCAGCCGGGCGCAGGGGAAGCAGGAAGCCACGGCCGGCCTGTGCTGAGCCCTGCGGCGGGCCGGGGTCGGCGGAATGGAGTCCGTGGCCCTGTACAGCTTCCAGGCCACAGAGAGCGACGAGCTGGCCTTCAACAAGGGGGACACGCTCAAGGTAGGGGCTGGAGTGGGCTGAGCTGGCCCCGCAGGGCTGGGGGATTTAAGAACCGGGCCCGGGCCAGCCCAGAGCCTGGTCTCTGGAGGGCGGGTCGGCTCTCGGTCATTGGCCGTCTGATTCTGAACAAGCCATTTCCCCCGTCTGGACCCCAGTTTCTCCACCTAGGAAATGGGAAGATGGCAACATCCCTCCTTCGGTAACCCTTGGGAGGACTTAAAGAGAGATTATCCCAGTGTCTGGCAGGGGCGAAGACAATGGTTGAGAGAGTGAGAGAATGAGAGACAGGTCTCACACACAGGGTGTGAACTGGGAGAAGAACTAATATGTACACACTAACCTAGCGGGGCTGAAATGGCTGTGACGTAAGCCCCACGGATGAGCTTCCCAGCGGAGTGGAGAAAAGGGAAAGTAGAATTGGAGCATAGCTCATGGCTCCCTGTCTGGGCCCCTTTGGCGGACATGGCAGTCTTCCCAGACAAGCTGGCAGATGGCTTGGTGGCACCTCTCTGGAAATGCCCTCGGCAGACGTGTGTCTGAGAGCACAGCCCAGTGGCCAGGGTCAGATTCAGGGAACGGCCCTGCCACCGTCTCGCCCTAAGGAGACACTGAGCCCAGGCCTCGGTCTCCCCACGAGCAGTGGGCACCAGGCTGGAGGTCTCCACTCGGCCTGGCCCGCTCCTGCCCTGAGCTTCAAGCGCAGCAGGGACAGGGGCTCCCCGTCATTGTCACTGACTGTGGCCGGTCAGGGGTCCGCCCCACTTCACAGGTGGCTAGGCCGGGGCACAGGGGGCTGACACGGCTTACTTGGCATGGGGACTGACTTGGACCCCATGTCCCTTGACTGAGGGCGGCGTCAAGGAGGTTGGAGTTGGGGTCAACAGGGGCCCCGGGTCCTCGAGGCGCCTCCTTCTTTGTGCCCCGATGTCGGCACCTGGGGTCACCCGGGCTGCTGTGGACGCAGGCTGGGCCGCGGGACCGGGTAGCCAGGGCCTGAGAGCCTGGGAGGACCACGCCCAGTTCAGGGGTTGGTCACTCGTCTCTAGACCCCAGTTTGGGGTCGGGAGGGAAGAGTGGGGTCAGCTGGCTGTGGATAAGGGCAGATGGAGGAGTCCCCCAAGGCGAGGGCCGATACACCACAACACCCCTGCCCGCTGGGACCCTGTGCGCCCCTACCTGGGTCCCCACTGACGTGTGCTAAGGCGTTAGGTGACTCCCAGTGAGTTTTCAGCTGGAAGGGACTGGAGCTTACATGGCCCCTCGCCCTCGCCCCGGCCTGTAAGAGCCCTGAAGACGGCCAGGCTGGGAGCTCCAGGAGGGTGGCTGGGGCCCGGCAGAGGACAACAGGAGGGCAGGGGAAGGCCAGCTGGTGCCAGCGTGAGCCGACGCCCGGCCATGTACACCCGGGGAGGGTCCTGGGCTTGCTTCCCAAGGACTCCCTGGACGCACCGGGTGTGGAGGCTGGGTGGGTCGCGGTGTGACGGACGGTGCTGCAGGGAGTCTCTCTCTCTCTGTGGAAATTCTTTTAAAAGTTAGCGGGAACTGGAGGCTGACCCTGGCCTCGGTGGGATGCACCTCCTATCCTTGCAGGCCTGTGGGGCGGCTGTGGGGGACGAGTGGCAGGCCTCGGGACGGGCGGCCGTTCCCTGTCATGCAGCATGTGCTTCCGGGGCCAGCAAGCCCCTGCTCTGCCAGGTGTCTGAGCCGGGCACCGAGAGGGCAGCCCAGCCCCGGCCTCCCGGAGCCCACGGCCCAGAGGGTGACTGGTGTTAGGAGGCGGAGGGGTTCGAGGACGTCTACACAGGGAGTCCGAAGACAGAGTCCTGAGACTGCCCTGAACACACCGGGCGTGTGCACACCCAGGACCCGGGGCTGGCGGAGGCTGGGCATGGATCGCAGTGTCACCCCCTGGTTGGGTGCCTGTCTGTCACTCACAGAAGAAAGACAGAAAAGTTTTAAAAAGTAAAGCCTTAAAAATACCTGCTCCCAGGGACAGCAGGCGGCATGGTGGGTAAGATGGCTGGATTTCCACATGGCTGACTGCAGCTCGGGTCCTGGACCCAGTGGTTTGAAAATCATGCTGGGCATGTGTGGGTGTGTGCCCAAGATCCTGAGAGGAGAGTGGAGGAGAGACTGCAGCATGGTCATGCCCCGGGGAGTAATCTCTCACTTTCCCTGTCTCTCTCTGGAGAGCACACACACCCTATGGCAAAAACCTAAAATACTAATGGTAATAAAAACCCCTTCTCCCTGGGACCCCGAAGTTCTCTTTCTGGGGATCTGAGGTGCAATCGGGGATGTATGTGTGCTCTTCCACCAGCAGGACCCTGGGGACGCCGTGTCCCTGTCCTGCTCCTGGCACTGGGGGGCCAGCAGGGGTAAAAGCAGACGTGGCCGCTGCCCTCAGGCACCTGGCGTTCTGGGGGCGGGCGGAGCCCAGCCAGGTAGGTGAGCACCTCCCAGGCCCGGGGCGTGGGGGCGGTGGGGAACTCCGAGGAGGCCTGCAGCTGTGTCGCAGGCTGCCTGTGAAGCTGTGGCTGGCAGGTAAATCGTTCCTGAAACGTGCGCCTCTGGAAGGGTTTTTAGTGACATAAAAAGGCTCCTGATGCGACATTAAGTGACAAACGCCCGACGCGAACGTGCCTGTGCAGAGCGGGCCGAGTCACACACAGGCAGGAGGCACTAACTCCGTGCAGGAGTGAACCCAGCAAAAACGCCCCACGGCTTTGGGTCTGCCCCACAGCTTCGCGGTGGAGGGTGGCAGACCACAGGGGTGAGTGCCGTGAGAACCTCCGCCCTGGGGTCAGCAGGGGGTATAGAGGTTAAGGCACTGGATTCCCACACGGTCTACCAAGGTTCGAGTCCTGGGCCTGGCGGCTTGAAATTCACACTGCACACGTGTGCGTGCATGCCCAGAATCCCAAGAGGAGCTGGAGGAGAGGGGATTTCCATGGCGATCGCTGCAATGGCGGGTGGCCCTTCCCCGGGGGGCGGGGTCTGAGTTCTCCCCTTCCCTCTCTCTCTCTCCCTGGTAAGCACATGCGCCCTATGGCAAAAACCGTAAAACAAAAGAGAGAAAAAAAAAGCACAGCTCGGCCCTGGCAACTAGGAAAACACCAGGCGTGTGTGCGTGTGTGCGTGTGTGTGTGTGTGCTGGTTGGGTGCCTGTCTGTCACTCACAGAAGAAAGACAGAAAAGTTTTAAAAAGTAAAGCCTTAAAAATACCTGCTCCCAGGGACAGCAGGCGGCATGGTGGGTAAGATGGCTGGATTTCCACATGGCTGACTGCAGCTCGGGTCCTGGACCCAGTGGTTTGAAAATCATGCTGGGCATGTGTGGGTGTGTGCCCAAGATCCTGAGAGGAGAGTGGAGGAGAGACTGCAGCGTGGTCATGCCCCGGGGAGTAATCTCTCACTTTCCCTGTCTCTCTCTGGAGAGCACACACACCCTATGGCAAAAACCTAAAATACTAATGGTAATAAAAACCCCTTCTCCCTGGGACCCCGAAGTTCTCTTTCTGGGGATCTGAGGTGCAATCGGGGATGTATGTGTGCTCTTCCACCAGCAGGACCCTGGGGACGCCGTGTCCCTGTCCTGCTCCTGGCACTGGGGGGCCAGCAGGGGTAAAAGCAGACGTGGCCGCTGCCCTCAGGCACCTGGCGTTCTGGGGGCGGGCGGAGCCCAGCCAGGTAGGTGAGCACCTCCCAGGCCCGGGGCGTGGGGGCGGTGGGGAACTCCGAGGAGGCCTGCAGCTGTGTCGCAGGCTGCCTGTGAAGCTGTGGCTGGCAGGTAAATCGTTCCTGAAACGTGCGCCTCTGGAAGGGTTTTTAGTGACATAAAAAGGCTCCTGATGCGACATTAAGTGACAAACGCCCGACGCGAACGTGCCTGTGCAGAGCGGGCCGAGTCACACACAGGCAGGAGGCACTAACTCCGTGCAGGAGTGAACCCAGCAAAAACGCCCCACGGCTTTGGGTCTGCCCCACAGCTTCGCGGTGGAGGGTGGCAGACCACAGGGGTGAGTGCCGTGAGAACCTCCGCCCTGGGGTCAGCAGGGGGTATAGAGGTTAAGGCACTGGATTCCCACACGGTCTACCAAGGTTCGAGTCCTGGGCCTGGCGGCTTGAAATTCACACTGCACACGTGTGCGTGCGTGCCCAGAATCCCAAGAGGAGCTGGAGGAGAGGGGATTTCCATGGCGATCGCTGCAATGGCGGGTGGCCCTTCCCCGGGGGGCGGGGTCTGAGTTCTCCCCTTCCCTCTCTCTCTCTCCCTGGTAAGCACATGCGCCCTATGGCAAAAACCGTAAAACAAAAGAGAGAAAAAAAAAGCACAGCTCGGCCCTGGCAACTAGGAAAACACCAGGCGTGTGTGCGTGTGTGCGTGTGTGTGTGTGTGTGTGTGTGTGTGCGTGTGTGCGTGTGTGCCCTGAATCCCGACAGGACACAGGAAGGGAGCGGAAGGGACTGTGGTGTGACCGGGCCTTCTGGGGGTGCTTTCTCCCTCTCCCTCCCTGTCTCTGTGTCTCTCTGGTGAGAACACACGGCCTTTGGCAATAAAAAAACTGTGTTGGTAAGTAAGTGGTGGCGGGTTCTGCGAGGTGGCCCGGTGCCATCTGTGCTTTCTATTTATTTAATTTATTTATTTACTGTCTGCCTCCCCCAGCTGCCCTACAGCTAGCAGGAATTGTCCCCACGGCCAGGACCAGGGCGGGGCAGGGAGGCCCTCACTCTCAGGTCCTGTTTCCTTTGAGACCTTGATGGGATATTGTGCTCAGAGAGAAAGTGAGAAAGCGCCCCAGGGGAGACGCCCTCTGTCCTCTGTCGGGACTTTGGGGACGCGCGTACAGCACCCAGTGAGTTTCAGGTGTCTGGTCCAGGACTGAGCCACCATCGGCCATATGGGAGTTTGATGCCCCAGCCATCCTGGCCCCTGTGGCCCCTGCCTTCATTTCAGGTAGACTTTATCTTTTAGACCAGCTTCGGGTTCCAGGAAATGGAGATGAGGAGATAGACAGATTCCCCAGGCCGGCAGGTGGAGTGGTGGCTAAGGTGCTGGACTCCCCCGTGGCCAACTGTGGTTCAAGTCCTGGACCCAACAGCTTGAAAATCACGCCAGTTCATGTGAGTGTGCACGCAAAGTCCCAGGAGAAGGATAGAGGAAAAAGGATTATGGCGTGGCCGTCCCTCTGGGGGGTTTCTCTTCCCTCTCTGTCTCTCTCTGTTTCCCTCCGGCAAGTGCACACGCCTTGTGACACAAACAAACAAAACAAACAAAAGACATGTTAAAAAAAAGATTAGAAGGATTCAAGGGCCAGCAAATAGCATGGTGGTTGAGGTGCTAGACTCCAACATCGCTAACTCAGCAGTTTGAGTCCCAGATCCGGCAGCTTGAAAATACTGGGTGCACGTGTGTGCGTGTCCGAATTCCCGAGATGAGAACCGGGGAGGGACTGTGGTGGACGTCCCCGGGGGTGGTTTCTCACTTCGCCTCTCTCTGTCCCTGTCTCTCTCCAGTGAGTGCTCATGCCCTATGGCAAAAATAAAAAACAAATTAAAAAAAGACAGAGGGGTTCCCACATGCCCAGGATCTAGCTGCTCTTGTTAAGGTGTTACACCAGCAAGATACATTGGTTACAGTTAGTGAAGCAAGATTGAAGATCATTACTAACTACTGTTCATTTTTAGATGTTTTGCTTTTTTTTTTTTTTGCCATATGGCATGTGTACTCACTGGAGAGAGACAGAGAGACAGAGAGAGAGACAGAGAGAGACAGACAGAGAGAGACAGAGACAGAGAGAGTCAGTCCTTCCTTACTCCTTAAGGGGGATGGTCACACTTAGGTCACACAATCCCTTCTCCTCCATTCACCTCTCAGGATTTGGGGCACACACATACATGTGTTTTTTGTTTTGTTTTGTTTTGTTTTTGAGAGGATTTTCTATAGGGTACGTGTACTCGCCAGACAGACAGAGAGACGGAAAGCGAGAAATCACCCCCCAGGGGGGATGGCCACGCCGCAATACCTTCTCCATTCTCCTCTCGGGATCTTGTGCATGCACGCACACGCGCCCGACGTGAGTTTCAAGCCACCGGGTCCGGGACGCGAACCACGGTTGACTACATGGGAGTTTTTTTTTTTTTTTTTTTTTGCTATAGAGTGTGTGGACTCGCAGACAGACAGAGAGAGACAGAAAGTGAGAAATCACCCCCCAGGGGGGATGGTCACGCCGCAATCCCTTCTCCTCCGTTCTCCTCTCGGGATCTTGGGCACGCATGCACACGTGCTCAGTGTGAGTTTAAGCCACCTGATCTGGAACTCAAACCGCAGTCGACTACGTGGGAATCCAGCGACACAGCCATCATGCTAACTGCTGGTCCCCATGCAGTCCCAGCTGCTGGGTCTGGGACTCAAACCACACAGTCAACCTTATGGGATCCATCCGCTTTAACCTGATCAAAGTTTTCTTCCTTCCTTCCTTCCTTCCTCCTTCCTCCTTCCTTTCTTTTTTCAAGCAGTTCACCCTAGGGCACGCGCCTTCACCTCAGAGAGAGAGAGAGAGAGGCAGAGGAAACATTAGAGATCTCCCCTGGGGGGATGGCCCGGCCACACCACCTTCTCCTCCTGGGATTTTGGGCATGCACACCTGTGTGCTCAGTGTGGTTTTCAAGCCCTCAGGTCCGGGACTCGAACCGCACGTGGTCATCCAGCACCTTAACTCCACGCCACCTGCTGGCCCCAGTTTGTGTTTAAGTGTAATTATCTCTTCTTCGAGCGGGAGAGAGGAAGAGCTGCCCGGAGGGCCTCGGTGCTGAGACCTGCCCTCAGCCTCAGCCTGCCCTAGAGCAAGGCTTGAACCCTGAGCCTTCCACGTGGTCGCCTGGAGCAGCATTGCGTTGTGCTGCCGGGCCGCCGTCTGGCTCCCACTCACTTCGATTTTTTAAACTCTGCATTAACATGTTGTTGATTTCGATCCCTGAGTCTTGGAGCCCTTGACTTCTCATGTCGGATGAAGACAGAGGCACGGCGCTGGGCTCTGTGCACTTCCCACTGTCACCTCCCTGGGACCAGGCCTGCCTCCTGCTGGGCGGACATGGCCCCGTGCATGGCAGCCGCACTGCCACCGGAGAAGGGGCTCGGACAGGCCCAGACCTGGGAGCCACAGCCTCCCCGACGTCCCCAGGGGGACGGCCCTGGGCACCTACCAGCCCGGCAGACCCCTGGCTCCCGCAGCTGCGCCCTCCAGCCTGCGGCTGAGTGCTGTCATGCTCCGGTGCAGCCCGAGCCCGCCCACTTGTCACCTTCTCGGAACCTGCTGGGTCTGGGCGACCAGAGCTGCGCCCCATTGACCCCGGCCCCCACGCAGTGACCAGCACGGAGCCTGTCCCTGCCCCGCTCCACAGCAGCCAGCACCACCCCAGCGCCGGGTCCCTCTGCCCAGGACATTTGTCCCCTGTGTCCTCACACCTCTAGTTCCTTCTTATGACTCGGCTCTCAGTGCCCGTGTCACTCCCAACCGGCCACCTGCCCCGTCCAGGCACGCTGCACCTGCATTGTCACGGGGAGTGTTCTCGGCGCCGGCCACCACAGCAGGCCTCCTCGGGTGCCCACGTCTGTCCTTCCGCGGCCTGGTGCCCTGAGTGCCAGCTCCTGCCCCCCGCGTCTGTCCTCCCACGGCCTGGCCCCCCAGTGTCAGCTCCTGCCCCCTGCGTCTGTCCTCCCACGACCTGTTCCCCTCAGTGTCAGCTCCTGCCCCCCGCGTCTGTCCTCCCACGGCCTGGCCCCCCAGTGTCAGCTCATGTTCCTTGCGTGTGGCCGGGTTCAACGCGGTGCCTGGCACCCACGAGGCACTTGCGTGACCCAGTCAGGCAGGGAAGCAGGATGGGAGGACAGCCTGGAGGGGGCGCAGCAGGAGCAGAGGCCGGGTAGGCCGGGTGTGGTCTGCCTCAGAGTGGCCGTGCACCAGGGGCAGCCGGCCTCCCTCCCGAGGGAGGTCCTGTGGGAGTTCTCCTGTGAGAAGCCCCATCTGGGTTTTGAACAGTGAGCAGTAAGAATTTCACTAACGGGCAGCAGATGGTATAACGGTTACGTCGCTGGACTCCCACATGGCCGACTGCGGTTCGAGTCCCGGACATGGGACGGTGGCTTAAAACTCACACCAGGCGCGTGTGTATGCTTGTCCAAGGTCTGGAGAGAAAAATGGAGAAGGGATTGTGGCGCGGCCATCCCCCTGGGGGCGATTTCTCACTTTATCTCTCACCGTCTCTGTCTGTCTCTCTCTAACAAGTGCACACACCCTATGGAAAAAAATCCCTAAAAAAAAAAAAAGAAAAAAATTCTGCTATGGAAACCAAGGGGGACACAAGGGGGACACCCCGTTCTCTGAGTAGAGTGGGGAACGACAGGGGCGGGGTGCAGTGAGGCCATGGGCCTGGCCATGCGGAAGGCTCCAGGTTTGCGACCTGAGGCCTGCCCGAGTACGGCCGGGCATACACCCATGATCCAGGGCTGGCTGAGGTTGGGGCTGGAGCAAGGCCTGGGGCTGTCTCTGTCTCTGTGTCTCTCACTTATAGAAGAAATTATTAAGGGAGACCAGCAGGTGGTGTGGTGGTTAAAGTGCCGGACACTCCCTTGGCTAACTGCGGTTCGAGTCCCGGATCTAGTGGCTGCTTTCCCACTTTCCCTCCTCTCTCTCTCACTCTGTCTCTCTCTAGTCAAATTAAAATAAATGAATAAATAAATAAAATTGAATAAATAAATCCTTAAAAAAACAAAAAAGAAGAAGAAGAATGAAGCGGCGCCGTAGACCAGGTTACAGAGGAGGGCGTCCAGGAGTCACCGCCGCACACCACGCAGGCCAGGACGTGCCCACCTAGCAGCTGGGGAGCCGAGGCTGAGGCCCCCGAGTCAGGAGCAGGCGGGGGTGTCGCCCCCCGGCTCCAGAACGTCCCTCATATCGCGGCCGGGCCGGAGGCCGAGCCCTCGTTTTCTCCTCAGTCTGGGGGATCGTTTTGTTTTGAGCCAAAGTTTTCCTGAGTCAGCCGCCTGCTTCCGCCTGTCCTGGGGCGGCGACCTGGCCGGGCTGCGGGAATTCAGTCCGGCCTGGGCAGACGAGGGGTGCCGCCCGCGAGGACGGGGCCTCCCAGCTCCCAGCCCCGTGGGCACACCTCCCCGCGTGGCGGCCTCACGCTGGCATGCACGCCTTTGCTGCTCTCGTCAGTTTTTCTCTGGGACCGAGCTGGCACGGGGTCCCCCGGGCTCGGCCTGGGCATAGAAGGGGAGGTGGGTGGGGGTGGAACTGGGGCATCAGGGACTCCCAGACCAGCCCAGCCAAAGCCCCCATTTGGGCTCTGCCTGTCCCCTGCTGTGTGGCCTTAGGCCAGTCACCTCCCCTCTCTAGGCCCATTTTGTCATCTGCAAAATGGCATTTGAAGGATTGCATGAGATTTGGGGTGACACATGAGAATGTGCCTAGGGACTGGAGGAGAGCCCCCCAAGCTTCCTATGGCCTCTGTCCCCCCCACAGACCCCTCCCCTCTGTTCCTGCTTGCCCAGCAGCAATGACTCCCCGCCTCCACTGGGGTATTTCGGTTCCTCTTGGCCCACCTGCGGGGTGGCCTGAGGGGGATGGAAAGTAGCCGTGTGACCGAGCAGGCCGGGCTGAGGCCAGGCCAGGGCCCAGAACCGGCCTCGTCGCAGCCCAAAGGCCTCTCTTAGTTGTTCCCCGTGCCTGAACGCCCCACGAATTGTCCACACCCCTGGGCTCCAACTGCAGCTGCTGTTGAAATGCAAGTGACTGTGAGTGGGACAGGCTGGGGCTCCTGAGCTCCCGGGCGACCTCTGACCTTCACCCCAGGCTTCGTGCATGGCATGCAAGTACTGTGGGACCCCACACTCGGGGCTGGAGCTTAGGAACGAAGGCCCCAGATCTGCTCTCAAGACCCCGCCATCTGCCCGGAGCCCAGCTCTGGCCACCCAAACCCTCACCCCAAACCTCCTGTGGATCCCCGCCTGCTCCCGGGTGGTTCTTGACCACCAGAGGAGGGGATCTGGCGCCCGACAGCTGGCTCTGACTCAGCGCTTGTGACGTGGGTGGGTCCCCAGACGCCCAGCCCTCCTCTGTGAGGCCCGCGGGCCAGGGCTCGGCGGTGGCAGCTGTCCCCCTCGGAGGCTGAGCGGCGTCTCTCCTGCCCACAGGTGCTGAACATGGAGGACGACCAGAACTGGTACAAGGCTGAGCTCCGGGGTGCTGAGGGCTTCATCCCCAAGAACTACATCCGTGTCAAGCCCCACCCGTGAGTGGCCACCTCCCTGCCCCACTGAGCTGAGCTGCCCCCAAGGCTGGGACTCGGGGCTTCCCTGGGCATGGGACTTTGGGGGACCCGAGCAGCATCGGGGACCGGGCCCAGGGCCCAGGTAGCCTTGCCAATCTTGGCAGGGGCCTCTGACTGCTCCCAGAGGACGCTGGGCAGTTCTCAGCCCAGAACAGGCCCAGGCCTGGGAGAGGTGCAAGCCCAGCTGGACAGGCCTTGAAGAACAGCCAAGGGAGCCCCAAGCTGCAGCCACTCACCCAGCCGTTTACCAAGCACTCACCATGGCCCGGGCACCCCGTCTGATGCTGGAGCCACACAGAGGGCAGAGCAGCCGGCATTGAGGTCACTGACCAGGGAGGGCTTCCCAGAAGAGGTGGCAATGAGTGAGGCCTTGCAGGATGCATACGAGTTGGCGAAGTAGGAAGGGAGAAGGGCAGTTCTGAGAGGTCAGGATGAGCAGGAGAGCAGTGAGGGGGAAGCTCTGTCCTGTAGAACCGGCAGGAGGCCCTCGAATGCCAGGCCCAGGAGAGCGGGGAGCCATGGTATTAGAGTAGGGGGGCCTCGAATGCCAGGCCCAGGCGAGCGAGCGGGGAGCCATGGTGTTAGAGTAGGGGGGGGGCCTTGAATACCAGGCCCAGACGAGCGAGTGGGGAGCCATGGGTGTTAGAGTAGGGGAGGCTTCGAATGCCAGGTCCAGGCGAGCGAGTGGGGAGCCATGGTGTTAGAGTAGGGGGGGCCTCAAATACCAGGCCCAGGCGAGTGAGCAGGGAGCCATGGTGTTAGAGTGTGGGGGGTGCTCGAATACCAGGCTGAGGTGAGCGAGTGGGGAGCCATGGGTGTTAGAGTGGAGGTGGGCTCAGCCGGGTGGAGCCAGGTGACAGGCGGGGTAGGCTGGAGGGCAGGCTGGGAGCCGTGACAGACATGCAGCTGTGGGTGGAAGGGGGAGGGAGTGCAGGGGCAGGGCGGGGCCTCAGGGTATTTCCTTTTTATCTCTGAGTTATTTCCAAAGCTGCACCCCCTCGGGCTTCCTGTGCGGAGTGCAGTCCTGTCCCACCCAGGTCCCAGCCGCTCCCAGCCTCGCCCAGGGAGGCCATGGTCTCAGTCGCCACCCTGGGCTGCTGTGTGACACTGGGCAGGTTCTGCCTCCTCTGGGCTCAGTCTTCCCATCATAAAAGGGAGCGCAGAGAGGGAGATAGCGAGGACGGCCCAGGGCCACAGCCCGACCAGCTCCCGGGCTCCTGAAGGCAATGGCACTCCCAGAGGACAAGGCCAGGGGTGGCTGGTCAGGGAGGGCTGTCGGAGGAGACGGCCTGGCCAAGGCAGAAGGCTGGGGGCCTCTCGCTGCCTGGGGGGCCCGAGCAGAGGGAGAGGAAGCTGACAGGCGGTGGTAACTCCAGGCCCGCCTGCCTGGGCAGCGGCTGACAGGCGGTGCTAACTCCAGGCCCGCCTGCCTGGGCAGCGCCACCAGGACAGCTGGGAGCAGGGAGCGTGCCAGCCGTGGTGCCCCTGGTCAGCTCTGGCTGCCGTGTCTGAGATGGTAGGATGGGGCTCGCTCAGGCCCCGGACCGAGCAGCCTGGGGCTGTGCCCAGGTGTGTCCTCAGCCAGCCTCCGCACCCGCCCTGTCCCCAAATAGCTGGGGAAATCCACCTGACTCACCTAGAAGGCCCAGGGCATGGGGGCTGGGCCCCGGCAGGCCTCAGGTCTCCACCAGGCCCCTCCTCCTTGAGCCCCGAGTGCCCGCCGTTCCCCCGCCTGCCCCTGTGAGCCAGGCACAGTGCAGGCATGGCACCCCTGCAGCAGGGTCCTGGAGGCACCTGGCCCAGCAATACGGGCAGTGGGAGTCAGGGAGGGCTTCCCCAAGGGAGGGCAAGGCCCACTGGCTTGGACTTTGGGGTAGAAGTTTGCAGAGAGGGCCATTCTCCCGAGAGGAGAATGGAGGAGAAGGGATTGCGGCGTGGGCATCTCCTCTGGGGGGTGATTTCTCACTTATCTTTCTCTCTGTCTCTCTCTTTCTGGCGAGCGCACGCGCCCAATAAGAAAAAACCTCTCCAAAAAAAAAAAAAAAAAAAATCACAACAAATAAATAATTAAAGGTTAAAAAAAAGAAGTATGCAGAGGGGGCAGAGGACGGGCCCATCAAGGGAGGTGGGGGCACTTCACAGTAGCGGCAGGGGGGACGCACACGCCACCCGGTCATTCTCCCAAGGCCCTGAGTGAGACCTGTCAGCACTGCCTGGCAGAGGACGGAGGTGCAGAGTGGAGCGACTGGTCCAGGTCACACAGCCGGGCAGGAGGAGCCGTGGGAGTGCAGCTGCGTGGTGTGGGCCCGGGGAGGGCAGGGGGCGAACCCAGGAGAACAGCCGTGGGGCTGGGGGCGTCTGAGGACAGGGACTTGCTGTGCAATCTCTGAGGGGCTCCTGTCCCTCTCTGGGCCATCAGTACATGGGGACAGTACCAGGCGGCCTCCACCTGGTGGATGAAGCCGGTGTGGGGAAGAGCTGGCTCGGGCGTCTCCTCCCACACCTGAACCAGCCGCCCACGGGGCCTCCTTGGGTGAGGCTGCAGTCTCTGAGGGCGACAGCGCCCACAGACTGGGCCTCCTGTGGGGGTTGTGGGTTGCTCAGAGACACCTGGCCTCTCAGGAAACTCCCGCCCAGGGCCTCGCGGGGCTCAGCTCTGACAGGATGGAGCTGGGGCTTCCTGGTAGCAGGGCTCACAGAAACTGCCCTGCCTGCTCACCCGACCGGAACCTCCAGGCGTCTGGGGGCTCTGTCTTTGTGTTTTTCTTTCATACCAGAGGCCACGTGTGCCTTTGAGAGACGGACAGACAGACAGGGGTGGGTGCCTGGTCATGCCACAGTCTGCTTTCCTCCATCCCATTAGGTCCCAGGTCTGTGCACACGGATCGCGGTGTTTCCAAGCTGCCAGGGCTGGGACTCAAACCCTGGCCAGCCCTGTGGGGTCTGGCTATTGCCAGATGAAGGGCCTACACCCCCAGTCCAGGGACCCAAAGCAGGTCCCACCCCTTGCCACTCAACAAAACACAGAGAGGTGGGGCCAGCAGGTGGTGTGGTGGCTAAGACTTTGGACTCCCACATGACTGACCACGGTTCGAGTCCCAGACCTGGCAGCTTGCTTTCTCTCTTCTCTTGCTCTTTCTCCCTTGAGTCAGCAAATACCTTTTAGCAAATTAAAAAGAATTAAATTAAATATGCATTATAAAAATAATCCAATATATGTTATTTAAAAATGACAACAAATAAAACCACAGAGAAAGCAAAACCGTGGATGAGGGAGGACAGGGGGTTTTGTCTGCCCGGCCACACCGGGAAGATGCGTAACACCACCTTCTCCCGGCTGCCCGGCCCCCGCTGACTGTGGGGAAGGGAAGCGGGCCCCTGGGTCTCTTACAAGGACACCAGCCACACCTGTGAGGGCTCCTGGTCACCGCCCACAGGCCCCACCACAGAACCCTGGACCGAGCAACTTAAAACTCACGCCGGGCGCGTGTACGTGTGTGCCCAAGATCCCGAGAGGAGAATGGAGAAGGGATTGCGGCGTGACCATCCCCCCTGGGGGGTGATCTCTCGCTTCTGGTTTCTCAGTCTCTGTCTCTCTGGCAAGTACGCACGGCCTATCACAAAAATCAGTCAAAAAAACTTTTTAAAAAGGTTTCTTTCTTCTATGAGTGACAGAGAGAGAGTGACAGAGAAACAGAGAGAGACACAGGCCCCTCCAACGGGGTCTTCCTGCCACCCTCCACTCCAGTTTCAGCTGGCCCGGGTCAGGGCCCCGAGCACGGCCAGCGTCCAGGGAGGCGCCACTGTCCAGCCCCCCAGTGGTGGGTTCTTTAAAGTCACAAAATACAAAAATAGATGACAGTGGGCCAGCCGGTGGCCAGGTGGTCGAGTCGGCCGGATGCCACATGCTTTCTCACTTTCCCTCTCTGTCTCTCTCTCTGGTGAGTGCACGCACCCTGTGGCAAATTAAAAAGAGAGAGAGGAAGAAAGCAAAAGGGAAAGGAAGCAAGACCAAGAGGAGGACTCTACCCTCTGACATGGAGAGGCTAGCCCGAGGCTGGCGGGCTGCGGCCGGAGCGTCTGTTTCACGCGGTGTTCGCGGGCGCCAGGGCGGTCCAAAGGCTGAGCGCCGGCCTCAGCGTGTCCCCTCTGGCCCCTGGTCTCTGCATCGGGGTACGGCGATCGCGTCCCCCGCATCAGGACGGCCTCTCTCGGCAGGTGGTACTCCGGCAGGATTTCCCGGCAGCTGGCGGAAGAGATCCTGATGAAGAGGAACCACCTGGGCGCCTTCCTGATCCGCGAGAGCGAGAGCTCGCCGGGGGAGTTCTCCATCTCCGTGAAGTGAGCCCTGTCCCCAGGGTGGGCGGTGCTCGGTAGGGAGCAGGGGGTGCTGTCTGGGCACCCCGGGGCTAGGCCGGCTGTGCAAGGCCTCGTGGGCTGGGCCCAGGGGTCCAGACTCTATCCCCTGAGTGGTGAGGAGAGCCTGGGGGTGAGGCAGCACCCAGGGCACCACCAGGATATGCCCCAGAGAGGGTCCCACTCCATGGTGGTGCAGCGGAAGGCATGGACCCGGAGGCCAGGCTGCCTGGGTTCGAATTCTGGTCTGCCAGGTCCTGGCTGTGTGAACTTGGGCCAGTCGCTTGACCTCCCTGTGCCTCATATGTAGCATAGATTTTGGGGGAGAGTAACAAGTCGGTCTACTTAATGCCATGAGAACAGGGCCTGGTACTGAGGCAGGGCGGCCACCACGCGGGGTCTGGGGACAGGGCGTCACCTCTGTCGTGCCATGGCAGCCCCTGCAGAGCACAGAACCTGAGACCAAGGCCAGAGTGGGGAGACTGAGGAATCCCGGCTGCAGGGAGTGCAGGCTTAGGTGGGTGTGGGGGGCGGGGCCGGGCCCCTGGCTGGGCTCTGTCTGTCCGTCCTCATGTCCAGAAGAACATCAACTCCGGGACCGCCCAGGCTGCCTAGGCCCCGGGATGAGGAGCTGGGAGGACAGGCCTCCAGGCAGCAGGGACAGCAAATGCAAAAGCCCTGAGGTAGGACCGCGCTTGGGGTGCGCGGGAACCCAGAGGCGGTGGCAGGACTGGAGCAGAGTGAGCAAGAGGCAGCAGGTGGGGCCTCAACTGGGAGAGGAGCAGCCAGATCACAAGGGGTGTGGTGGCCCAGCAGGGAGGCTGGCTTTTCTCCCAGAGCAATGGGGAGCGTGGAGGGTCTTGAGCAGAGGAGAGGTGTGATGGGGCGGCATTTCTAGCAATGGCTGCTGTGGGCAGGAGGGACTGCCATGGTGAGCATGGCAGCAGGGAGGTCAGCGAGGGGCCAGGTAGGAGGTGATGGCATCTGGGGCTGGCAGGGGCCCCTGGGCGATGAAGAGACACGGCTGCATCAGGAGGGGGTGTGATTCTCTGCGGGGCTGACCCGGCAATGCCAGCTCTCAGGGCCGCTGTGGGCCCTGGGCACAGAGCCCGGCGGGCAGAGCTGCCCCCTGAAGGAAGGACCCAGGAGCATGGCTGCTCGGCTTCTGGGAGAAGGCGGCTCCGCCGGGATCCAGGGGCTCTGTGGGTCCCCTGTGACAGCTGAGCTGGGCCTGGTGTGAGGCCCCGAGTGTGCCGGGGTGCTGGTGTCTCAGACAGGCAGAGAGGCAGACTCGGGGACTGCGTGCTGTGCTGGGGCGGCCTGCACCGGCTGGGCATGATGTCCACGGGCGGGCTCCCGGCTGCAGGAGGCACCCCGATGGCTGGGGGACAGCGGGGTGCTGTGTGGCCTGTGGCTTGTCCTTTGTGGGGATTTTTTTGTCCACCCCCTGCTGCGGGGGGGCAGCGCCCCTT
>NW_006159862.1:2586705-2592075 GCF_000334495.1 Tupaia belangeri chinensis | reverse complement strand
GCCCCCGCCTTGCTGCGGGGGGTCACCTGCCATTGGCCATGCCCGGGGCCTCCTCCCCACGAGGACAGCACCTCCCCGTCAGGACGGCAGCTCTGGCGGAAGCCGAGTCAGGGAGGGTCTCGGCCCCTGGGAGCAGGCCGGTGTCCGAGGGCCGCCTGTTTTCCCTATGGAGATGAGGGCATGGCCGCCACGTGTGTGGTAGGGAGAGCCGTGAGTCCTCGGCCCGTCTGCCCCAGCCCCACTGTCTGCACATCTGCAGTCTGGCGTCCCCGCTGCACCCCCAGCCTGGCCTCTGGCGGAAGCCGAGTCAGGGAGGGTCTCGGCCCCTGGGAGCAGGCCGGTGTCCGAGGGCCGCCTGTTTTCCCTATGGAGATGAGGGCATGGCCGCCACGTGTGTGGTAGGGAGAGCCGTGAGTCCTCGGCCCGTCTGCCCCAGCCCCACTGTCTGCACATCTGCAGTCTGGCGTCCCCGCTGCACCCCCAGCCTGGCCCCCGTTTCCTGCAGGCTCCCCGGGGAGTCGCTGCTCCTGCAGGGGCAGGAAGTGGTGGTGTCCCAGCACTGGCTGTCCCTGCCCGGGTCTGGTCATCTCCTGAGAATGGTGCCTGCCTTGCAGGCTGCGGGGTGCAGGCCACTGACTCCGGGTGGCTCCGGAGCCAAGCCCCAAGCCCAAGGTCACCAGCAAAGCAGGGACACAGGGGACTCAAACCACTGCCAGGGCCCCCACCCTTCCTCCTCTCACCACCCTGCCTGCCCGCACCCCTGCACCTTGGTGCACTGCCATCCCCGGGGCCTCACAGAACCGGTGACTGACAGAACACCGCCATGCATGAACCACAGAGCAGCACAGGGAGGGGATCAAACCCCAGGAGTGTGCTGGGGACATAGACACCCCCTGGCCTGGTGGGGCTCCCCCGTGAGCAGATGAATACATGAAGCGCAGCGGCAGTGGACACATGCCACGTGGTGAAGGCCCAGGGAGAAGGCGACTTCTGCGTGGGGCTCTGAAGTGTGAGTAGGAGTTCGGTGTGCAAAGAGAAAGGCTATGCCAGGGCCAGGGAGCAGTGCATGCTGAGACCCAGAGGTGGGGCGCTGAGGGAGTTTGAATTGCAGCAGGTCGTCTGGCCAGGAGGGAGACAGCAGTCCCAGGGAGTGGCTCTTGGCAGGGGAGCCAGCTCTAATGTCATGGGAAGGGATCTGGGAACCCTGGCAGGTCTGCAGCCCCTTCCTCAAGGCCTCCCCTCTAAGGGGTTGGGATCAGACCAGCAGGGGCTGCCTGGGCTCAGCTGGCTGTGGTGTGCACACAGCACCACCAGGGGGCGGCCTTGGCCCTCCATGTGCCCCAGCCAGGCCCAGCTCTCGGTGCCCGCTCTCCGCCAGCACTTGTCATGGGGCTTTGCGGTCGGCCTAGGAAGACGGTGGGGTCAGAGTAGGGCACCGGACTGCAGGTGGGGCACGTGGCCGGACATGTGGGGTCCCGAGTGAGACTCTCAGGTGGATGGTGGTGCCGTGGTACAGCCACGCTGTGAGGCTAGCCCACAGGGGAGGTTCCCAGGTCACGTCCGGCGGCCTCCCTGCCCATGGTCCTGGCCAGCTGAGGCTGGGCTGGGCTGCAGTATGCGGACCCCGTGGGGTGCTCAACCTGTCTCTCTGTCTCTCTTGCTCATCGAAGAAAGAAACTTTAAAAAGAGAATCGCATTTCTTTTTTTTTTAAGCATTATTTTACTAAACTTTATTTATTATTTTAATTTGACCAGAGAGACAGAGTGAGAGACAGAGAGAGACAGAGGGAAAGTGAGAAAGCAAGCCTCCAGGTCCGGGACTCGAACCGTGGTCAGCCATATGGGAGTCCAGTCCCCTTAACCACCATGCCACCTGCTGGTCCCAAGAATGGCATTTCTGACATTCTGCTAGCTGTATTTTCCTGGACACGTTCCTCTAGGAGCCTCAGTCGCCTCACCTGTAAAGTGGACATGTATGTAAGTGGACATGTATGATGATTAACATGTAGTAAACACTCTGGAAGTGCCAGGGACCATAATTATCATATTAATCCCCAAGGGCCAGCAGGGTGCTGGGGAGGTTTATGGAGCCCGTCCTGGCCTGGAAAGCTGCTCCTGCCCCGAGGCTGGGGACCCTGGGCTCTTTGAGAAGAGGCGGAGAGCCCAGATCTTACCCTGGCTCTGCTGTGCAGCCTGGGGCAGCGTCTGTCTCTCTCTGGGCTGTAGTGTCCCCAGTGACATGGAGGCGGGGGCCCCAGATGCTGTGGAGCCCAGTGAGCCGATGGCAGGGTGACGACAGCTGGGCTCACTGTGTGACAGCCCTTCCGCCACGCTGGCTGGGCACTGCAGAACTCTGACCCCTGCGTGGCACCTCCGCGTGCTCACGCTGAGCCCCATAAAGCTGTCAGGGGTTGGGTTTACGGCCTCACGCTGCCTGGCAGGGCGATAGCGGCCGCGGCTGGCTGCCCTTTACGAGTTTACCGAGGGCTGTCCCTGCCATCGGGGCGCGTGTCTGAGCCAGCAGCTGCAGGCAGGGACCGAGGCAGGGGCTGAGGCTGGCGCGTGGTGCCCGGCTGCGTAACTGCCCCACGCTCCTCTCCAGGCCTCTGCCGGCTTTTCTGTCAGGCATGAGCGTGTCCCCAGGAGGTGCATGCTTCTTTTCCGGCCAGAGGTGCCCTGCAGTGGAGACACATGTGCCATCTGGGCCCCGAGCACCTCCTGCGTGCCGGCTGAGACCCAGGCGCCAAGGAAGCCAGACAGCACTCCCGGCCTGGACGTGCTCACGCTCTGTGTGGTGACCAGCAGCAGTTAGTAAATTACACGGGACCTGGGGTGATGATGGGCTTTGGCTTTGGAGCAATGAAGCACACAGGGGTGGGGTATGGCTGGAGGCAGGGAGCCCAAGAGCCCGGTTTGTGGTTAAGGAAAGAGACTCAGAGAGGTACAGTGAGTTATCCGAGGCCGCCCAGCAGTGAACGGCATTGCCGGTGCCCGCTGGCCCTCTGTACCCTGACAGAGCTGGACTGCCCTTCCACCCCCTTCCCTGAGACCCGGGGATCCAGCAGGAGTGTCTCCACCGCCCGTGCCCTGGCCCTCCCCGGGCCGTCTGAATCTATTTCCTGCCCGCTGCAGTGGGGCTTCCCCATGTGCAGGCTAGGCCAGGGAGGGCCGTGTCTGGGGATCACCAGTGGGCAGTTAGCACCCAGGTCTGTGGCCAGGTGGCCCCCGGGCCTCACTGGGCGGTGGGGCGTCCCAGGGCTCCTGTCTCCACCCCACCCCTGGGCTGCCACTGTCACCTTTGCTACTGCCGCCACCACCAGGCCAGAAAAACCCGCTGGGCAGGACCAGTTGCTGTCAGCCTAGGCCTGACTGGGTCCCCAGGGCTTTGCTGACAGCCCAGGGGCCCGACGTGGCCCCCGTCCCCCAGGCAGGTGAGCGTGAGGGTCGCACACAGAGACACATGCACCTGTGACACAGAGACACAGGGCCACACCCACCGCAGGGAGACGCACAGGCGCGTGTACACGCAGGCGTGCCCAGACACACACCCAGACACAGTGGAGACTAGCACGTGCCCGGGCACTGCCTCCTGCAGTGGGCAGGCTCCGACAGCTGCCCCTCCTCCCCGCCTCCCTGCTCGGCCTCCTGTCCCTGTCCCGCCCCTCGGCCGGGGGCCCCTGCACTCGCCCGCTTGTCATCTCAGGCCCCTGGATTCACACCCGGTCCCTCTGCAGGCCCTGCACTACCCTGGCCCTGGGCTGCAGGCGGGCCTGGAGAGGCCAGGGCAGCCCTGGTTGGAAGGTGGGGTCTCAGAGGCCAAGAAACTCTGCCTGGGCCTGGGAGGGCATCACTCCCAGGGAGGCCAGAGCAGGCCCCCCACCCAGGAGCCGCCGCACCCCTGCCAGGCTGCTGGCTCCTCTCCGGGCCTCAGTCCTCGGCTATGGGACAGAAGTGCGGACCAGAGGGGCGCAGGGACGAGACCTGCAGTTCGTGGAGCACCCACTAGGTGCCGGACACAGCCAGGGGCCAGCGAGCACCCATGTCCCAGATTCCAGACTTCTCCAAGTCCCCGCTGGAAGGCTCTAGAACTCCTGGGGTCTTCAGCCCTTGCCCCATCTCACCTGGAGCCCATCCTGGCACCTTGCCTGGCCCGTGCTGCTCACCCTCTTCCTCTGCCCCAAGCGACACCACAGGCCGAGTCCAGGAAGACCGTGAGCCCGCAGGAGCACGGCAGGAGTCGCCGGGGCTGCCTCCTGGAAGCACAGGGCCCCTGGAGCTGCAGCTGGCCAGCCAGGGCCCGGTCCCACCGCCCTCCATCACAGCACAGAGTCCTGAGACAGCACAGGCCGCTTAGTCACCCCGAGCTCCCTGCTGACAGCACAGAAGTGGCTTTGTCTCAGACGCGGGGCCATTGCTCCACCCGGCCTGGGGCCTCGGGTGTTTCCTGGCTTCCTTGCGAGGAGGACTAGCTCCTGAGGAGCCCAGCGCATCTCAGAGCACAGGCTGCCACAGGCCGGACGCCTGTCGGGCTGGGACCCTAGCTCAGGGCGACAAAAGAGGGTTTTAGGTTCGAAGCATCTGGTTAATGACTTAAGACTTGGGCAGCGAATCATTCGCTGAGTTCCAACCAGACAGGCCCCTCAGGGCCTCTTCCCGCCTCCCTGCCTGCCGAGTGCCTAGGACGGAAGTTACGAGGCAGTTGACAAGAAGGCTCTGCAGGGGCTGAGGCCCAAGGAGACCCCTGACTCTAACTAGGGGGGTCTGAGGCAGTTTTTAGAGGACGGGCCATTTTACCTGGACTTTGAAGCATGAGCAGGAGTTCGAGATCAGCTGGAGGAAACGGTGTGTGCAGAAGCCTGGAGGTGTGTTTTGAAGCAGGGAGAGGACAGGTGTGGTTTGACCCCTTCACTGGGCAGGAGGGGGAATCCCTCTTGGCCTCCCCCTGCAGACTGGACAGTGGTTGCCCTGGACACATCCTTACCTGCAGTCTTTCCTCGGAAACCTTTAGGGAAGCAGCACGCCACCCCGGGTGGCCAGGCCGGAAGCTGAAGGCAGGCAGGGCTGGCACAGGAAGCGTGGCCCCCCGGGTGGTGAGGATGAGGGCACACCCTCTGGTCCAGAGCACTGAGAGCCTGGGGAGCTCGGGCTGCGGGAGCCCGGCCTGCACACATACCGCGTCCGAGGGTGGGAACGCAGACCCGGGGGCTCGTTACCGCCCAGCCTCATCTAGTGCCAGGTGTGAATGAAATGAGCCGTGGCCGTGCGCAGGACAGGTAACCCCGCCCCACGGCCGTCCTGTGGCCCCGTCTACACGTCTGGCCCCACCACTCTCACCAACAGGACGGCCCCCTCGGGCTCCTGAACTGGCTT
>NW_006159862.1:2579504-2585977 GCF_000334495.1 Tupaia belangeri chinensis | reverse complement strand
GGCTTCCTTGCGAGGAGGACTAGCTCCGGAGGGGCCCAGCGCATCTCAGAGCACAGGCTGCCACAGGCCGGACGCCTGTCGGGCTGGGACCCTAGCTCAGGGCGACAAAAGAGGGTTTTAGGTTCGAAGCATCTGGTTAATGACTTAAGACTTGGGCAGCGAATCATTCGCTGAGTTCCAACCAGACAGGCCCCTCAGGGCCTCTTCCCGCCTCCCTGCCTGCCGAGTGCCTAGGACGGAAGTTACGAGGCAGTTGACAAGAAGGCTCTGCAGGGGCTGAGGCCCAAGGAGACCCCTGACTCTAACTAGGGGGGTCTGAGGCAGTTTTTAGAGGACGGGCCATTTTACCTGGACTTTGAAGCATGAGCAGGAGTTCGAGATCAGCTGGAGGAAACGGTGTGTGCAGAAGCCTGGAGGTGTGTTTTGAAGCAGGGAGAGGACAGGTGTGGTTTGACCCCTTCACTGGGCAGGAGGGGGAATCCCTCTTGGCCTCCCCCTGCAGACTGGACAGTGGTTGCCCTGGACACATCCTTACCTGCAGTCTTTCCTCGGAAACCTTTAGGGAAGCAGCACGCCACCCCGGGTGGCCAGGCCGGAAGCTGAAGGCAGGCAGGGCTGGCACAGGAAGCGTGGCCCCCCGGGTGGTGAGGATGAGGGCACACCCTCTGGTCCAGAGCACTGAGAGCCTGGGGAGCTCGGGCTGCGGGAGCCCGGCCTGCACACATACCGCGTCCGAGGGTGGGAACGCAGACCCGGGGGCTCGTTACCGCCCAGCCTCATCTAGTGCCAGGTGTGAATGAAATGAGCCGTGGCCGTGCGCAGGACAGGTAACCCCGCCCCACGGCCGTCCTGTGGCCCCGTCTACACGTCTGGCCCCACCACTCTCACCAACAGGACGGCCCCCTCGGGCTCCTGAACTGGCTTCCTCCTGGTGGGGCTGGCGTGGTTCTGTGTTCTCCCCACGGCCCCCGGATGTCACCGGCAAGGAGTTCCCCAATTGGCAGTGAGGACACCAAGGCCCAGAGAGGCAGGCTGGGGTGCAATCCGGAAGGGTGCCCGTGACGCGGGGAGGCCGAGATGGCCCCCAGACCTTCTGCTGGGAGGGTGGGTCAGCCGGCTAGGCGGGGCTGGCAGAGGAGGAAGGACGGAGCCCGGTGACTCCCTCAGAGCGTGCATGAAGGAATGGGCCAGATGTGCCATCAGAGCCAGGCCTGCACCCTGAGGTGTTCCCAGTCTGTCCCGGAGGCCAGCAGGTGGCTAAGGTGCTGGACTCCCTCATAGCTGACTGTGGTTCGAATCCTGGACCTGGAGGTTTGAAAATCATGTTGGGTGTGCGTGCCCAAAATCCCAAGAGGAGAATGGAGAAGGGATTGCACTGTGGCCACTCCCCTGGGGGGTGATTTCTTGCTTTCTCTCTCTCGGTCTCTGGTGAGCACACACATCCTATGGCAAAAACCTATAAAAAAAAAAAATCTACTCTGGGGGTCAGCAGGTGATGTGGTGGCTAAGGTATTGAATTCCCACATGGCTGACTGCAGTTTGAGTCCCAGACCCAGCAGCTTGAAAAACACACTGTGTGTGTGTGTGTGAGTGTGTCTAAACTCTCAAGAGAATGGAGAGGTTGTGGCATGGCCATCCTTCTGGGGGATACTTTCTCACTTTCCCTCTTTCTTTCTCTCTGGCCAGTGCACACACCCCAGAGCAAAATCCTGAAGGAAAAAAAAAGAATAGAGAGAGAGAGAGAGTCTAACTTGAGGACAATGGGGAGCCATAGAAGGTTCTGGGGGGGTATGAAGCATCTGCATGTCTGCGTACCCCTCGTACCAGCAGGCATCAACCTGAGTCAGGATCAGCTCAAGACCTACTTCCCAAGGGATGATGGGACTGGGAGGGGCGGGGAGGGCGGAGGGAGTCAAAGTGGAGGGTGCTGTCTGACACGCTCACCCCAGCTAGCCGCTCACCGCCAGTAAGCCACTGCCAGACTTTCTGTGCACACGGCCCTAAGACAGGTGCTGTCCAGGGGAATGGGGGTTCAGCGAAGTCACTCACATGACTTGCTTAGGGTCATGCAGCAAGGTTGGTCCCCGCCAGGGTGCCCCCAGGGGGTGTGTGGAGCTGGCTTAGCGGGCTCCCCAATGCACCCGAGCCCGCCTCCAGGCCGCAGCAGGAGGAAGGTCGGTGGGGGCAGCGGGCAGACAGGAGACCCTGGGACGGTGCTGGGCTGGGAGGGCCTTGGTCTGAGGGGGCCTGGGTGTCTCCGCAGCTACGGGGACCGAGTACAGCACTTCAAGGTGCTACGTGAGGCCTCGGGGAAGTACTTCCTGTGGGAGGAGAAGTTCAACTCCCTCAACGAGCTGGTGGACTTCTACCGCACCACCACCATCGCCAAGAAGCGCCAGATCTTCCTGCGGGACGAGGAGCCCCTGCTTAAGGTAGGGTGGCAGGAGGGGCGGTGTCTCCCTGCAGGCTGGCACAGGCCTGGCCTCCCCTCCTCGCCTGCAGCCTCTGTCGCGGGAGGGGGATCCAGTCCAGGCCCCCAAGGCATAGCCTGAGACAGCCAAGGCGGGAAAGGAGGAAAGACACCAGGCTGGGGACCCCTCGGCGGACCCCTGGCCTAGGGTCCGCTAGCAGAGCGTGCCCAGTGGCGGCTGTGACTGCATGGGGAGCAGACACGTCCTGGTCTCTGCATTGTCCCCGTGGCACCAATGAGGACACTCAGGTTAGGCCACCTGCCGGTAGGCTTGGTCCTAGTTCCCTCAGGGGGGTGCGGGGCAGTGCGCGCAGCGTGGGCGAGGGCCCGGCCGGGCACCCCGTTCTGCACAATAACAGCAATTTACCAGCCAGCCTGCTCACCACGGCCCTGGGGACCAGCTCTCACTCTCATTAGGTGACACCACCAGCCAACGGGTCATTAGTCCTGACATGCGTTTCCTCGGGAGCGGGTGTCGGGAGATCTGGGGCTGACTGTTCTGCCCTCACCCAGCCCCCACCCCTGCCCTGCTCCTTGCCATGTGACGTCAGGGCCTGTCCATTCCTAGCTGGGCCTCAGTTTCCCCTCTGTCCAATAGGATGCACCTGGGGGCACCCAGGGACTCAGGAGACCGCTTTGCACATCCCCTGCTGACCTCAGCTTGACCCCAGGGTGGAGGCCAGCCGCGCATGCCCAGTGGGCCTTGCCGCCCAGACCGCGCCCCCGCCCCCCCCTGCGCCCTGGTCGGTGGGAGGGAGCAGGATGGAGGGGGGGGGGCCAGCACCACCACCTCGGTTTGACTGCAGAGCGTCAGAGCTGGCTCGGTTCCCTGAGACCCTTCCCGCCTCCTCCCTCCTGGGTAGAGGACTGCAAATTACAGCCTCGGCTGATCCTATCCCTGTCCTGGCGGGGATCCCGCAGGCTTAGAGCTGACCTGGGGGACAGAGGGGCTCTGGGTGAGCTCCTGTCCATCTGCCATGCGCAGCGTGGGGACGAGGGCAGGGATGTACCCAAGGTCACCCGCAGGCCTGAGAGCTGGGAGCAGCTGGAAGGGGCGGGCCACAGCAGTAACCCGGGCTCACAGCCTGGATCCCAGCAGTCCGTAAGGCCCACTCCACAGTGGCGTGGCCCGGAGTCAGGGTTAGGGCTGCTGGGAGCCAGGGAAATGAGACCCCAAGAGAGACAGGGCGCCCTGACCCCAGTCCTGTGGTCCGTGGGAAAGTTCTGTGTATTGTAGATGCAGCGTTTGTCCCGGCCCTGGACGCCCTGGGGAAGCTCCGGACTCTTCGCAGCCTGAGTCCCACCCCTGCGCTGCGCCAAGACCCCGCCCCACCTTCGACCAATCACTCCTTTCCCGGGATCCTCGCGGGAGCCATCTCAAGGCTTCCCAAGGTACCCCACTAACCACGTCCTCCCCTGGCAGGCGCCCCGGGCCTGCTATGTCCAGGCCCAGTTTGACTTCTCGGCCCAGGACCCCTCACAGATCAGCTTCCGCCGCGGTGACATCATCGAGGTCCTGGAGCGCCCCGACCCCCACTGGTGGCGGGGCCGGTCCTGCGGGCGCGTGGGCTTCTTCCCGCGGAGCTACGTTCAGCCGGTGCACCTGTGACCAGGACAGCAGCGCCGCTCCGCCAGTGGGCCACACGAGCTCCGCGGGGACCGGGCTGAACGTGGCCTCCTGTCTCTGACTACTCCACACAAACTGGGCAGCCCCTGGTGCCCCAGAACTGCAGCGTGTTTGGTGACAATGAGGAGTGGGAAGGTCCGGGGCTCCCCTTTGGCTGTCGCCAGGAGGCAGCTGAGGCCCCACCTCCTCCTGTCAGTGGCCTTGGCCACCTAGAGGACCCAGGGGTCCTGGATCCCACCCTGCAGGGGCTCCAGCGAGAAACTCCAGGCTTGGTGGGTGGGTTCCCCTTGGGCCTGCTTGCCGGTCTCCCAAAGGCCCCTCTGACTGTGCGGGAAGATGGGGGGTGGCTCAGTCCCGGGCCAGGCTGCACACTTGTTTCAAAGCTGGACTTGGGCAGGCTCCGGGTGGACCTGTGACTTCCGCCCACCTGGCCTCCTTGGGGAGGGGGAGGGCCCTGAGACCCCCAGGAAGGGGCGGGTTGGGAAGAAGTGAAGAGGCTCAGACTCTTTCCTGCTGCCCACACTCAGATGAGCGCAGGGTGGCCCAGGGCCAGCTGCACTGGCTTTCCTGTTTGGGCCCAGGTTCTGGCCAGACAGGGCCCAGGCAGCTTGGGGGCCGCAGCACAATCCACAGGCCAGAAAAGTTGGGGCTTTGGAGGTCCGATGGGATCCAGAAAGGGGTGGCAGCCTGGCAGGGGCTGGATGTCTGACGAAACCTTCACCCCTGCCTGGAGCCGGGTCACCTCTGGGAGCAGGGAAGAGGAGGAGGGCTTGGCGAGGCCTGAATGCGGGCTGAAGGTGCGGGAAGGGAAGGCGTGGAGCTGCGGGCGCCATGGGACGCTGTGGGGCCGTGGGGCGCCTTTGGGTTGCTGGCCCAAGAAGGAGGCTGCTGTCGGGAGGACCCATGGTGAGCATGAGGGGACCCGCTCCACCCAGGCTGACCCAGGACCCTCAGAGCCCCAAGCTCTGGCAGAGTATGCTGCTCCTGACCCGGGCTGGTGCATCTGAAATAAAAACCATACAGCCAGGACAAGGGTGCCCGTCAAGAGTCTGATTTTCTTCCTGATTATGGGTGTTTGGTGCTATTTTATGTCATACTCTGTCTCCCCACTTCCCCCTAGTTATCCGGAGCTCCTGCGGTGCTGGCTGGTCAGTCCTGGGTCCTGGCCCTTCTCAGTGGGAAGGGGGCTGGCTGAGGCCTCAGGGCCCCTGCGTCCTTCCCGGGGGTGGTGGTGTCAGGCGAAATAGGCATAGAAGAAGATGTTCACGCACATGAGGAGGATGGCGTTGGCGCCACAGACGCGGGCCCAAAAAGCACGCTTCCTGGGCGTCTGGCTGTCACCTAGAGGGAGTGGGGAGAGAGGTAGACCAGGGACACAAGGCTACACCCAGACCTAGGCCTCCAGGCCCAGCCTCGGGCAGGCCCGAGGGGCAGTGCGTGGGGTCACACACGTACCTTTGGCTCCCAAGGGCAGGTCCCAAGCCAGGGTCCACCAGGTGAGGTTCTCGATCTGCAGGGGTGAGGGGGAGATGGGGGCATGGAAGGGCAAGGTAGACCCAGGCAAGGTCAAGGCTTTGTGATGGAAATATGTCAGCTGAGTTCACAAAGTGGGGTGTGTGTGTCAGAGCTTAGAGGTTAGAAAAGAGGTTAGAAGTCAGAGGTTAGAAAATTCTATGGGACCAGCAGTTAGCGTAATGGCTATGTTGCTGGACTCCCATGTAGTTGACTGTGGTTCGAGTCCCAGACCCGGTGGCTTAAAATTCAACACCGGGCACATGTGTGTG
Organism: Tupaia belangeri chinensis; assembly: GCF_000334495.1. Classification (NCBI taxonomy): domain Eukaryota; kingdom Metazoa; phylum Chordata; class Mammalia; order Scandentia; family Tupaiidae; genus Tupaia; species Tupaia belangeri. Next base: position 2,580,096 of record NW_006159862.1, on the reverse strand, counting down.
CGTGCATGCCCAAGATCCCAACAGGAGAATGGAGGAGAAGGGATTGCAGTGTGGCCATCCCCCCCGGGGTGTGATTTCTTTTTTTTTGGCTGTCTGTCTCTCTCTGTCTTTCTGGCAAGAGCACATGCCCTATACCAAAAACTTCTCCAAAATAAATAAATAAATGTCTAGAGTCAGAGAGGTTCAGAGGCCACCGTGGGTCAAGAGTCACAAATTGCTAGGGGTCAGGCTCAGATGACAGGCAGGGTCGGGTGGGCAGGCTCACCTGATCATCTTGGGGAGGTGGGGTCAGGAGGCTCCCGGCCACCACAATAGCACCGCTGAGCGCGAACAGGGCCACAGCGAAGTGCAGGTAGTGGATGCTGCGGAGGAGGGCGGGCCGCAGGTCGGGCTCGCCGCACAGTGGGGCCGGGTGCAGGAACTCCAGGACCAGCCTCGTGGCGCCCACAGCCAGCCCCGCCATCAGGCCCCAGAAGGCCCCCTGGGGAGGAGGCAGGGCATGTGGGGGTGAGGGGACGATCCCACACCTGCCCTGCTCCGCCCCGGGAGAGCGGCACCCCCACCTGCTCATTGGCTCCCCCCCCCGAGACGG
>NW_006159862.1:2578352-2579376 GCF_000334495.1 Tupaia belangeri chinensis | reverse complement strand
TATATATATTTGCTATTGGCACGTGCACTTGCATTGGGGGTCAGGAGGTCAAGGGAGAGAGAGAGAACGTGAACAATCACCCCCGAGAGGCATGGCCACACTGAAATCCCTTCTCCTCCATTCTCCTCTCAGCGTGATGGGCACGCATCCACACACACCCAGCAGGTTTTTCAAGCTATCAGGTCCGGGACTTGAACCACACAGTCAGCCATGTGGGACCCAACCGTCTTAACCTCACACCACCAGCTGGCCCCAGACGTGCTCTTCCAATGGCTGTCCTATCTGCCCCAGCCCGTGTCCTCCCTGGCCTCTGATCTACTCCACTGGTGACCTGGCCAGCCCTGCCCTGCTCCAGACCCTTCCATGGCTCCCTCTGCAGACAGCGACTCAGCCCTGCCCTTACAGCCCCTGGCTGTGGCCTCCCACGCATCACAGGGTAACCTGGTCCTAGGGTACAGGCCTGGAGGTCTGGAGCAGGTGGGCTGGGTCTAGACAGAGCCCGGACTCCTCCAGGGTGGTGTTTGAGCCCCTCTGACCGCCAGGGCCAGCCCCCTCCCCTCCCCACCCTCTCCCCAGCAGCCCCTGCCGACACAGGCCCTCCATAGCTGGCTGGACTCCACTCCTTCAACAAACCACTCATGAAGGGCCCACCTGCGCGTGGGTGCTTTGCTGGGAGCCCCAATTCAGGGGTGAACAGGCCTGAGACTGCCCGACAATGAGTCCAGCACAGGACTCCAGGTTGGGCTGAGGGAGCCCAGAAGAAACAGTCTGGGAGGGCTTCCAGGAAGAGGGCCCCTCAGAGTCTCGGGGGATGTCGGACCCAGATAAGGACACAAGGCTGGGTGCAGTGTCCCATCTGCCCCTCCCGCACCAAGCACCCCTCACTCTGTGTCCTGGGTCAGTCCGTGCCCCTCACTCCTACGGCAGGTGGGGCTGAGTCCCTGGCACTCCCGCCAGCATGACGGGGTGACAGAAGCGTGTGTACAGCTGGGGTGCCTCCCCCCCCCGCCTGCCCGCCTCCCTT
>NW_006159862.1:2564666-2577155 GCF_000334495.1 Tupaia belangeri chinensis | reverse complement strand
GTCGGTCCTTCCCCCTCACCCCTACGGCAGGTGGGGCTGAGTCCCTGGCACTCCCGCCAGCATGACGGGGTGACAGAAGCGTGTGTACAGCTGGGGTGCCTCCCCCCCCTGCCTGCCCGCCTCCCTTTTTCACTTCCAGGCCTGAGGGAGAGGGTGGAGGAAGGAGGTGCCACCTTGATTAAGGCTAATTAACCCTTAGCCTGGCGGGCGGGCGGGCACTGCCCTCTTCAAAGGCACAGGCGGGCCTCCATTAACACCCACCCGCCCTGCCCTCCGTGGCCAAGGCCAGGCTCAGCACTCTGGGCCGGCCAGGCCTGTCCAGCGGGCCTGCACCGGGCCTCGGCCTTCCTCCTGCCTCTTCCGACCCAGCTGTGCGGGCTGCCGCCGGCTGCTCCTGCCGTCTGGGATGCCCTTCCCCACTCCTCCCAGCAAGGCCTCCTGGTGCCCATGGTCCCCACCAGCCCACCTCCTCGCCTGCCCCTTTCATCGCCTCCCTGGGCCACAGCCACAGTCCCAGGGGCTCCTTCCAGCTCTGAGTCCCCCGTCCTGCCCAGATCAACCCAGGGTCCCAGGGAGGCCTGGGCCCTGTTTGTGAACCAAATAACAGAGGATGGGGAAGGGCCAGGGCTCCAGAGGTGAGGTCCTCCCTCCCCCTTGGCCTTCCCACAACCTAATGGGACCACCAGAGTCCCCGGCCTGCCCCTGCCTGTCCCCATGCCCCCGCAGATGGCCCCTGCAGGCTCTCTCTCTGCAAGTCCCACATCTTCATGATCAAGGCTCTGGTCATGCCTGTCCACCCAGCCAGAGCCCCATGACCCCCCAGAGCCCAAGGACAATGCTTCGATGGTGTTTTAGGCAGCAGGAGGAGGCTGAGCCACTGAGAGAGTGGCTGGGGGTGTCGGAGGGTGTTCAGTGCTTCCAGAGGGGTGGTGGTAGAGCAGGCCAGACCTACACCCGGCACTGGGCCCTTCCTACTCAGTGCACTGCAGCTGAGCGAGCCGGGGCCCAGAGCAACCTGACCAGCAGCACACGGCATAGCACCCTGCCCCACAGGGAGGCTGAACGCCAGGCCGGGGGCTCTGGGGTAGGCCGGGGCAAGCAGCAGGAGATGGGGGGCTTTGGGCTTTGGGTGGGAGGGAAGAAGCCTGCTTTGGAGGAAGCCAGAAGGTGGCAGGCAGGGGACACGAGGGCCCCCGGGCAGGCACTGGGGCCACCAGCGTGCAGACTCCGGGCACACCCGGGCAGCAGGAGGTGTCCAGGGTGTGCAGACTAAGGGCACACCCGGGCAGCAGGAGGTGTCCAGGTCCCAGCGCCAGGGCACGGAGGGTCGCCGTGGTCAGAGAAAGCAGGGTCCTCGCCCTCAGCCCCGGCACACAGCCTAGAGGAGAGGAGGGTAACCAGGGCGGAGGCGGGCAGGGCCACGTGCCGGGTGTGCCGACCAGGGGCGCCCTCACCCGGGGCACAGGGCTGCCTGTTTTGGTGGAGGCTGTGAGTTACAGATGAGCTCACGCCCGCCCGCTGCCGCCTGGCGTGTCCCAGCAGAGCCCTGACAGAAGCCGGCTGTTTGCATCACTGGGACAGCTGCCTGGAACTCCGGGGACACGCCCCAGGGTGGGCGCCCTGAGCTCCGGCGGGAGGGTGCACTGCTGGCCCTCAGACATGTGCCCACACTCCGAGACACCGGCCTTCATCACCATGGCCAAGGCACCTTGCAGGCCTCCTGGGTCCACCGGCCAGCACGGGGACAGGCGGGGACAGAGGGATGGGCCCTCACAGACCTGCTCTCGAGGAGCAACCAGACTCTTGGCAAGGGGCATCGGGGAGGCCACTCAGACTGTCCGGTCACAGGTGTGCTGGGGGAATCTGGGGAGAGCCGGGTACATAGAGGGCAGAGGGGCTCATTCCATGGTCAGGGCTATCAGGGAGGGCTGCAAGGAGGAGGCAACACTGGACAGAGTCTAGAAAGACGGGTGAGTCACTGAGGTGAGTGAAGAGGGGACACAAGGAGGAAATGAGGAGTGTTCATCTGGGCCAGGGGCATGGGGCTGAGGGACCACCCATCCCAAATGCTGCCAGCCCTGAGCACTGGCCTGGGGGCTGCTTGGGGGTAGCTGGGAGCCATAAGAGCTAGGATCTCCCACTTTAGGGAGACGAAGAGATCTCTGGGATGGCTGGGGAAGGAAGGACCAGTCCCGCAGAGGGGACCCATGCAGGGCGAGAGGCGTACCCGGGACGAGGGCTGTGAGCGCCGAGGGCTAGAGGGGAGGTGGTTGGACAGGACACCCCGGCCTCATCTCTCCCTTCTTTCCTGGCATCCTCCTCTCTCCACCTGGCAAACTCCTACTCATCCCTCAAAACCTGCCTTGGGGGCCCGGAGGGCTGGCCACAGGCTGGCCACTGCTCAGCCACTCCCGGGCTGTGCCCAGCATACCGTCCCACCAGCAGCAGCTCCCGCTCGCCGGCGCGGGGCCGCAGCCGCTGCCAGAGGTCCATGGTGAAGAGCGTGCTGCTGCTGTTGAAGATGGACGTGAGCGAGGACATGAGCGCGGCCATCATTACGGCGATCATCAGCCCGCGGAGACCTGGGGGACGGCTGGCGGTGACCGCGTGGCCGGGCCGGGCCTCCACCGCCCTTCACAGAGGCTGGCGTGCTGGCGGGGAGCAAGCCCTCGAACTCGGGCCTGCGGGGCCCGGCCGGCTGGCCCGGGGAGGACAGGGCACTTTCACACCCATGACTCCGTCTGTGGGAGGTTAAGAACCTGCCTGGCAGATGAGGAACTGGAGGCTCAGGGCAGGGCAGACGGCTGCCCAGGGCCGCACAGCAGGCCAGAGGCAGGACCAGGGCGGGACCCTCGCCTGGAGGGCACAGCCGGGGAGGTGTGGGCCTCGGCCCTGCCAGGGGCCCGGTCTGGCTCTCTGCTTTCCTGCCTCTGTGCATGGCCGGCTCGGCATGGCGGCTCCTTGGGGTGCTCACTGGCTCTGGGGAGAGAGGCAGCCCCAGGGGTGGGGACCAGGTAAGCCAGCCCAGCCTGACAGGGAGTGAGGAGCCTCATGGAGGGGGTGGCTCGAGAGGGCCCCCGGGGGGCCAGGAAGATGCCCCAGCACAGCTCAGTGCCGTGTGGCTTCAGGCCGGTTAGCGGCCCTGTCTGGGCGCTGGTCTGAGCCTGTCTCCGGGAAGTCTTAGTGTCTTTCTCCAAGCATCGAAGCACCCGGGGGCCTCTGTAGACTCCCTGCCCGCCCGCCCGCACCGCTCGCAGGGGATGAGCCTGACCTGGGTGCCCGCTCTTAAAGACTTGGCCTTAGAGGGGCCGTCACTGCCTGGCTGAGCTGCCCAGCCTGGGCTCGGTGCCTGATCGTCGGTGCGACTTCCTGTCACCCCATGCCCTCTCTGCTCACTTGTCAGGCTGACTGGGATGAGGCCCAAGGGAAAGTGAGTCGAATCAGGTTTCCCCAAAAACAGCTCTCCACCCTCCTTGTCATGCTCGGGAAGTGGATTAACTTGGGGCTCACGCCACCCATCAGCAGAGAGCTCACGACGTAGGGGGGCTGTGGCCCAATGACAGCTGGGTGTCGGCCCTGGGGGCCTGGGGGGCTTAGTGAGTCCCCCGTCCCAAAACGGAAGGGAAGGTGACGCCCAGAGGTGAGAGCCCAGCGGGCCAGGCAGTTCCCTGGGTCATTACGTTTAATCCCGGCCACAGCAGGAGTCTGGGAGGACGCGCTAGCTCCAATTTACCAATGAGGACGCTGACTCTGCGCTGGAAGGGACATGCCCCACGTAGCTAGGCCAGCCAGTGCAGAGCCAAGACGCAAGCCCAGGTCTGTGCACGCACTCCCCCGGCCTGGGCTGGCAGGAGGGTGGGCGAAGAGGGCTGGGCTCCCCGCTGAGGGGCCGGCAAGCTTCCAGGGCCCAGGGCTGGGAACCCCGGCACCTGAGAATGTGGAGGCCCAGGGCTCAGACTGCGAGGGCTCGGGGAGCTCCCTCCTGCCTGGGTGCGGCCTCCCAAACCCTTGCTAAGCCTCCTGCTCGCACACCTCCTGTGACTGGTCGGCAGGGCTGAGAGGTGGAAAGTGACAAAGCCTGCCCCATAGTCCTGCCCGGAATGTCTCGGGAGCTGGAGCGTGGGGGCTCCTGCCTGCAGAGGTGGGGGGTAGCGGGCCTGAGCTCCTGACCCCTCCAGAGCTAAACAGTGGGGTTGGGTTTGTGTCTCTGTCACTCCATAGCCTCAGACAAGTCCCTTGGCCCTCTCTGTGCCTCAGTGTCCCCATCTGTAAAATGGAGCCGAGGCCCTCCCCTACGACATTAACTGAGCAGATGTGAGACGGGCCTGGCGCCGAGCAGAGATGGAGGGAGAGGATGTGGGCGCCTTGCTCGAAGGAGGGCCCCGCACGGGCTAGAGAGCAGACGACCCCGATTCAAATCCCAGCTGTGCAGCCCCCTTTTATGGTGACCGTGACCTCGGCCGCCTCACGAACCTCTCTGGCCACCCTTTTCCCATCTTTAGAACAGGGGTGACACTAACATTACTGAGATCAGGGAACAAGCCCCCGGGGGAGCCTGGGACAGGCCGGCACACTGTGGGTGCACAGTTCCTCCGGCCCTGGGAGCAGCACGCCCCACCTGCGTACCACGCAGTCACCCAGGCCCAGCGTGGCCTCCCCAGCCCCAGCGTCCCCCCCACCCCGGCCCGCCCCGCCCGCAGCCTCACCTACAGGCATCAGCTCCATGACCAGCTTGGGGTAGGCGATGTTGGAGCAGCCAATCTCGGCCCCACAGGCCCGCAGACACTCGGAGGGCACCACACAGCCCACGTCATCTGCACGAGAGGGGTGCTCGGTGCCCACACCCGCGCTGCCCCGCCCCACACACCAGGCCTCGGCTCCCCACGATGCCATGGGCAGGGCCTCCCAGCCCCCAGCCCACATCCCGCCTGCTGTCCTGTGCCCCGACCCCAGGCAGAGGCCTGCCCACAGAGTGACCGGTCCACCACTAGGGCCCATCCAGGGCTCGAGCCTCCTTCCCCCTCCTCCTGTGCCCAGCCATTGTCCCCTATGGGCCACACAGAGACCAGCGAGGAGGCAAGCCTGCAGAGGGAGCCCCGCCTGCTGCCCTCTGCGTGCCCCCATAGCTCACTCGGTTTGGCGGCTGCAGTGTTCTCATTGCCTGCTGACCGGGCCCTCCTGCTGCAGACACGGGATCACGGCCCCGGGTCGGAGCTCTGGGGGCTCAGTCTGCGAGCCAAACCCCCAACCGCACCCCTGCCCACTCAGCAGCCCTCTCCCCCACCTAGAATAAACCCACCCCCACCTGCATCCCTGTCCGCCCCCGGGGACCATCTCTCCTCCTCTCTGTGGTGGGTGAGCCCCGAAGGATCGGGGTTGTGCCGTGACCCCCACGGCTGGCCAGCCATCTGTTGACAGGATTCGCGAATCTGGATTTGGGCTCGGTGGTGTCCCTAGTGAGCGGCCAGGCAGTGCTCCTCCCGCCCTCTGTGGGCAGCCCCAACCCTGCCGGGAGCCCTGGGATGTGAGGTCCCCAGAAAACGAAGGTGACAGGAGGGTCAGCTCATGTCCACTTTCTCCTCCCAGGAAATACCTCCTAAAACCTGTGGGGCCCAGCCTGGTGGTGCAGTGGGTGGCGTACTGCACTGCACCGTGGGGCTGGGAGGCCCGGCCACCCGCAGGTCTGGACCCCGATCTGTCTGGAACATGGCTCTGACAGGTTGGAGGGCTGGGGGAGGGGATGGTGGTGCGACAGGGTGTGTGGAGGGTGTCCCCCACATTCTCTATTAAGAAGAAAACAAAATAAACTAAGACCCTTTGGCTCCTGGCCCCCTGGGGTTTCAGGAGGGTCCACAGAGTGAACCAGAAAGTGCCGACTACCGGGCAGTGCAGAGCCAGCAGCTGTGGGACCCCACTGAGGGGGCAGCCTGTGGGGCGACCGCAGGTATCCATGTTTCTAGGACTCGATGCTCTTCTGTGGGCCTGTCCCCCCACCCACCCATTCTGAGAGGTCCCCTGCAGGTCCAGCCCCCCAGCACAGCTCTCAGACCCCTGCTCTAGGCCAGGGGCTGGGGCAGCACCCGCCACCTGCTGGCCGGCACCCCGGTCTCCGGGTGGGCCTCTCTCGAGATCCTGGCTTCCTGGACACCTGGTCTTGCCCCAGTGATGGCCCTGCCGTCCTTCGTCGTCCCACCAGACCCATGGCTTCTCCCTCTCCTCCGGGGCTGGCCCTGCCCACCGCGCTCATCCCAGCTCCACCGCCTCCCACCACGGCCTGAACACCCTCGCTCCCATTCGCCCTGTCCAAAGCCCCTGTACCAACATCCTAGGACCCCCACTCTGCCCCCCAGAGCCCATGGCGTCCTGGGGAAGATGCTCTCGTCTCCTCGACGCCTGGCCCAGGACTGCTCCCAGCCCCCGCGCAGGCACCTTGACCTGCCTGAACACCTTTTCCCACACACGCCCAGCTCCTCGACGCCTCCGTGCCTTCGCAGACGCGTCCTCCTCCCGCCACTGTCCCTCCAACTGCCCGCACCCTTGTTTACCTCCTGCTCCAGGCTGTCCTCCCAGGCCTCCCCTGGCTCCCCCCCAGCCCCCAGGCAGTAGCAGCTTCCTCCCAAGGGCTCCCCGGGCCACAGCTGAATCACAGCAGCTTGTTTACGTATTCCACCTTCTCCACGGAGCTCCCCGAGGCAGACACCGGGTTTGAATCATCTCCCTGTCCCAGGGACAGCCCGGCCCAGGGCAGGGCCCAGAGGAGACACTCAGTGAACATCCGCTGAGTGAGTGAGTGAGTGAGCGAGTGGCGCGGAGGAAGGAGGAGGGAGAAAGGGTTCTGGAACCCTGGACACCACGGCTCTGCCCCACCGCGGGTTTGCAAGACCATGGATGACACGTTTGTCTTGCACACACAGTCAGAGCCGGGTCAGAGCCGGGGCCCAGCAGCCTGGATTCCAGAACAGCTGACGGTCTGACCCCGACTGGCCGGCTCCGCACCAGGAGGGCCCAGCCCACCTGCAGCACAGGGTGAGGCGTCTCCGCCACAGAATGGCCCAGATGGCCGCATCAGGAGATGCCTCCCGAGTCCCTCCGGCCCAGTGCGGGCTCCTGGCAGGCACCACCTCGGGCAGCGCGGGCACGGCCGAGCGTCCGTGCTCAACAAAGAACAAGCACTGCTCCTTTCGGGCAGGCGTGGCCGTGTCCCCATCTGGGGCCAGGGAGCTCGGGGGAGCGGCCTGGACTGATGAGGGCCAGGAGACTGGGCAGGAGGGCCTGGCCTGCCAGAGAGCGGGCCTCTGAGGGCCTGGGGGCCAGCGCTGTCCCGGACCCAGGTCCTCTCCACAGCCAGGTCTAGCCCTGCTGGGTCACTGGGGGAACTGAGCCACCTCCCGCCGTCCCTACCAACCCACCCCTCGCCAGCACCAAGAGGAAGCGTCCACAGCCCCCAGTCTGCCCCTGCTCCTCCGGCTCACCCCTGCAGCTCTCTGTCGCTAGCAGGGGCTCCCGAGGCTCCAACTGTGTCATTTCGGTCCATGTCCCGCCCTCACCCCACCATTTCCACTACTGAAACGGCTAAAGAACTGGTGGCCCCATCACAGAACACTAGACGGCAGAGCTCCAGGCTCCCTCAGACCCCTCTGGGCCTCCAGCCTGCTGCTCCCTCCTGGAACACCCTCCCCTCCCTCGTAAACCCAGAACACACGCTCCGTGCCTCGCGATTCATTATGCACGTCTTGCCCTCCACCTCCCTCGGCTTTGGGGCAACTTCCACCACAGCCCCAGTAACACTGAGACCCGTGTCCTCCCTCCTCCCCACCAGACTGTGACCTTGGGGCCTCCCGGAGAAGCCTGGTCCCCCACAGCACCCAGCACAAGCCAACCCGCAGTGGTCTCCCTGGGCTGGTTGAAAGACCGCGTGATCCTCTCCCAGAGAGGTCACTGGACACGCTGCCTTGAGGAGTCAGCAAGGTGCTCCCCGGTCCCCACCAGGGCTGAGACTCTCCTGTCACAGCCGCACACGGACCCAGGTGTCAGTCCAGCTCTTCCATCTCTTGCTGTGTAAGCCTGCATGATTATTTTAGTCCTCCGCGGCTGTTTCTTCCTCTGTTAAAAACCCTTCTGGTGGGCCAGCAGGTAGCAATGGGGTTAAGGTGCTAGACTCTCACATGGCCGACTGTGGTTCAAGTCCCAGACATGGTGGTTTGCTTTCTCACTTTCCCTTTCTCTCTGTCTCTCTCTGGTCAAATAAAAAAATAATAGTAAGGGACCAGTAGTTAGCGGCTATGTCGCTGGACTCTCACGCAGTCAACTGCGGTTCGAGTCCCGGACCCGGAGGCTTAAAGCTCACACCAGGTGCGTGTGCGTGCATGCCCAAGATCCCGAGAGGAGAATGGAGGAGAGGGGATTGCGGTGTGGCCATCCCCCCTGGGGGGTGATTTCTTGCTTTCTGTCTCTCTGTCTCTCTCTATCTGTCTGGCGAGCACACGTGTCCTATAGCAAAAAAGAAAAAAAAAACTCTCCAAAAAAAGAAAAAAAAATAGAGTTAAATAAATAAATAATTATTTTAAAAAAATAAACAAAACCTTCTGTGGGACATTAATAGGCCAAAAACTTAACCTCAACCTAAATGTCATACTATGCAAACTTAGCTCTGAGCAGCTCACAGACACAAATGTAAACGTAAGGAAAAAGTTTCAAACCAGGACTAGGCAGAGTCTTGATATCAAAAGGTCCATAAAAGGAAAAGCTGATACACTGGACTCCTCACAGCTAAGATCTCTGGCTCTGCGGGAGACACCCACGAGGGGAGTGAAAAGGCAGGTCCGGCCGGAGGAGAGACCTGCAGACCGTGTCCGACCAAGGCTGGACCGAGCATGGGTAAAGGGCTCCTAGAGTCAGCAGTGAGAAGCAGACGGCCCAGTCAGAGATGGGGGAGACAGGGAGGGGTGGCTCACCGAGGACAGACAGACGGACGGCGTTTAGCACAGGGAGCGACGTGCCAGGCCACGCCCGAGACAGCGCGAGGGATGACCACGGCAAGATGCCACACAGCTCTCGGTACGGCCAGGTCAGAAATGACGTTGGTGAGGATGTGGGAGACGGTCACTCACACACTGCGGGTGCAGCCGCCATGGGCCCCGGAAACACACGGCTGGCCACTTGTCCCAGAGGAACAAAGCCTCACACACACACACACACACACACACACACAGACGCACATGCATACACACAGACCCACACATACACAGACACACAGAGACACACATATACACAGACACATACACATATACATACATATATACACACATACATATACACAGACACAGACACAGAGACACACAGAGACACATGCACACACATGCACATACACACATAATCATAGACACACACATATACAGACACACATATACACAGACACATACACATACATATATGCACACATACATATACACAGACACAGAGACACATGCACACATATGCACATACACACATAATCATACACACACACATATACAGACACACATATACACAGACACATACGCACATACACATACACATATGCATACATACACAGACACACAGAGAGACACACATACACAGACACACATACACATACACACAGACGCACACATACACAGACACACACATACACATATACACACATATACACAGATACATACACGTATACACACATACGCATACACACAGACACACACATACACATATACACACATACGCATATACACACATATACACAGATATATACATGTATACACACATACACACATATACATATACACAGACACACATACACATATACACACATATACACAGATACATACACGTATACACACATACACATACACACATACACATATACACACACATACACATATACACAGATACACACCTATACACACATGCACATATGCACAGACACACACATGCACATATACACAAACAAAGACACTATTTATGAGGCTCTTTGAAAAGTTCATGGAAAATGGAATTAAGGTATGAGTTCATTTTGATATAAAAATATTTGAATTGAAAATATTTAAAATCCATGCTTTTTTAAAATACTGTATGATTTCCTCGGACCTCTTAAAAATATATATATACATATATATTTTTTTGCCATAGGGTGCATGTGCTCACTGGAGAGAGAAACAGACGAAAGAGGGAAAGTGAGAAATCGCCCCCAGAGGGGATGGCCACACTGCAACTCTTTCTCCTCCATTCTCCTCTTGGGATTTGAGCACGCGCACACATGCACTCGGCATGATTTACGCTGCTGAGTCCAGGACTCAGACCATGGCCGGCCACGTGGGAGTTCAGCATCTTAGTCACCTGCTAGCCCTTGGACTTTCGGAAGACCTTCGTGTATAGGCGTTCACAGCAGCTCTTTTTGTTTTTGGAGAGGTTTTTGCTATACGGCACGTACACTCACCAGAAAGACAGAGAGAGACAGAGAGACAGAAAGCGAGAAATCACCCCCCGGAGGGCATGGCCACGACGCAATCCCTTCTCCAACATTCTCTTCTGGGGATTTTCAGCATGCACACATAGGGATCTTGGGCACACACGCATACGCGCCTGGCGTGAGTTTTAAGCCACCGGGTCCAGAAGACGAACCGCAGTCGACTACATGGGAGTTCAGCGACGTAGCCATTACACTAAATGCTGGTCCCTCGATCTAGCAGTCTTGAACAACAAAACCGTAGAGCCGAGGACTCGTGGTTGTGAGGGGAGTGGAGGGCGTGCGGGCCTGTCTACACAGAGGGAGGTCTTGGAGAGAGAGCTGTGCGTCTCGACTGTGACGGCGCTTACCCAAGTCTACACACATGACACGGTTGCACACATGGGTACACACACATACATGCACGTAAAACTGGTGGGACTGAAATGCTCAGTGGATGCCTTGATATGGATGTCTAGCTGTGGAGGGACTGGACACAGTGATGCACGATGTCCCCCTGGGGAGCCTGAGTAAGGCGGGCACGTGACCACCCTGCTCACCTGCGAATCCATCCTTAGGGGCTGGTAACTGCAGAGCGGGGAGGGGCCACTCCCTTCACGGCCCCCAGAGCCTCTGTGCATGGGTAAGAATGAGAGAAGCTGGGCCGGTCCGTGGCCAAGGGGAGAGGGGAGCAGGAGCCCACAGGGCCACCTGTGCAGTGCGGATCCCACAGCCAGAGCACGGGAAAACACACCAGGGGCTTTCACACGCGTGACCCACATCCCGACAGGATGGAGAGACGGAGGCGAAGGTACTGGGGGATGACCATGCCCCGTGGGGGAGTTTTCCTTCCCATCCCTTCTGTCTCCGAGCACACCCACCCTTTGGCAAATTAAGAGAGAGGGAGAGAGAGAAAAGCTGAGGCCCAGGGCAGGTCTAAGGTGGCAGAGAGCCTATAAATAAGGCTTCGGGACTCCCAGGGCAGGACTCACCTGCTGGGGCCAACTCCCCCTCTGGCCCTGGGCAGGGGATGCAGGTCTGTACACCTAGGGCCCTGTGAGGAGCCTGGCCTCTGGAACCTTGTGCAGACACTGAGTAGAGCCCCTGGGGCCAGGGTGGGGCCCTATGGCAGGGAGTGGGGGCTTGAGGCTTGAGGGGTCAGTGCTGGGACCACGGAGTGCCGGGCCTGGGAGAGGGCCAGGAGTCTGACTTGCGGATGGCTGGTGGAGAGGGCCCTGCGGGAAGAGTTCCAGGACACAGGCCTGGAGATGTCACCAGACTGAGCACCACAGAGCAGCGTCCTTAGGGCCCCAAACCCCAGCCGCACTCCCATCCAGAGCGAGTGGCGGGGAACAGGAGGGAAGGGCTGGCCCGGAGCCCAGCAGACTGGCTGTGCACGCGCCAGGGTGCGGGCGGGCTGTGAGGCCAGGTTTAATGGGCTTTATCCTCCCGCCCTGACAGCCAGCGTTCAGATGTGGTCCCCACGCCCCCCATAACCAGGGTCCCAAGCCCCAGGGACGCGAAGCCGCCATCTCCACCCCTTCTTCCCCCAGGGTTCAGGTGGGGAGCTGCTCATTATGCAGGAATCCTGGGGAACCCCTCCCAGCAGGGAGCTGCCCTGGGGACTAAGAGCTGGTACCTGCTGGGTCCAACACCGGCTCCGGCCAATGGCTGCCCCTGCCTGGGGGCACTATCTACCCCTCCCTGACCACCTGCTAGAATGGGCGCAGCTGGGGCTAGACTATGATCACCGGAGTGTGGACGTGCCGTGTGACCTCAGGGAACACACTGCCCCCTCTCTGAGCCACAGTACTCTAGGTGAATTTAGTCTTTGGCCCCCAAGTTTTTCGAAATCCAGGCACCAAGGGATGGGGCAGTACAGGAGAGGGCTCCCGCATCCGCCCCAGGTCAGTGTGTCTGTCTGTCGAGGGTGAATCAGCTTCCGGCCCCGCCCCCTGGCCGCACCCGACCGCAGGTGGCCGCGGCGGGGTGGGCGGGGCGGCACTTAGTCACCCGCCCGCCCCCGCCTG
>NW_006159862.1:2553082-2558584 GCF_000334495.1 Tupaia belangeri chinensis | reverse complement strand
CCCCCCCCCCTCCCCGGGCGGGCTCGCTCGCGCCCGCTCCTTACGGCCCCGCCCCCAGCCCCGCCCCCCCGCCCTCTGACCCGAGCCCTGAGCTCTGAGCTCATCTGCCCCGTCTCGCAGGTTCCGTATGGGCAGAGGAACACAGGCAGCCCGGACGCCCCAGAGCGCGCTGTGCCCCAGCCGGGCGGGCGTTGGGACCCCGACCTCGCCGAGCGCGCCGCGCAGGTGGCACCATGGCCTTCTCGCAGGTGCAGTGTCTGGACGACAGCCACGTGAACTGGCGCTCCAGCGAGTCCAAGCCCGAGTTCTTCTACAGCGAGGAGCAGCGGCTGGCGCTGGAGGCCCTGGTGGCCCGGGGCCCCGAGGCCTTCTACGAGGTGCTCAAGCGCGAGAACATCCGAGACTTCCTCTCGGAGCTGGAGCTCCAGCGCATCCTGGAGACCATCGAGGTGTACGACCCCGGCTCTGAGGACCCCCTAGGCACGGGCCGCGGCCGGGGCCCCGAGGACGACGGGACTGGGAATGGGGACGGGGAGGAAGCCAGCGGGGCAGGCGGGACCGCCACCGAGGCCGAGCTGCCCTCCTTGGAGTACTGGCCCCAGAAGTCGGACCGCTCCATCCCGCAACTGGACCTGGGCTGGCCCGACACCATCGCCTACCGCGGGGTGACCCGGGCCAGTGTCTACATGCAGCCGCCCATCGATGGGCAGGCCCACATCAAAGAGGTGGTTCGCAAGATGATCAGCCAGGCCCAGAAGGTGAGAGGGGGCCCAGGACCCCAACCGTCCCGCCCCCTGGGAAGAGGTCTCCTCCCGACTCTGATGGTGGTTCCTCAGTTTCTCTGTCTGAGTGACAGTGGGCGCCCCACCCCAAAGGGCTCTTATGCATCGCTGGGGGCTGTTTCTGGTGCCCAGACCTGGTGAGCAGGTTCCCCTGAAGCTGCGGCAGGCGGGGCAGGGAAGAATCCGGGTTCTCTCACTCTCAGGGTGGCTCAGCTCCACCAGGAGGCAGGAGGCTCACACACACACCGGCCATCTGGTGGGGAGCACCGAGTTGGGGTGGGAGGGAAGGCATGTGATTGAGAAGAAGCCTGAGGCTACCTGGGGCTGGTCTGTCTCGAAGCCCACTGTCAAATCTGCCTCCTTGTGGCCGTGCTCTCGGAGCCTCTGTGAGCCTTGCAGTGGCCAGGGTGCACGGTCAGGGTCCTGTGGCCTCTGCGGTGGACGTGGAGTGAGTTGTGCTCAGGGCTGTCCACCTGGGTTGACTCAGGATCTCCCTTTCCCACCCCCTGCGAGCTGTGCAGGGACAGCCCCAGCTGTGGGCGGCTGTTCTCAGTGACCACATTTGGGAAACGGCGTTTGCCACTGTGGCGGCCACGGCCAGGAGCCGAGCAGTAGTGCCCGGCTGGTATCTGAGCGCAGCGCTGCCGGGAGCGCTAGAGCCCGTCTGGAGCTGCGTTCCGGGTTCTGAAGCCATGCCTGACCTCGGCTTGTGCACGAGGTATCCCTAGCTGAATCGGCCTCCTCAACGGTCCAGCCCCGGAGCAGGATACAGGGCCTGCACGCTGGCTTAGAGGCCCACCCTGGCTGGCAGGCGGGGCTGGGTGGGCAGCCCTGGGCAGAGCCAGCACGCATGGCTCAGGAGCTGAGGAGGCGGTTGAGCTGGAGCTTTCAGAAAGGAGTCTCTGCCCTGGAGAAGCCGGCCGGGTCAGAGTGCGGTGCAGGGACTCAGCCACTGTCCCTGGCGAGCAGCCCAGGGCAGCTTGGGGGCTTCAGGTTTCTGGGCTGTAAACGGGCGGCGAGGATAAGAGCCGTGCTGGGCTGTCTGCTTGGCTGTCATGGGGGGACGGACAGACTATCTGGTGACAGGAGAGTGGAAGGGGTTGGAGGAAGAGGGGGAGGAGGGAGAGACCAGCCCACGTTCAGGCCCAGCTACCTGCCACAGCGGGTATGGGAGCCACTGACGCCAGTGTGTGAGGGGGTGGCCACCCCTGTAGGGCCTGCTGGGGTCCCATTACCTAGTCTCAACTCCCCCTTCTCTTTTGAGAGTCTTCCTACAGGGAGTGTGCACTCACTAGAGAGACAGAAAGTGAGAAATCACCCCCCGGAGGGTAGACCACACCGCAGTCCCTTCTCCTCCATTCTCCTCTTGGGATTTGGGGCATGCACGCACATGTGCCCGGCATGAGTTTCAAGCCACTTGGTCTGGGACTCAAACCGCTGTTGGCCATGCGGGAGTCCAGCACCTTAACCACTATGCCACCTGCTAGCCTTCCACTCCCCTTTTTTATATGGGGAAACAGGCTTGGATACTGTGCTGGGGGTCCCCCTCCTGTCCTAGGAAGAAGGCAGACTTCACCTCCCGGCCTGGCATGGGAACTGCCAGAGGGGCTGATCTCCCATAGGACAGAGACAGCATGTCCTCAGAGGGGACCAGGCCGGCCCTTGGGGCTCCCCCGGCTGCCCGTCTTCCCGGTTGTCTCTGTGGCCACAGCTGAGACCCAGCACTCCCGCAGTCCCATGGCCTCCTGGCGTCCTGTTTTCCACAAAAGCTACACAAGGGTATTGGTGCCACCTGGCTAAGGTGAGCTAGCCAGGAACCTGGAAGAATTGAGTCTCGGGTTTGAGCCCCAGTCTCTCATGCAAGACCACCTGGTGATTTCCTGCAGCTTTGGCAGGTGGGCTTGCCCTCTCCCTTCATACTCTGCAAGAGGGGAGCTCGCTGTGGAGACTGCCTGCACCGTCTCAGACAGCGGGGAGGCCTCCGGGTCCCAGGGGAGGGGCCTCATCTTACAGACAGGGCTGGACGGGCCTGTTCACCACTCCCGGCGCCCAGCCCGGCCCCTGCTTTCCAGCCCTTGGTGCTTCCCTGCCACATCCCCCCAGGCCCATGGCCTGTGTGGCATAGCGTGGGCATGGGCGGTCTGTAATGACAGCCACTGTTGACTGAGCACGGCCACTTTGTCATCTTGGGCCGTGTTATCTGCTCCATTTTTCAGATGTAGGCACTGAGACCAGACTGGTTAGTCTCGGCCCAAGGTCACCTGGCTAGTTCTTGGGTGGGGGTGGGGACCAGGCCTGTGTCGCCTGCAAGCTCTAGGACTGGTCCCCCTGCCGTGGTGCCTGGAACCTGGCAGGGTCTGGGAGGGACGCTGGGGCTGGCCCCTGCAGTTTCATCTCCCCTGCACCGTCTCAGACAGCGGGGAGGCCTCCGGGTCCCAGGGGAGGGGCCTCATCTTACAGACAGGGCTGGACGGGCCTGTTCACCACTCCCGGCGCCCAGCCCGGCCCCTGCTTTCCAGCCCTTGGTGCTTCCCTGCCACATCCCCCCAGGCCCATGGCCTGTGTGGCATAGCGTGGGCATGGGCGGTCTGTAATGACAGCCACTGTTGACTGAGCACGGCCACTTTGTCATCTTGGGCCGTGTTATCTGCTCCATTTTTCAGATGTAGGCACTGAGACCAGACTGGTTAGTCTCGGCCCAAGGTCACCTGGCTAGTTCTTGGGTGGGGGTGGGGACCAGGCCTGTGTCGCCTGCAAGCTCTAGGACTGGTCCCCCTGCCGTGGTGCCTGGAACCTGGCAGGGTCTGGGAGGGACGCTGGTGCTGGCCCCTGCAGTTCCATCTCCCTACAGTCCCAGCCCCCTGCAGTCTCGGCTGGCTGTCCCCAGACTCCTAGGGGCAGGGCGGGAGGGTGGCCGCAAGGACTGATGTGAGTGCTGACAGTGCACTTTGCCCCCCACCTCCAGCAGCTCTCCCTGCCTTACCTCTCCCCATAAATCCACTCCTCACCCCTTCCCCACTATCAGTGCAGGGAGAGCCCCCTCCCCCAGCCCTAGGCAGGGATTCCGCTGTCTGCCCCCTAACTCCAGGCCAGTCCTCCTGGGCTCCTGGGGCTTCTGGACTGGAGCTCCTGTGCTGAGTCAGGAGGCCCAGCCTGCCGCCTCCTCACTCAGCTGCCCCGTCAGCACAGGGCAGACCCTGGGCAGGGAAGTGACACACGCTCTGTGCTCTCCTGGGAGCGGCTGGTTCCTGGCAGGCTGCTGCTGGGGGCCGCCCTCCGTAGACTAGAATCCAATAAGCAGCGACTGGGCCTGGAGCCTGGAGTGAGGGATGGGGTCCCTGCTCTGCCCTTGCCTGGCTGTGCGACCCTGACAAGCCCCAGGCCTCTGCGGCCATCCCCCGAAAAGCCCAATGGGCACTGAAGCCCGTTGGGCCCTCCAGCTCTCACACGTGGCTGCCTGCGAGTCTAGACGCCTCCAGGGCAAAAGAGGGGCCTCGCTCCCTGGCTGTGGTCCTGAGCAGGTGGCTTGTGCTCTGAGCTGTCCTCTGACCTCCGTGGGCTCCCACTTCCAGGTGGAAGGTGGCCTGCCCAGCCCACCCCTAGTCCCCCAGCTAGTGAGTATCCTGCGGGGGGTGGAGGGGGAAACCTGCTGCGGGGTTCCAGCCGCATACCAAAGACCAGGCCTGTAGGATCATGCCTGGGAGGGCCGGGCCGGGCCTCATTCAGCTGCAGCTTCAGCTTCCAGAGAGGGATAGGCCAGGCGGGGAGGGGCGGCCCAGCCCCAAGCAGGTATAGCCGTCTGGACAGCCGCCCTTCCATCCCTGCTGAGTGCTCCCCCTGCCTGCAGAGGACAGGGGGCAGACCCCCCACAGCCCAGGGGCAGGAGGAGCAGGCCCTGGGGCGGGACAGTCACTCCTTCCCCATTTCACAATGGAGGGAATTGGAGGATGGGGCACTGGTGGGAAGGTCAGGTGAGAGCCACAGTCCAGGCGGGGGCTCAGGAACGAGGACCCGGAGCAGGGAAGTCCCTTGCCCAAGGCCACAGCAGAAAGGAGTCTGTGAGGCCCAGCAACCCCACCGGTTTTCTGCCGGCCCCCACCTTCTCACTCCGAGGCCCTGGCCCTGGCCCACGGCTGGGCTCCAGGAGCTTACGTAAAGCTGTTTAACGAGGCGTTTATGAACTGCCGGCTGCACACGGGTGCTGAGTGGGCACATACCTCCTGTGGGAGCCGCCCGGCCCCTTACAGAGGTGCCGTCTGCAGCGTGCCCGTGAGGACACCGGATGGTAGGACTCAGGAGGGAGACTAAGCCCACGGTCCCAGAGCCCTGTCTGCAGGCACCCCACACCCTGAGGAGCCCGCCCCTTCCCGGGAGCCGCGCGGCTGCTCCTGGCCCCCAGCTTGACCCAGGGCAGCAAAAGCATTTTCACGAGGCTCCTTGGCAGCTGGACACGGGGCTGCCGCTGCCTCGCAGGGAGACAGAAGGCGGAGCACACTGCCTGTTTTTGCCTCGCAGGGAGACAGAAGTCGGAGCACACTGCCTGGGAGGCCCCTTCGTGGGGGCCAGGAGGGAAGGCTGCCATCATGTCCCTCGGCTAGGCAGTACCAGGACACCCCAACACCAGGGAGGGCCCCTGGGGAGCCCCAGCTGGAGCCTGCCTGCTGCCTGCTGCCTGCTCTGGCGGCTCCCAGCCTGGGCCGGGCGCACCCGTGGGGGGCGC
>NW_006159862.1:2546806-2553061 GCF_000334495.1 Tupaia belangeri chinensis | reverse complement strand
AGTCTCCCTGCCCCACGGCTGTGGCCTAATTAGAGTTTAGAGTCAGGAGCAGCCCTGCGGGGAAGGGGCAGCGCAGCTCCAGTACCAGGCATGCAGCTGTGCGCCCGCCGGGGCAGGGCCGCCATCGCGCTCCTTCTGCAGGTGAGGAAGCCGAGGCTCAGAGCGAGCCAGGGCCTGCCGAAGGCCACACGGAGGTCTCTAACCTGTCTTAGCCCGGACTGGGTTCCACGGAGTCCCTGCTTCCCCCTGAAGCGGCCGAGGGGGCTGGTGCTCTCAGAGGCCCTGCCTTACCCAGCCCACTTTCGCACTCCCTGGCTGCAGACCTCGCGCCTCGGCTTCATCAGGGACATGGGCGTAGGCCTTGATCTCAGGGCAGGACCGCAAGTGCTTGCCAGCGCACAACGCTCCCATCTCGCCCAGCTGCCCCCGGCATCGTGGCAGCCGGGAGGAAAGCGGGGCTGTGCGCTGTGTCCTGGTGCGCCCGGGCCCCAGCCTGGCAGGGACCGTCCTGGGAGGGCCGCACTGATGAATGAGCCATGCAGGCAGCACTTCCATTGAGTCGTGGTGACATTTAAGTGGAAAAAGCACTCCATGTGGCATCTGGCTTGGCGTCCTCTACCTTCTTCCTCGCCTCCCCCGAGAGCTTCTCTCTGGGATGGGTCTGGGTTCATACATGGTGAGCAGGACCAGCAGAGCATGGAGTTAATGGTCACATCACTGAATTCCCACAGACTAGACTGGTTCTAGTCCCAGACCTGGCGGCTTGAAACTCACACCGGGCACATGTGCATGTGTGCCCCAAATCCCAAGAGGCGAGTAGAGGAGAAGGGATTGTGGTGTGGCCATCCGCCGGGTGCGGGCAGTTTTGCACTTTCTGTCTCCGTGTCTCCAGTGAGCACACATGCCATATAGCAAAACTCTCATAAATAAAAAAAAGTAAGCAGTGAGCTCTCTGTCCAGGAGGAATTCAAGCTGGACTCCGTGGAATGCAGCGGCAGGTGGCCTGGCCTCGCCCGGCCTGCTCTGTGACCTTGGCGAATCCTTCCCAGCTGCCTTCCTGCGGGAGTACCGTGCTCTCCAACCCTGGAGAAGCTGAGCTTCGAGATGTTTTCAGATTCTCCAGTCTGAAGATTCTTGGCTAGTGCCATGCACTGCTGGCCCCGGGGTGGCCTGGCTGCCTGGGTCCTGTACCTGGGAGCTCCAGGGATCCTGACAGGGAGGGTTCTCGTCCACAGGGCTGTGCCCCTTTGTCTCTGCAGTGAAGTGGTGTGGGCTCCATATCGGTGTACTCAGGCAGCACCACCATGCCTGGGCTGGCTAGGCCTGCTGGTTAGAGGGCTCAGGGTGTGACCAGTATGTGCTGCTTGAACCTGACCCCCTGCAGCCTTTTGGCACTCAGGAGACCTGAACTTCCTTTAATTGGCCTTAATGAGGCTTCCTTCTTAATAGAGGGTGGAGAAGGTGTTCCCAGAGCTGAGGAGTGTTGGTGGGGAAAGGGACATTGGAGGTCATCCAGTCCAACAGCCCATGTCACTGAAAAGAGACACGGAAGCATGGAGCGGAACTGCGGCCTGCCATGGACCACTAGGGAGGGTGTAGCAGAGCCCGGGGCCCAGGGATGCTAAGCTGCTGGGCCTGAGGTGGGCTCTGGGAGGGGTGGATGGGGTCAGAGTTAGGAATGGACAGAGGACTCCCTCACACACAAGAAGAGCCTGGGAATGAGTCCCTGCACCAGCTGAATGTGCCCCAGGACAGGCTACCCCCCTGGAAGATGACAGTGGTCATCATGGGTTCCGCTCTCAGTTTCTGGCCTTACTCTGGTGGGGGTCAGCATTCGGAACCAAGTCTGCAGAGCCCGCGTGTTCCGGAAGTCAGGATGAGGCTGCTGTGTGAACTAGTCCTTTCTCAGTGACGCAGGTCTTCAGAGACACAGGTCGGGAAAACTGGTTTGGAGAGTGCCAGGAGCCAGTGGGGAGCACCACCCAGGGGCTTCCTGAAATCCAGAGACCCTTCCTAGACCTGCAGCCTCTGTCTCACTCATCCCACCAGCACCATGCACCGTGGGAGGGCAGAGGAAGTGGGGCCAGGTCTGTTCCAGTGGGAGAGAAGCTCTTGTGTCCATTCCACACTCCCAGTAAGAGAGGGGAGGTTGGAGCCTCCACTGTGGAGGCAGCTGCAGTCCCCTGGAGCCTCAGTTCCTCCATTTTCACAAAGAAGTGGAAACTGCCAGGGATCAATTCTCTTACCTTTATGTCTCTAAATGTTTTTATTTTGCCTTTGGTCTTGAAGAATATTTTCACTGGATATAGAATTCTGGGTTGATGGTTTTTTTCATTAGTACTTTAAAGATGTTGCTCTTTGTCCTGTGGCTTGCATGGATTTCAGCGAGAAGTCTGCTTATCTCTGTTCCTCAAATGTAATGGACTTTCTTATTCTGGACTTCTTAATTTTTTTTAATTTTTAGAAATTTTGCCAGAGGCAATATGTGTTCACCAGAGAGACAGAGGGGAAAGGAAGGGGGATGGCCTCTCTGTAATCCCTCCTCCATTTCTCCTTTCAGACACACACACATGTATCCAGTGTGTTTTTCAAGCCACCAGGTCTGGGACTCAAACTGTGTAGTTGGCCATGTGGGATCCAGCTGCCTTAACTACTACTCCACCAGCTGGTACTTATTCTGGATGCTTTTAAGATTCTTCATTACTGGTTTTCAGTGATTTGATTATGATACGCCTTGGTATGGTCCTCTTCATATCTCTTCTGGTTGGAAGTCATTGAACTTGTTGGACCTGTAGCTTTAATTTCATCAGATGTAAATGTTTTCCTGACTGTATCCCCTCCCCCAACCCAGACACCTTCCAATTACACATTTCAGCTGCTTAAAGTTGACTCATAGTTCACTGATTCTGATTGTGTTTTCTCACTCTCCTCTGTCTGTATGGCGGTTTGGTTCCTGTTGGTATGTCTTCAAGTTCAGTTATCTTTTCTTTTACAGTGTCTAATTTGCTCTTAATTTCACTTAATATATTTTTTTATCTTAAGTGTTGCATTCTTTATCTCTCGATTTCATTTGCCATTTTTTAAAAAATCGTCTATGTCTCTATTTTTTTGAACATATGGAAGTATTATTGTTTTCATGTTTTTGCTTGCCAGTTCTAACATCTGTTTCAGTTTCAGGTCAGTTTTGATTGATTTTTTTCTCACAGGGGTCATATTTTCCTGTTTCTTCGTGTGTCTGGTCATTTTTTATTGGATATCAGACTTGGTGGATTTTATGTTTTGAACTGCTGGCAGTTTTTTATTTTGTATTTCTTTTAAATATTTTGGGGGCTTTGTTTGGGAATGTTAGGTTACTCAGAAGTGATTTAACACATCCATTGCTTGCTGTTGAGGTTTTTTAGGCAGGGCTAGAGCAGACTATAGGATCGTTGTTGCAAACTGTGGAGTGCAGACCTAATGGAGCCTGGTGCTGCTCTCCCAAGTGACAGAGCACAGGTGTGCGTTTGTTTATGTGCTGACTGTGGCTGCTCTGGTGCACCCCCAGCAGATCTGAGAAGCTGTGACAAGAACATGTGGGTCACAAAGCCCAAGATACTGATTTTCTGGCTCTTGATGGATTAAGTCTGCTTATCCCTGGTCTAGGGCTTATGTGCCCACTCCTTGGGCAGTGTCCTGAGGACTCTCCTGCAGGCCCTATGTCGGGGGGGTGTCCACCCTGGTGGGGCTACATGAACTGTTCCTGGTTCTGCACGAGCACTGGTCGTTGTTCCAGCCTGTTTTTTCCAGTGGTTCTTTGCCAGCCTCGGTAGTTTCCAGCCCTGCATGTACAGCTCAGCCTTTAGCTCACAGGGGACCCTGGAGCCTGCTCTGTGGAGTGCTGGTCCCTCCAGCTCTCTGTGCAATAGCTTCTAGGAGCCGCGCACTCTGATCAACTCGCACTCTGATCAGGCCGGCAGCCGACCCCACGGGGGGCTCCGGGCCTGTGCGCAGCAATCTCAGGGCTCACCTTGGTTTCTCTTCTGCTGGGAATCGGTGCTGCCTGTTGTCTATGCTTCATAGGTCTTGCCTGGCCTTCTTATTGCCCAGGTGGGAGGGTAAGTTTAGTGTCTGTTCCACCATCTTGACAGCCATCGCCCCAGCCTTTGCAAGGCCTCATTTTCTGCGTCCTCCCCACTAGCAGCCTTGACAGGTCAAGGCTGGCCTTGCAGCTGGCCCGCAAGGAAGCAGGAGGATGGGGGGCAATTCCCGGTTGTCCCCTCCCCCCTGGGGATTTGGGCGGTGAGAAGGGAAGAGCTGCCAGCTCGCTGTCCTCCGCTTCACCCCCGTTAGCTTACTTCCCCTCCTGTGACCTTGTGTTATCCCTGGAGAAAAGGAACGCTCTGCCTGAGGTCATGCAGCTGGCAGAGGAGCTGGGATGGGAGTGAAATGGTGCCCCTGTCTGGGTGCTCCCCTCAGACTCAGGAGCGTGAGCTCCCATGCCCGGCACTGCCCGGGGGTACCAGGAACCCGTCTGCAGTCCTGCCCTGTGTCTCAAAGGGGGCTCGTCTCTCCAGCAGCCAGGGTGGAAGCTCTTTTGACCCTGGCCTTCTGACCAGGCTGTGGTGTGGCATCTCCAGAAACGCGTGAGTGAGACCGTGCTCAGCCCAGATGGGCCAGAGCGATGGCAGAGGAGCTGCGGGCAGCTCTTGAATTGGGATTTGGAGGATGGTAGGAGTGGCTTGCCAGCAGTTTACGGCAGGACGTTTTGGGGAGGAGGACCACTGGGGCCGGGCACCCCAGAGAGTGGCTGTTGCAGTGGTTGGACCCGTGCACCTGCAGTCCTCAGCTCTGTTCACACCCCACCTGGCTCACCTACCCCACTCCCTCGGCCCTTCTGCGGAAACCTGTCCTCCTGCGCGCCCTGTGAGGGCACCTCCACCCCGAGTGGATTCTGTGGTCACAGGAGGGCTGGAACCTGGGGAGGGCCCAGGGGCAGCCGCCAGCACATCCTCTCGGGCAGTGGGCACAGCCAGCTGCGGCAGCGGGCCCTGCAGGACACAGTGCCCACTTTACAGAGAGGAAACTGACCCCCATTGTGCGGGTGCACCTTCCCCAGAGCGCAGCCTCGAGCCCAGAACGCCATCACTGGACCCTCCCCCCTGCCCTTGCTTAGAGGTCCCGCAGGCACTACAGACCCATGGGCACCCTCACTGGCCTCAGGGATACCCCTGGCCAGGCCTCGCCCATCTCTGGCCGGGGCCGCGGTTTTACATCTCTCACACAGAGGCTGTCCACCTGTCCCAGGGACGTTTCGGGGATCCCGAAGCCGCCAGGAGATGGGCAGGGGGCTGTGAGGAGGCCAGCGAGTGGTCTTGGCCACAGGAGGGAGGTAGCAGGGAGTGGGCTCAAGACCCAGGCAGGTGGCAGCCCCATGCCGCCGCCTCTAGCCTGGTGCAGCCCTCAGGCACTCAGCAGGCAGGGAGGACTCCAGACTCCAGCCTCTCCTTGCCCCTGTCCAGGACTGCAGGGGTCATCAGGGGCCCGGCTGCAGGGGGTGGCTGGGCTTCCTCCGGGCTCTGTGGATGTTTGAACTGAGTGGAACCAGAGGAGGGAGCCACCCTGCACCCCAACTTAGCAAATGGGGAAACTGAGGCCCCAAGAGAGGCCACAGCTTCCTGAG
The DNA here is from genome assembly GCF_000334495.1 of Tupaia belangeri chinensis. Classification (NCBI taxonomy): domain Eukaryota; kingdom Metazoa; phylum Chordata; class Mammalia; order Scandentia; family Tupaiidae; genus Tupaia; species Tupaia belangeri. The sequence goes on along the minus strand of NW_006159862.1, from coordinate 2,547,402 downwards.
CCTGCAGTCGGTCCTGGGCCCAGCTGCCTGGCCCGCTCCTGGTTGATTAAAGCTCCTCGACACCCACCTCGGCCTGGCCCTGGCATGAGAGTGAGCTGGGCCATCCAGGCGACGCTCAGGCAAGGTGAGGCTCAGGCCTCCGTTTCCTTGTCTGTGAAATGTCTCCAAGGCGGTTTGTGAGGGCCCAGTTCTCGAGATAGCGGGAGTCGGGGCTCATTAAACACCGTCAGGCAGCGCCGAAACCCGGAACTGGCTTCCAGTCTGGACGGGGCAGGCCCTGGGTTTCAGCCTCAGTCATTCCAGCCTCCCCATCGGCAAGGCGGGGAAGGGCACGACAGGACCTGAGGGTCCAGGGAACCTCTGTGGCTCTGACCGTGCCCTGGCCAGGCTGCAGGGGCCCACGCAGGAGCACCATGCGCCCCTCCTCATCCCACGTCAGCCCAAGACACGCCACGCACCCCTCCACATCCCACGTCAGCCCAGGACACGCCACGCACCCCTCCACATCCCACGTCAGCCCAGGACACCACGGAGCCCTCCCCATCCCACGTCAGCCCAGGACACGCCACGCACCCCTCCCCATCCCACACAACCCC
>NW_006159862.1:2546291-2546573 GCF_000334495.1 Tupaia belangeri chinensis | reverse complement strand
GCCCCGCTCCCCATCCCACGTCAGCCCAGGACACGCCACGCACCCCCACTCATCCCACGTCAGCCCAGAACACGCCACGCACCCCTCCCCATGACACATTAGCCCAGGACACGCCACGCACCCCTCCCCATCCCACGTCAGCCCAGGACACGCCACACCCCTCCCCATCCCACGTCAGCCCAGGGTACCACACACCCCTCCACATCCCGCGTCAGCCCAGGACACGCCACGCACCCCTCCACATCCCACGTCAGCCCAGGACATGCCACGCACCCCCCCCCA
>NW_006159862.1:2543052-2546260 GCF_000334495.1 Tupaia belangeri chinensis | reverse complement strand
CCCAAGACACCGCACGCACCCCCCCACATCCCACGTCAGCCCAGGACACGCCACGCACCCCTCCACATCCCACGTCAGCCCAGGACACCACGGAGCCCTCCCCATCCCCCGTCAGCCCAGGACACGCCACGCACCCCTCCACATCCCTACGTCAGCCCAGGGCCTGGGAGCACCACACACCCTGTCTCCGTGTCAGCCCAGGGCCATGGGGGACCCACCTAGGACAGGCCCCAGCGGGTCCACTGAAAGCTGCCAGTCCCTAGCCGGGCGCCCTGCCCAGCTAAAGGCAGCGTGGGGAACAGTGCACATGGCGCGGGTCCTGCAGGGGCACGTCGCTGAGCCCCGAAACAGGGAGGTCCCGCCTGTACACCTGGAACTGGCCCTGGCTGACTGGGGGGCCGGGTTCTAGGCAGGGCCCTCCTGGCCACACGGGAGGCCGTTCACTCGGGTGCAGTTCCTCCAAGGGACCCGGCCACAGTGGCTCTGGGCTGCGTGGTGAGGCCAGGCAGCCCTGGCTGCCAGCCCTGCCCCTGAGCTCAGGGTCTCATCACCCCGACTGGTTATGAGCCTGGGGTCAGTCCCAAGCCTGCATCCCCCTGCCCTCGCCCACGCTCTCCCCAAGCAGCCATCCCTGAACATTCGGCAGGAGGCACTCACTGCCTCTCAAGGCCCCTCCCCGGGCCGGGCCTGCCCCAGCTTCCCCGCCCCCATCCTCACAGCCCTCTGTCCCGAGTGGCTCTTCAGAGCCTCGAGGACAGTGAGTGTTGTCCCCCAGAAGGTGAGAGCCCCGGGCCCCGGCAAGCAGGGAGCCCTGGCTCCCACACCTCCTCTCTCTGGGTGGCCCAGCGTCTCCTGGGGTCTCGAGAATTCACATGCAGGAGAGGGGCTGGCACCAACCCCGGCCTGTCCCCGTGCCCTGGTGCCCCATGACCTCTGGCCAGCCATACGACCTCACTGAGCCTCAGTGTGCTCGGCAGCAGGCCGAGTCGCCCCACACAGCCTGCGCCGTCATGGGTGGGCGACCGTGGGGAGAGGGTGCGTGTCGTGGGCCGCTCCTTGCGTGCAGCCCGTGGCGCTGGGAGAGTGGGCAGGGCAGGTGTGGCGCCCTCCCCTCACAGGAGTTTGGCTTTGGTGCCAACCGAGCAGAGGGCATCAGCGGGGCCCCGAGGCCCAGGAGGAGCCCAGCAGGGCCTGCAGGGGCCGGTCTGGTGAGCTCACTGGGGTGTGCGGGCATGTCCCCAGTACGCTGCCAGCTGCTTCCCATCACTGGATCCCAGGGAGGGGGCCCTGCCAGGTCGCCCTCAAGGCGGGGGCAGCGGGGTAAGCTCAGCCTGGCGGGTCTGGCTGCAGCGTGCTGTGTGGCCTAGGCCATGTCCCTGGCCTCTCTGTGCAGGGCTGCTCCAGGCGGTTCTCAGACCTGAGGGAGGTGGCACCAGCCCCAGAGGGTCCAGAGAGCTGTGTCAGGGTAGCAGTGTTGGACAGCTGGTCAGGCACAGGCCCTGCCAGACCCTCCTCCCACCGTCCAGTGCACAGACAGGAAGGAGACGGGTCGAGACCCCGGCCCCATCCTGCCCCATGCCTTTACCAACCCAGCCTTCCACCCCGCTGGGAGCTGTGCTGGGCGGCTGGGCTGGGCTGGGCTGGGGTGGTGGATGTACCCTGGCCTCTGAGCCTTGCCCTGAGCTAGGTCCAGGGGCTGCAGGCCAGCTGTCGTGGGGACATACGCTGTCAGGTGACAGGTAGCGGGCACGTGCTGGTTTGGGCTCTGTCCAGACCAGACAGCAGGGGTGGCAAGGAGCCCTGGGTGGGCAGCTGTCCTCCCAGCTGTGGGCACATCTGGTTCATCTTGGTATCCTGGGTCAGTGCAGCCACCCCGGCTCAGAGCTGGACCCTCACACGGCCCCTGTGCTGAGCCCCTCGCTGGGCCTGCAGGGCCTCCTGGGGCCCTCCTGAGTGCTCGTGGGAGCTCGAGATGAGTGAAGGACGGGACAGGAGGCTGCCTGGGCTGCCCTGGCTGTCTACACCCCCTGCCCCGTCCCAGGTGCACTTTAGCCCTAGAGCCGCCGAACCCTCGGGCTCCTCCTTCTGCACCCCTACACCCCGCAGTAGCCAACTGCACTCCATGCTCTCTCCTGCCCCACGGAGACCAGCCTCGATGCCATCAGGAATCTCTGAATCGGGATCGAGTCCTGACCCTGGGGCTTCCCTGGGGCTGCCTTAGGCTGCCAGGAAGCAGGGCTGGAGTGGCCACCCCGGGGGGGTGGTGGCGTGCGCGGACTGTGTGTCCTGCCGAGGCGCCCCGGGCCCCGCTCCGCGCTGACAGGCCCGGCTCTCCCTGCGCAGGTGATCGCTGTGGTCATGGACATGTTCACCGACGTGGACATCTTCAAGGACCTGCTGGACGCCGGCTTCAAGAGGAAGGTGGCCGTGTACATCATCGTGGACGAGAGCAACGTCAAGTACTTCCTGCACATGTGCGAGCGGGCCCGCATGCACCTGGGCCACCTCAGGGTGAGTAGGCGTCCTGCTTGCCCGTCGGTGCCTGCGCTGTGCCGGTGCCCTGTGGCAGAAACGCAGAGTTCACGGATCCTGGCGCCTCCTGCAAAGCGGTCCCGTAGCCATTGCTTAAATGCCCCGAGGGACAGGATGCTCACCACCTCCAGCGGGCAGAGATAAGATAAACGCTGATGGGGTGCCTGCCCACCAGGTCTGGGGCTCACGCCAGGCCCCACGTCACAGCTCGTGCCACCTCGGTGACCTGCCAGTCACAGGTCGCATCACCTCCTCCGGCGGCTCGTGCCCTGTGTGGACGGCCCTGAGTCCCGGGAAGTCCTTCCTTGGGTTACGTCGACCTCGGTCTCCTCCTCGTATCTTGCTGCTGGTGCTAGGAGCTGGCCCCGTCAGAGAAGCACCTCTGGGCTGCAGTCAGTGGGGGTGTCCTCGATGGATTTGAGAGCCGAGGGCAGAGTGGGAAGGACCTTGGCAGGGGGACACCGGAGTGGGGGTGGCAAGAAGGCTGCTATGGCCAGGGTGGCCCCTCTCAGCTCTGATTTGCTGTGTGCTGTCCCTTCGCCTCTCTGGTCCCACGGAGGCACAGGTGCACTGGCGAGGCTGGCCTCTTCCACTCAGACCCTCCGGCAATCGGAGCCATGCTTGGGGCCAGAGGGCACCCTCCTTCGCCGATCAGTAGGCCCCGCGACGGCGGGAC
>NW_006159862.1:2540778-2542010 GCF_000334495.1 Tupaia belangeri chinensis | reverse complement strand
CCTTCCCGCCCAGCCCTTCCGGCAATCGGAGCCATGCTTGGGGCCAGAGGGCACCCTCCTTCGCCGATCAGTAGGCACCGCGACGGCGGAACCCCCACAGCATCCGATGTGCCGGCCCGCCCTGAGCACTCGCGTGGTTACGTAAGAGAGGTGCATGCCCGTGCTTGTGAGAGGATCGTCACTCCGACCCCCTTCCCAGCCCTCAGCCCCGTGAGATCCGGGTGCCCACAGAGCCTCTGGCTGTTCTCGGCCCAGGAGGAATCGGAACCCGCAGTTGGCCACGTAGCTTCCAGCCTTCGGGGCACTGGGTTACCACGGTGCCACAGCAGCCGGGCTGGGCTGTCAGGAAGGTTATGACGCATTTTTGCATAGAAAAATACTTTCCCGACAACTTAATAGTTAAGCCTCATAACAAGCTGGTAGGATCGGGCGGTCTCGCCCCTGTGCAGGGGAGGAAGGGGGATGGAGACGCGCACCCGGGTGTCATGTCCCGTAAGTAAAGGACAAGGGCAACGGGGCCAGCACCAACCCCCTGCTGCCCCCAAGCTCAGCACCAGCGTCTGGAGGCTCAGAACTCCTCGGCCTTCAGACTTCCAATCCAGAGATCCCAGGAGAAGAGACCACGCCAGGCTGGTTAACCAGGGGCCACGCCAGGCTGGTTAACCAGGGCCCGGGCTCCCACGCCTGTAATTTGTCAGCGTTTGTCAGCCCCCACCAACCCCCAACCCAAACCAAGTCCTTTCAAGTGGATCCGAGTGCTTTGTGGCGAGTCTAGCTCCTGGGACATTTTTATGTGGTCTCCCTGGTGGGCTGGCCCCAAGCCCCACGCTGGCCTGCCTCACAGCCTGCCGTGTAATTAGCGCTGGGGATTGACTGTGATGACGGACAGCTCATGCCACAGAGAGCCGCAGGGTACAGAAGGCCGCGTCTGAAACCTGACTGCAGAGCCCAGGCCTGTGCGCAGCACATCGGGACCACAGCATGCCATGCAGCCCTCCCCGTGCCCAGGGAGAGACCCCCAGGGTCCAGGCCCCAGGGCTGGCAGGTACACAGGGCAGGGGGTGGAGCTGCAGTGCTGGGGCGGGTCCTCCCCAGGGCCGCTTCCCCTCTGCTCATTTGGGAGCTGCTGGGACGTACAAGGCAGGTGGGGTGAGTGAGGGTGGACTGTACAGGCTCCGTCCCCACGGGCTTCATGGGGGCCTGGGTGCCCGAGCCCGAGCAGCTTCGAGGCC
>NW_006159862.1:2538052-2539865 GCF_000334495.1 Tupaia belangeri chinensis | reverse complement strand
GCTGGCCCCAAACCCCCCCGCTGGCCTGCCTCACAGCCTGCCGTGTAATTAGCGCTGGGGATTGACTGTGATGACGGACAGCTCATGCCACAGAGAGCCGCAGGGTACAGAAGGCCGCGTCTGAAACCTGACTGCAGAGCCCAGGCCTGTGCGCAGCACATCGGGACCACAGCATGCCATGCAGCCCTCCCCGTGCCCAGGGAGAGACCCCCAGGGTCCAGGCCCCAGGGCTGGCAGGTACACAGGGCAGGGGGTGGAGCTGCAGTGCTGGGGCGGGTCCTCCCCAGGGCCGCTTCCCCTCTGCTCATTTGGGAGCTGCTGGGACGTACAAGGCAGGTGGGGTGAGTGAGGGTGGACTGTACAGGCTCCGTCCCCACGGGCTTCATGGGGGCCTGGGTGCCCGAGCCAGAGCAGCTTCGAGGCCTTCCACTGTAGGTGCCCACAGGACAGATGGGCAAACCGTGGTCCAGGGAGGCCATGCTTCCCCAGAGCACTGCCACCAGGCCGGGGGCGGAGCATAAAAGCAGGCAGGGAGGAATCGGCCCCATCTCGGAGGGCACACGCCCTCAGGCTGCCCCTGTTGGTGCAGGATCCGGTACCTCCCACTGGAGGCCCAGACCACGGTGGGGCTTAGGTTTCCCCGCCAGGCCTCGGGCACCTCGTGGCTGTAGCAGTGCCTCAGGGTCATTTGGGAGTGAAGTTAAGGGGATGGTGGCTGTTAATGCGCGTGCTGGCCGAGCGTGGTTGTGTAGTTGCGGGCAGTGATGGTGAGCTCTGGCCTCGGGGCCCTGGGCTGCTGGGGGCCAGCCCGGAGCACTCGGGGCAGGACAGGGCAGCCTGCACTGTAGGCCTCTGGCCAACCTGCTCTGGCCGCCTGCTCCCTGGGAACCTACACCTTCGTGGGGGATTGTGACCCTGGCATCCCCGTTCTTACCTCCCAGCGGCCCCCTCTGCAGCCCTGTGGGCCCAGCCCTGGCCAGGTGTCCCCTCGTCCAGGGCCTGTCTGCCCAGCGCACCTCCCTGCCCGCGGGCCGACCGGGCCCAGGCCTGTCTCAGGAGCACTTCCTCTGCCGGTAATCCCTGGGCCCGCCCGCCGGGGCCCGCTGCCCTGCCCAGCTCTGCACCGACCTGCCTTGGCTTCTGTGGGCCCGAGGGACAGGCTGTGACTACAGGGTGTTGGGGTCCTGGGAACCAGCCTGAGCCCCAGCTCTGCCACCTGCATGGTCACCTCGGGCAGCTGCTGACCTCCGGGCCTCCGTCATCTTCACCAAGAAACGGGAGTGAGTCACTGACCTGGCAGGGCCATGTAGGAGTGGCCGAGGCCACCTTGGGCAGGTGCTTGTCCATGAGATCCACCCCTCTGGTGTCCCTGTCCCTCCAAACCTGGGTCTAGCTGGGGCGCCCCCCACTCAGGGCCCACCTGAGCCTTCAGCTCACACCAGCATGTGTCACGTGGCTCGGGCCGCCCCACCCTGGTCCCTGGTGAGGAGAAGCAGTGTCACCAGCCTGTCTGTCAGTGTGAGGCTCCAGCCCTTCGAGGACCCCAGCTTGCCAGCCCCCCAGGTAGACTATGGGAGTGAACGCCCATGCCACAGATGAGGAGCCAGCCTTTCAGCACCCCCACACCTCCCGGGGCCACAGGGCCAGGCCATCCTTGGGGGTGATGCTCAGTGCCGAGGGACACCCCAGAGCCAGTGGGAGCCGGCTGGGCCTCGAGGCTCCCAGCTCAGCACAGGCGAAGCTGCGAGGCCTACAAGCCGTCAGCTTGCTGCAGCCTGCCTGGGAGATCCGGCAGCCCTGGGTGACGGCGGGA
>NW_006159862.1:2533753-2535748 GCF_000334495.1 Tupaia belangeri chinensis | reverse complement strand
GGAGGGGGGGATGTTTCAGAACGGAAAAGCGTGAGCGGTGGCTGTGGGAGGCTCACGGGGCCCACGCGAGGACTCACGCAGCTCCGGTCCCTGCCACGCCTGCGCCAGCCACTGTGGCCTGGGGCTCCCTCCCTGCTTGTTCCCCTGTGCCACCCCCTCCAGCCCAGCCTGGGCCTGCCATAGACTGGGGTGTAGGGCAGGGTTCTCCCTGCCGAGGGACATTTGGCCATAGGACACATGTGCTCCCTGAAGAGAGAGCGACAGAGAGCAGGACCCCCCGTGGGCGTGGCCACATCGTAATCCCTCTCCTCCATTCTCCTCTTGGGATTTCGGGCGCGCGTATGTGCTCAGTGAGATTTTCAAGCCACCGGGTCCAGGACTCAAAGCGCGCAGTCAACCATGGGGGATCCGGCTGCCCCAACCAGCACGCCACCCGCTGGCCCTTCTAGGCATTTCTGATTGTCACGACTTGGGGTGCCACTGGCATCTAGTGGGAAGAGGCCACAGATGCTGCAGAACACCAAGAGGCAGGACAGCTCCCACGTGAAGAGTTCCCTCGGCCGTGGGGAGGCTGAACAGCCTAGGCCTGGGGGAGGGCTAGGAGCCCCCCTCTAGCTCCCATCTCATGCCTTGAGCCCGAGGTTTGCAGGGCTTCCCACCCCAGCCTGACACAGCGTGCTCGTGCCGGGCACAGTCACACACCATTCTGGGAGCCGGGTGAGTGCCGACGCCCATAGTTTACAGACCAGGACAGGCAGAGGCTGCCAGGAGCCCAGCACATTGGGGGTTTGGGCTCCCGTTCCCAGACCAGGCTCTGTCCCCTGCTCCCAGCCCCAGCCTGGAGAGGCGACATCTCTGGGCCTCCCCATTCCCTGGCTCCTGGGGAGCCATCATGGGGAGGAGCTGCCCAAGTGCTGGGCACCTGCCCTCAGGGTTTGGTGTGGGCCAGACCCTTTCCTGGGAGACCTGGGCAGGACGCTCCCCCGACTCACCAGGTGTGGCTGACAGTCCAGCCTCCCGAGTCGTGCCGTCCAGGTGTGTCCTGGGCCCTGCTGCCCATGTGCCCCGGCACTGCCCTGTGTGCGCCTCGAGTCCTGGGGCACCTGCCAGGCCCCCTGCCCCATGGCTTTTCTTAGTCCCCACAGCTGCTCTGGAGCACAGCTGGGGAGGCCCTCTCCACAGATGAGAAGACAGGCGTGGGGACACCTGGTCTGTGCTTGTTTGGTGACGAGGCCAGAGCCATGTTTGACCAAGACTCACAGATGGCCCCAGCCCTGGTGCCCACCCCACTTTGCCCACGCCGTGTGGGACAGAAGCTGCCCTACCATCCTCTCTGCCCTGCCCTGCTTTTGACATCCCCTTTTACATACGAGGAAACTGAGGTCCTGGGGTGTCCAAGGACTTGACCAGGGCGCCCCACTTGGGCCAGTGGGTACCCCTTCACCACCGGCCCTCTGCTGGCGTGTCCCAGCACCTCGAGACAATGCAGCTTTGTGGGCTCCACCTCTGCTCACGCGAGCCCAGACTCCCGAGACGTTACCTCATCCGGGCCAGGCCCCACGGGGTGGGGCTCACAGGAACAGGCCAGGGAGCAGGCCATGAGGCCAAGGGCTGGGAGGGGGGCTGTCGCGTTACCCTACCTGCCCCTGAACCCCAGGGTTGGGTGGGCCTTAGCATGCAAGGCCAGCCACCCAGTGGGCAGATAGGGAAACAAAGGCCCAGAGAGGGCCAGAGACTTGCCTAGAGTCGCACAGCAAGTCTGTGGCATGGCCAAGGCCTGACTTTCAGGCAGAGGCTGTCTCCGAGGTGGAGGCGGTGGCTTCCTGAGCCCTTTATCAGGTGGGGACAGACACCGTGAGAGGTGTGTTGAGGCTGGCTGCCAATCCCCAGGTCAGCACTCAGGCGCCGGGCTGGAGCCCCCCGAGCTGGGCTGTGGCTGGGCGCGGGCGACACGGGCAGGTCTCTCACCACCTCCAAGGTCTTTGCTCTGCCTCT
>NW_006159862.1:2532452-2533730 GCF_000334495.1 Tupaia belangeri chinensis | reverse complement strand
TGGGCCCGTGGCACCTTCCTGCTTAGCTGGCTGTGGCGACAGTAGGTGGGGACGCAGGCCTTATCTGCTTTCTGGGCCGGGTTCACAACCTCCATGGGACTTCCCAGGGCCGCCCCAGCCAGGGGATACTGGGCGCAGGAAGGCCTGACCCCTGGCGGCTCTAGCTGTGTACTCTCGGTGCTTCCTCCCTGCCCACCCCACAGGCATTTCCAGCACCTTCTCCTAGGAGCTGGCAGAGCCACCCTTGAGCTGCAGCTCAGCCCCATTATGTCCCCTCTAGACCCTCCCATGACCCCCACTGCCCCCGGGGCCAAGCCCAGGCCTTTGAGCAGCTGCTGTGTGGGCTCAGGGCCCACCCCTGCCGCCCCAGGGTTTTTTTTTCCCAGGAGCCTCCCACAGCCCCCACACCTGGGCTCCCTCGGCCGGCACTCCTGTTTTTGTCTTCTCATCCGCCCACTCCCCCTCCGCTCTGAGATTGGATCCTTGCATAGGCCATCGTGTCTGTGCCGGGTCGGTGAGCAGTGGCTGAGAAGGCAGTTAGTAAGCCGGAGCCAGCGCGGGGGTGAAGGGACAGACTGCAAGTCACAGCTCAGGCTGACAAAGAACACGTCACGTCTGATGTCTGAGGCCTGCCCAGGATCTCTCGGGGAGGTGAGGCGCCCGGCACGGCGGCACACGAGCGGCCCATCACATGCTCCTGAGGGCGTGCTGCCCTGGGCCTGTTAGAACCAGAGCCCTCCTGAGCCACCTGTGTTTCCGAGTGCCCAGCGACACTCCACCAGGGGAGCCCCAGGTGGCCTCCTACTGAGGCTCTGCTTTGGGTCTCAGCCAGGCTCACCCCTCTGGGTTCGCCGACCCCTTCCCCTGAGCAAGAGCCCGCTTCCTGAGGGAGGGGAGCAAGCGCAGAGCACCCGCTGCAGGGCCGCGTGGGGAGTGGCCGGGATCCGGGGGAAGACCGGCCTTGGGCGCGCTGGGAGAGCCCCTTGCTCCTCTCTTCTCTGGGCCTTCGTTCCTCCCGCGGCCTCTGAGGGCCTCTCTGGCCTGCCCTGACCCAGGTCACGCACGCTTGGTGAGCAGGTGGCCCTGGCCCTGTAGGGACCTGTCTTAGTGCCAGGCAGTGCCCCGGAGTGGAGCGGCAGTGCTGGGAGCCCTGCAGAGCACAGCGGCCCAGCTGCCGCGTGTCCAGAGGCCGGCTGGTCCCCACCTTGGGGTCCTGCCCCTGCCGTCCAGCGGGTCCTTCTAACACGAGAACACACTGCCTTCCTGCCTGAGGCCCGC
>NW_006159862.1:2526978-2532009 GCF_000334495.1 Tupaia belangeri chinensis | reverse complement strand
GGGTGGCAGCCCGCCGGAGCACGCCGGCCCGCCCGCCGCGTGTCCAGAGGCCGGCTGGTCCCCACCTTGGGGTCCTGCCCCTGCCGTCCAGCGGGTCCTTCTAACACGAGCACACACTGCCTTCCTGCCTGAGGCCCGCCGCAGCCCGCCAGGGAAGCACGTTCCCCAGACTGGCCTGGTCCCGCGCACAGCCTCTTCCCAGCCCCGCTGCCTCTCCAGCTCGGGTCTCACCCTGACCCCCGCCCCAGACCTTAGGCTCTGCCCCCACGCACTCCGCTGAAGCCCTGCAAGCCCCGTGGGGCCAGTCCCGTGTGTGTCACTCTGCCTCCCCCTCCCGACAGAACCTCAGAGTGCGCAGCATCGGAGGGACCGAGTTCTTCACGCGGTCTGCGACCAAGTTCAAGGGCGCCCTGGCCCAGAAGTTCATGTTCGTGGACGGAGATCGGGCCGCGTGTGGCTCCTACAGGTGACTCCCCAGCTTTCAGGGCCGCAGGAGAAATGCCATCCGTCCAGCCGGCATCAGCCATTAACCCTGACTTCCGGCATCCTCGTCACCAGTCCCCAAACTGACGTGGGGTCATGGCCAGCCTGCCCACCCTCTGTCCCCAGGGCAGGCTGAGGAGGGTTTTTGTCTGAGCAGACTTTTTCCAGCCCAAGGTGTCACCAGCTTGGCTGTGGGAAGTATATAGGCCGGGCCGTGCCTAACCAAGTCCACAGGATGGTCACTCAGAGAGCTGTCCTTGGGGACAGTGGTGGCCCAGGTCTGTAGGCACCATCCACAGGGGACGGCAGGGTGAGACTGCCCCATAGTCACGTGGGGGGATGGCAAAGATACCGATGATGGCTCTGGCCACCACGTGCTGGACAGCCAGCTGTCACTGTCTGAGATCGCACTGGGCGTTCATGAGCAGCCTTAGTGAGTTCCGCGACTGCCTGGTTTAACTGAGCTGGGAGCGGCTCTGAAGGACTCCAGTCCAGCCCTGTAGCCTCTGCCTTGCCGACTGCCGCTTCTCCTGCCCCCTGCCCTTTCCAGGGCCTTCTACCCCGCCCTGTGCCCCTTGCAGGGCCCTCTGCCCCATCCCTGGGCCTCTGCCCTGCCCACTGCCCCTCCCAGGGAAGCTGCGGGCTGATGCGTGCCAGCAGGGGCGTGGTGGGCGTGGCGGGCGCACGCAGCCTCGTGTGGCTGATGGCTGTCCCCGTGTTGCAGTTTCACGTGGTCGGCGGCGAGGACGGACCGGAACGTGATCTCGGTGCTGTCTGGCCAGGTGGTGGAGATGTTCGACCGGCAGTTCCAGGAGCTGTACCTCATGTCACACAGCGTCAGTCTCAAGGGCGTCCCCATGGAGAAGGAGCCCGAGCCCGACCCCATCGTGCTGCCGTCTGTGGTCCCGCTGGCGCCCACGGGCACGGTGGCCAAGAAGCTCGTCAACCCCAAGTACGCGCTGGTGAAGGCCAAGAGCGCCGACGAGCTCGGCAAGACCTCTGAGAAGCAGGAGGCCAAGAAGGCCCCGGGGCTGCGGGGCGCGGCGCTGGCCGAGCGGCCGGGGGACCTCCCCGAGCCGCCGCTGCCCGTCCACCCCGGCCTGCTCAACCTGGAGAGGGCCAACATGTTTGAGTACCTGCCCACCTGGGTGGAGCCGGACCCCGAGCCTGGCAGCGACATCCTGGGCTACATCAACATCATCGACCCCAACATCTGGAACCCCCAGCCCAGTCAGATGAACCGCATCAAGATCCGCGACACGTCCCAGGCCGGCGTCCAGCACCAGCTATGGCGGCAGAGCCAGGAGGGCGGCCCCAGCCCGGAGCCCCGCCCACACCCAGGGCCCAGCGCCCCCAAGGACAGGGCCCCCGCCGAGAACGGCCTCTCTCCAGGGAGCCCTGAGCCACGTCCACCCTTGCCCAAGCCCCGGACAGTCCCCGTGGCTGACCTCCTTGCCCAGGACGGGGGCGGTGTTGGCTGGACCCCAGACACCCTGGATGCGGAAACGGCCCAGAATGGGACAGACCACAGGCTGCCCAGGACAGTGGGCCCAGGCCACGCCCCACTGCAGCGGCAGCTGTCTGTGACCCAGGATGACCTCGAGGGCCTGGAGACAGGGATCCCCAACGGGCTGGACGGGCCGGAGGAGGAAGACGATGATGACTACGTGACCCTCAGTGACCAGGACAGCCTCTCAGGCAGCTCCAGCCCCAGCCCTGGCCCCCGGCGGCCTTCCCTGGCTGCCTCCTCCGTGTCAGACGAGTACTTTGAGGTGACAGACCGTTCAGTCCCTCTCCAGAGGCGCCACTCAGAGCAGGTGGCCAACGGGCCAGCCCAGCCACCCCGCCGACAGCTCAGTGCCCCCCATATAACTCGTGGGACCTTCGGTGGACCCTTGGGTGGCTCCCCGTGGACCCAGGGTCAGGGGAGAGAAGAGGCGGATGCGTCGAGAAGGACGCAGGCCCAGCGCCCCACAGACAAGGAGGCACAGGTGGGTTGGCGCGTCCTGCCCCCAGGGAGCACGGGACCCCTCCCGGCAAGCCGCCCAAGTCCCCAGAGCTGCCACCTGCTGGCCTGTCAGCTCTCTCCTCCCATGACTTCCCTAGTTACAGATGGGACGCGAATGGATGGGCGGGGGTGGGGCTGTGACCCTCAGTCCCAGAGTCCTAAAGAAGCCCCTAAGGGAATGCACAGTCCTACCCCAGAGGTCTTGGCCACCAGGAGGGACAAGGTGGCCATGCCCTGCTGGGAGGGTGGTACAGGCCAGGTTGCAGACACGGGAACGGCGGGGCAGGTGTTCCATACACGCTCGAGACAACACGCCAGAAAGCGTTCTTGCTGCGACCTCATACCGAGCCGCCTCCACGTCATCCCTTAGACTGGGGCCCCGGGGACCACTGTTCCTGTCCCTCCAGGCCAGGAAAAAGCAGCCATCCCGTTTTGCCCCCTTCCTGCGGCCCGGCTCAGCACCCAGAGCCCGTCATACCTGGGAACAGAACACGGCTGATCATACCCGGCATGATCATCAGACCCATGGGGAGCATCTTGAGGTAGCTGGCGAGGACGGAGCCCGCCTTGGCGTGGTTCAGGTCCCGGGCAGACAGGGACCGCTGCACGATGACCTGGGAGGGCAGGAGAAAGGGCGTGAGTCCCGGCCTGGGACGCTGCGTTAGGATTTCGCCATGGTGGGGCTCGGGGCATGGCAAGAGATGTCTAGTTAGGCCCCGGCTGTCCTGGGACCACTGCAGTAGGCCCCGACCCCTTCTGGCACACCCACCCCAGGGACTCCGTTTCCTATCTGCCCAACAGGGAGATGTGGGTGCTGCCCCGGCAGGGCCCCAGGCAGGACAGTGTCAGGGACCCCTCCCCATGCACGTGACTGGTGTATCCATGCATGGGAGCGGATGCTGTCCCTGATTGTGCACGTGTGACTGGCAGAGGTCGGGTGCTGGGAGGCCTGGACTTTCAGAAAAGCTGGGAGCTGCCTGGGGACCCAGCTCCTCTGCGAGCCACAGCAGGGCCTAACGGGGCCTCAGTTTCCAGCTCTGCAGAGTGGGAAGACGGCCGTAATCTGACACCTGGAGCCCCTCCCCACTGTCATGTTATGATTCTACTTTTGATATCATTAGGTTTTTGCCATAGGGCATGTCTGCTCGCTGGAGAGAGATAGTGGAAAAGAGAAATCCCCCCCCACCAGGGTCCCCGGGGTGGGGACGCCACGCCACGCCACTGTCCCTTCTCCTCCTTTCTCCTCCCAGGATTTTAAGCACGCATGCACATGCTCAGCATATTTTTTAAGCCACCAGGTTCAGGACTCAAACCATGGAATTGGCCATGTGGGATCCAGCACCTTTTACCACCATGCCTCCTGCTGGCTCTCTCATTTTCTCTTTTTTCTTTCTTTTAGACAAGAGATTTTTGCTATAGGGCGCGTGCACTCACCAGATAAACAGAGACAGAGAGACAGAAAGTGAGAAATCACCCTGCAGGGGGGACGGCCATGCTGCAATCCCTCCTCCTCCATTCTCCTCTCAGGATTTTGGGCACGCGTGCGCACATGCCTGGTGTGAGTTTTAAGCTGCTGGATCCAAGACCTGAACCCCAGAAGACCACATGGGAGCCCAGTGACGTTACCTATTACGCCATTTGCTGGTTCTTTCTTTTCTTTTCTTTTTTCTTTTTTTATTATTTTTATTTTGTTTAGTTTTTGCTGTAGGGTACATGCTTTCACCATAAAAACAGAGACACAGAGAGGGAAAGTGAAAAATCGCCCCCTGGATGATTTCTCTGCTGCAGCTCAGGGTGGGTAATTTTTCCTTTGTTTTCTAGGAGGGATGGCCACGCTGCAATCCCTTCTCCTCCCCCATCTTCCTGGGGTGTTAGGCATGCACACACATGTCCTGGTGTGATTTTCAAGGCACCAGGTCTGGGACTTGAACTGTAGTCGGCCATGTTGGAGTCCAGCACCTTCACCACCACCACCTGCTGGCCCTCCACGCGTGTGACTATTTAAGCAGCTGTGGAGACAGTGTGCACAGACGTAATTACGTATGTACAGTGCACTCCCAGGGGTCTCAGAACGTACAGCCTCTAATCCAAAAACGAGAGAGTCTTTGCTGCAACTCAGGGTGGGCGTCCCCTGACTGCCCTCATTCCCCAAGCGCACCAGTGCAAGACCTGGCTTCCAGCGCTCGCCCTAGGCGGGCTTCACTGAACCGTGAATGGCAGGAGATGAGGGTGCCGGCCTGCAGGGGCAGGGAGCTCAGGGCAAGCTGCTTCGGTCTTCCTCCCCTGCTTGCTGGGCCTCGGGCCTCCGTTCCCCTGTCCAAACAATGAGGAGTTAGACAAGGTGCTGCCTAGACCCTTCTCTACTGCCCTGTACTGACAAGTGCCGCAGGCCATGGTCCTCATGGGAGGGAAGCATTTCCTGAAACTGTGCTGTGTGTTCTGTGGATGAGGGGCGTTTGTGACTTGTCTCCGCGCCCACTGCAGCTAGCCCCGAGACAGTGCTGTCCCCGCGGTGGAGAAGCCCAGCGCTTCATGGCTTG
>NW_006159862.1:2523061-2525760 GCF_000334495.1 Tupaia belangeri chinensis | reverse complement strand
CCGGTGGAGATGCCCAGCGCTTCATGGCTTGTCTCTGCGCCCTCTGCAGCTAGCCCCGAGACAGTGCTGTCCCTTCCGGTAGAGAAGCCCAGCTCTTCAGTGAGCCATCAGGCCCAGTAGGGCGGGCCCTTGCCTCGGGTGTCAGCAGGCTCCGGACCCCCAGGGCTCTCAGACCCAGCGTCCAGTCCCAGCCTGGCCCTCGCTGCAAGAGGCTGAGCTACTACTGTGTCCCCCGCTGCAAGATGGGCTCCTGCTGCTGACCTGCAGGGTTGCTGCAGGGACTGCGAGCTGCTGGTGTAGACTGCCAGGGTCATCCCTTCCTCCGGGGAGCCTTGGGCTTCCCTGAGGTGTGGCCACGGCTGGTCACACACAGTTGTGGTTGCCGCTAACGATGAGCCGCCAGTGCTGACTCAAGAGGTCGGTCTGAACCTGCGGCATCGGCAGGTGACAGACTCAGAGGCTGCCCCAGCTGGCAGAGCCCCAGGAGGCGTTCCGGCCTGTGCACCGCCCTTCGCAGACGGACACGGGCCGGGCCGGGCTCTGCCCCAGACTCTGCCTCATTCGTCCCTGGTTTTGCTTCTGATTGGGACCAGCAGATGGCGTAGTGGCTTAGGCCCTGGACTCCCACACGGCCGACTGTGGGCACACATGGGGCACACGTGTGTGCATGCCTAAGATCCCAGGAGGAGAATAGAGAAGGGATTGCAGTGTGGCCATCCTCCCGAGGGGTAATTTCTCACTTTCACTCACTGTCTCTGTCTCTCTCCATGAGCACATGTGCCCTAAGGCAAGAACTTCCAAAAAAAAGTCACCTACTCACTGTGGAGGAGCCCAGGAACGGCCCATCCTGGCCTATAACCCCCAGGCCAAGCAGCTGAGTGGTTATACCCCCAGGTACCCCAAAGTGCTCATGCCCACACAGAGACTGGACTCTGAGCAGGAGTGCCCAGGGTTGCCAAGGCAACCTCTAGCAGACCCAGCCGTTGGGGGGAGGGGGTAAGGCTGAGCCCATGCCTTCCGGTGCTCCAGACCATGGTGGGTCGCAGCATCCCTCCTCTGCTCCCCGCGTGACCCATGGGCCTCGAACTCCATGCAGCAAGGCCGCCAGCCCCGACCCTGGGGCCAGGCTGTGCCGACCTGTTCAGCCTCCCTGGGAATATCTCCTGCGTGACGCTCCGCCCAGAGACGCCCAGGCTGTGCCAGGCCTGGGCCGCTTATGGACGAGACAGGAGGTGCTGTGGGTGGGCAGACCCAGCCTGGCGGGGTGCCCATACCCCAGTATACCCACTGTGGCCAGCCTCTGCTCCACTCCTCACCCACACAGGCTGCCCTCAGCCCTCCCAGGGCAGCTGCAGAGCCCACAGGAGGCACGGCCATGGGAGTCAGGAGTGCTTGCTGCCCAGGCGGGAGGGGCAGCCAAGGCCCCAGGGCTCCGACACCTCCCAGTGTGGGTCACGTCCCTGTTGGGCCCAGGAAGTTGTTGGGCAGACAATGACCGAGCCCACTGGGGTACAGATCAGCTCCACCTGGGACTTAGAGGCCCACCCGTGAGTGGGGCTGGCCGGCTGCTCTCAGGGAAGGCACCGTGAGTGCCGGCCTGCCTGCCTTATCCCACAGTGAGGCCCTTGGGCTGGTCCACCAGCAGGACAGACACTGGGCCTCGCCCTCCGAGTGCTGCTGTACACTAGGCCTAGTCCTTCCCCCACGTCGCGTGCTTCCCTGGGCTGCCGGGACCCACAGGGCGGGTCCAGGGGGGAAGTGGCTTATCTAGAGTCAGCTAGAGAGGTCGTGCCATGAAGGAGGACCCAAGTGCCCCCTGGCAATGGGCCAGCCAGTGGCATGGTGGTTAGGGCAGCTGGCTCCCACAGGGCTGTCTGTATGGTTTGCATCCTGGACCTGGCGTCTTGAAAAACACTCGGGGTGGGTGTGTGCATGCGTGCCCAAGATCCCAAGAGGATGGAGGAGACGGAATTGTGGCGTGGCCATCCCCACTGGGGGTGATGTCTCTCTGGCTCTCTCTCTCCCTCTCTGACTTCCTCCAGCAAATGCATGAAAAAATCCCAGCGCTGCCTCTTGCAGCCCCGCCTGGCCCTTGCCCAACCATGTCAGCCCTGCTTACAGAAAGGGGCAGCAAGGAGGAGTTAAGCCACAGAGGGAGCGGCCCTGCACACAGAGACAGCAACAGAGCTGACGGCCAGTGCGGGCCCACCGTGCTATGCTCCCAGCCCACAGGAGCCTCACTCTCCCCCACTCTCTCTCTCCAGGGCCAGCAGTTCCACCATCACGGTGTCCCTGCCCCAGGGACCAGGGATAAGGACAGCCTCCTGCGGCCATCGAGGACCACAGGACCCCCCCGGTACCGCCCTGCTGCTGACGGCATCCAGAGCACCACCAGGAGAGCGGGCGGGGCCATGGCAGGCCCCCACCACTGGCAGGCCAAGGCAGGCCCCGTGCCCCGCACGCTGCCAGAGCCTGGGAGCCCAAGGCCCACCCGGAACGCCCGCCCACTGGCCGACCGCAGGGCCAGCGAGGGGCATTCGAGTCCCTTTGGAATCCCGTACTCCAAACTGTCCCAGGCCAAGCACCTCAAGGACAGGACGGGTGGCAGCCAGTGGGCCTCTGACTCCAAACGGAGGGCCCAGGGCCCCCGGGACCGCAAGGAACCCTAGCAGCCCGTCCCAGCCGGGACCCTCGCGCCC
>NW_006159862.1:2514904-2518833 GCF_000334495.1 Tupaia belangeri chinensis | reverse complement strand
CTCGCCCTCCGAGTGCTGCTGTACACTAGGCCTAGTCCTTCCCCCACGTCGCGTGCTTCCCTGGGCTGCCGGGACCCACAGGGCGGGTCCAGGGGGGAAGTGGCTTATCTAGAGTCAGCTAGAGAGGTCGTGCCATGAAGGAGGACCCAAGTGCCCCCTGGCAATGGGCCAGCCAGTGGCATGGTGGTTAGGGCAGCTGGCTCCCACAGGGCTGTCTGTATGGTTTGCATCCTGGACCTGGCGTCTTGAAAAACACTCGGGGTGGGTGTGTGCATGCGTGCCCAAGATCCCAAGAGGATGGAGGAGACGGAATTGTGGCGTGGCCATCCCCACTGGGGGTGATGTCTCTCTGGCTCTCTCTCTCCCTCTCTGACTTCCTCCAGCAAATGCATGAAAAAATCCCAGCGCTGCCTCTTGCAGCCCCGCCTGGCCCTTGCCCAACCATGTCAGCCCTGCTTACAGAAAGGGGCAGCAAGGAGGATTTAAGCCACAGAGGGAGCGGCCCTGCACACAGAGACAGCAACAGAGCTGACGGCCAGTGCGGGCCCACCGTGCTATGCTCCCCGCCCACAGGACCCTCACTCTCACCCGCCCTCTCTCCACTGGCAGGCCAAGGCAGGCCCCGTGCCCCGCACGCTGCCAGAGCCTGGGAGCCCAAGGCCCACCCGGAACGCCCGCCCACTGGCCGACCGCAGGGCCAGCGAGGGGCATTCGAGTCCCTTTGGAATCCCGTACTCCAAACTGTCCCAGGCCAAGCACCTCAAGGACAGGACGGGTGGCAGCCAGTGGGCCTCTGACTCCAAACGGAGGGCCCAGGGCCCCCGGGACCGCAAGGAACCCTAGCAGCCCGTCCCAGCCGGGACCCTCGCCCCCACCGAGGAGTGCGCCCAGTGCTAACTTGTCCAGAGAGCCGGGGTGTAGGGTGGCTGATGGGCCACCCAGGCCCACCGGAGACACCTGAGGGACGGGGGGCAGGGCCCACTGGCTCTCACCTGGTCAGTGCACCAGTACCAGGCGGCCATGATGGTCAGGCCGAAGGTCATCCCGGTCCACGGGAGGTCCCCTGTGTAGGGGTCTCGGAACATGTGCATGGCATCTGCACGTGGCAGGTGGCAGGTGGTGTTGGCGATGGTCCTGGCAGGCACAGCCCGGGCATAGGCGGCCTCCAGCTGCCCGTAACCGCCGATCTGGTCGAAAGCTGGGGTTGGTGGGACAGGAATGGTTTGACAGTGGGTGAGCCTGGCCCCCTGGCTCCCACCACCCTCATCTCGCAGTAACTAATGGTGCCACAAACTTGAGTCTTCCCCTCACCTTTCCAAGTCTGGAAAGGTGTGGAGAGTATAAAGGGTTTAAAAAGGGGGTGAGATCGCATGACTATTTTATTTTTATTTAAAATAATGCTGTCAAAGGAGCACTTTGCACACGGGCACGCTAGTGTCCTCTGGCCCAGCGGGAATCACGGCTGGCCTCTGCCGCCCACTGGCCTCGGGCAGGACTTTTCTGCCAGGGTTTCGACTGCTGGTTCGAGGAAGCAAAATATTTCTCTTGGCACTCAAGGGCTCCCTGAGGTGTTAAAGTCCTGACCCGGGCTCCAGAAAGGTGTGATTTCAGCAGAGCTGAGGATGGCCAGCGGTGGGGAGGTGGGGGCCCAGGGAGGGGCAGGGGCTCCACCGAGGCCACGCAGCCATGGGCGGGGTTCCAGCCCAGGGGGCTTTCCTCTGGAGTCCAGACCTTGTCCCAGCCTCTGTCTTCTGTCCACCTCGCAGTCAGGGCCCCGCACAGCCCGGACCTGGCCCATCCCTGGTTTTACCCACGCCGTGGTCACTCCCCTCCTTTCACTTCCTGCGGGAGTCTCCCGGCTCTGCTCGCACACTTCCTGAACGGGAGTCCTCTGCCTCCCGGGCGCCCTGTGAATGTCCTGTCTGTCCCCAGACTAGCGTGGCCAGTCTGTGAACTCGTGGCTGCCCCGCTTTGTCTACAGGAGGTACCATCGCCTCTTAAGATTCTCTACATGGTTTTAACAGTTGGAGGCGCCGCCTGGGCAGCTTCCAGGCCTGACCTTGTGCCCCACACCCACCTGCAGCCCCACCTCAGCAAGCTCTGGCCAGGTGGGCGTGGCCGCCTGTGTTCCTGAGTCAGCCACCCAGACCCGACGCTGGGACAACACGGCAGCAGGGTGGAGGAGGCCAGCAGGGGCTGGTCACCCGGGGTTCCACCTGAGCCCACGCTGCTGGGGGTCTGGAGCGCATGCGCCCTGCAGGGTGCTGGCAAGCCCACCCATGCCCGGGCCCTGCCCTCACCTTTGACCGCCAGGATGACAGCTCCGACCACCATGATGAGCGTCTGCAGCGCGTCTGTGTATATCACCGCGGCCAGGCCCCCTGCAGGGCAAGCACTCACTGGGCTTGCCTGCCGCCTGGACGAGCCAGGCAGGAGAGCCAGGCTCTGCAACTGCCACTCCCCAGCCTGTGCCCCGGTTCCTGCCCAGTCCTCCGCCCCTCCAGGCTAGCAGCCGGCTTCCAGGAGGAGCCCGGTCACTGGGTCCTGGCGGGCCCGGCCAGGGCCGTACCTGCGATGGTATACAGGGCAGTGATGATGAGCGTGAGGATGGTGGACAGGTAGAAGTTCCAGCCCAGGCAGATGTGCACGAACAGGGCCCCCGCGTACAGGTCCAGCTGGGGAAGGAACCATGCCACGGCTGAGGTCACCACTGGGCCCAGGCTCCAGCAGGCCTCGCGCGCACTGTGGGGACGAGGAGGGGAGACCCGGGCTCGACCACCTGCCTGCACCATGGGAGGGAGGGCGGCCATGAGCAGCTGCGGGCTCAGATGTATGGGGACCTCCCTGCTGATAATAAAGCCAGAGTGGCCTATGCGACCAGAGAGCAGCATCGTTACTGAATCTGGCCCCCACCCAGGAACACAAAAGGCCCTGTCCTGGGGAGTTCAGACCTGCGAAGACTAGCTGGGGGGAGGGCCATCCTGCAGACTGCCCTCCCCCGAAGCTGCCCAGAGCTGCAGCCCGTGGCAGAGGCCTGACTCCACTGGATGTCGCTGCCTCTGCTGGCCCAGCACCTGGGGCTGCATCCTGGGGAGGCAGGCTCAGCCCCAGGTGGGCGTGCAGACCCCAGTCCCGCCCCCACCCACACAGGGCCAGAGGGAGGGCAGGCCGGGGGCTGGATGACTGGCCTCCCACCCCTGTGTCTCCAAACCCACTACCCTGTGTTGGCTCGGCAGGAGAGAGAACCTGGCCAGGATGTCTGGCCGCCTGGAGTCAGCTGTACTGCTGGCTTTGGGAGGAGGCCCGGCCCAGACAGCGCATCAGCTCTGCCTGGAGCCAGGGCAACCCAGCCGGACGGGATCTGACACCCAGCCCGTGTTCCCTGGACCTCCCTCCTGGAGCAGAGAGCCCTCATGGAAATGGAACACTGACCCTCGCCGTGGCCCTATTTTGGACTCTGTGTGTCTTGGAGGGATGGGGTGGTTTAGGGAGAGCTGGGGGGGGGTGTCTTTGGCCTAGGGGAGAAGTCCAGAGGGGCCATGAGAGCCCTGCCCCGTCAGACTGGAGGAGAAACAGGCCCAGGGAGAGGAAGGGGCTTCCCAGAGTCAGGCCCTGGTAGATGTCAGAATGGAGCCGCCAGGCAGAGGAAGGCAGCAGGGAGCTCGGAGCAGAGCTGTGCACCACCCCCTCTCCTCCTGGCCCTGCTACTCAGCGCTCTCTCCACACCCGCTGCCCTGAGCAGGACGGAGCCCTGCGCTGTGTGCCTGGCCTCAGGCTCGGACAGCCAGCATGTACTGTCCCCGAGCTCTCGGCTCCCCCATCCTGGACTGTCATCTCTGCCTCTCACCTTTCAAGACTCGGCCACCCCAGACCCTTCTACTCCTGGTTCAGCTGTCCAGCCAGCCCAGTGGCCTCTGCAGGGATGCCCT
>NW_006159862.1:2508078-2514679 GCF_000334495.1 Tupaia belangeri chinensis | reverse complement strand
TGGGGGGAGGCCCACCCTGCAGACTGCCCTCCCCCGAAGCTGCCCAGAGCTGCAGCCCGTGGCAGAGGCCTGACTCCACTGGATGTCGCTGCCTCTGCTGGCCCAGCACCTGGGGCTGCATCCTGGGGAGGCAGGCTCAGCCCCAGGTGGGCGTGCAGACCCCAGTCCCGCCCCCACCCACACAGGGCCAGAGGGAGGGCAGGCCGGGGGCTGGATGACTGGCCTCCCACCCCTGTGTCTCCAAACCCACTACCCTGTGTTGGCTCGGCAGGAGAGAGAACCTGGCCAGGATGTCTGGCCGCCTGGAGTCAGCTGTACTGCTGGCTTTGGGAGGAGGCCCGGCCCAGACAGCGCATCAGCTCTGCCTGGAGCCAGGGCAACCCAGCCGGACGGGATCTGACACCCAGCCCGTGTTCCCTGGACCTCCCTCCTGGAGCAGAGAGCCCTCATGGAAATGGAACACTGACCCTCGCCGTGGCCCTATTTTGGACTCTGTGTGTCTTGGAGGGATGGGGTGGTTTAGGGAGAGCTGGGGGGGGGTGTCTTTGGCCTAGGGGAGAAGTCCAGAGGGGCCATGAGAGCCCTGCCCCGTCAGACTGGAGGAGAAACAGGCCCAGGGAGAGGAAGGGGCTTCCCAGAGTCAGGCCCTGGTAGATGTCAGAATGGAGCCGCCAGGCAGAGGAAGGCAGCAGGGAGCTCGGAGCAGAGCTGTGCACCACCCCCTCTCCTCCTGGCCCTGCTACTCAGCGCTCTCTCCACACCCGCTGCCCTGAGCAGGACGGAGCCCTGCGCTGTGTGCCTGGCCTCAGGCTCGGACAGCCAGCATGTACTGTCCCCGAGCTCTCGGCTCCCCCATCCTGGACTGTCATCTCTGCCTCTCACCTTTCAAGACTCGGCCACCCCAGACCCTTCTACTCCTGGTTCAGCTGTCCAGCCAGCCCAGTGGCCTCTGCAGGGAGGCCCTGCCCCCACCCCCACTGTCCCTGCAGCTGCAAGTCTAATCTCATCCCTTGTAGGCAGACACCAAGGTCAAGAGGGGGAGGCAAATTGTGGGAACAGAACCCCAAGGAGGGCTCCGTGCAGCTGGAACCCCCGAGGAAGGGCCCTCTTGGTCTGGGCTGCTGGTGTACTCCGCTCCCCAGCATGTCCTGGCCACAGTCACTGTCCCACCCTCCTGCCACCCTCACCTTCCCCCCAAGCAGGACCTCTCCATGTTTTCCCCGACATCGCCGCCTGCAGCCCGGGCTCCCGCAGGAGGCCCTGTGGATGTACGGCCTTTGCCATGACCGGTCCCCACGTGCCCACTCGGTCCGGCATCTAACACAGTCCCTTGACTGCTCTGTGCCCTGTAAGACCCCTGTGATCAGCACCTGCCCTCCGCCCAGGGAACACTTAGGCAGGAGTGACAACTTTGTCCGACCAAGGCAGCCCAGGCGCACCCTCTGGCTGGCTGGCCCCTTGCCCCTTCAGCCTCCGCCTGTGAGCTCCTGGGGGAGGAAGCTCGTGGAGAGGGGTCTCCCTGCTAGAGCAGATGGGAGCAGACAGCCCTGCACCCGCCATCGTGGAGCCGCCACTGGGGTGCCCCACATGTCCACGTTCACCAACAATTCCCACTGCCCCTCCCGGCTCCAGAGCGTGCGCAAGGCCAGAGGAGGCGGGGGCTGGCCCTGGGGCTCTGCAGCCCCCATCTCAGTCCAGGCCTTGCCCTGCCTGGCCACCTCCTCCACGGAGCCTTTCCTGCCTTCCCTCCTGGCGAACAGAGAAGCCGGGTGGTGCTTGCACTGACAGGGACCAGACTTCCTACCTGATTCCCCCAAACTGTCCCGTGTCCCCTGCCTCCCAACTTCGCCATTTCCATCCCCCGAGGGGTCAGACCAGAAGCTTCTGACCTTTCCACTTCTCCTCATCCGGCCCACAGGCCACTGCCCAGGTTCTGGCTCCAAAGCCCTCCTCCCCCCCGCCTTGCCACCCCTCCTTGGGCCCAAGCCCTCTGCAGGCCCCTCGCTGTCCCTTCTGCACTCAGCTTACTCAGAAGACAGCAGGCTGACTGCATTTCCCCAGCCCGGGCTGTCCCCTCCCCGCCCTGCCATTTGCCCCTGCCCCGGCAGCAGCTCCCTCTCCAGGGCCCTCCGCCCAGCTCCCCTGCTCTGAGTCTGCTGCTCCGACCCCTTTCCCATAGGGGGTGATTTTGTTGGTCTGTTGACTTTTCTTGTCTGGAAAGTGTTTGTGAGATGTGCTCATCAGACCTAGCACACAGTAGGTACACCTGGATCGGAGAGTGGCACCTGAACCCCAGACAGACCCGGTCACGGATGCCTTTGTCCTCGGGCGCACAGTGGGCGCTGGGACAGACACCGCAGGCCTGCGTGGCTGAAATGCGTCCTAGCTGGCTCTCCACAGGGAACACAGCCCACCCCGGTCTGCGCGTGGGCCTTCGAGAAGTTCACAGGAGCACGCAGTGTGGAAGAGCTGCATGCAGAGTTCCAAAAAACATTCTGAGGGATTTTTTTTTGGCCAGTGGGCAAATGATCTTGCCACCTGACAGAGAGCGGGGGAGGGGAGAAAGCGCCCCTCGCGGGGGACGGTCACGCCACGGTCCCTTCTGCATCTCTCCCTCCCGGAATTCTGGACATGCGGGTACAGACTCTGGCCGCCTTCCGCAAGCCACCAGGCCTAGGACTCAAACCGCACCCTGGGCCAAGTGAGAGAGACTGCCTTAACCAGCAGGCCACGAAGCCAGCCTGGATTTAATCCATTTTCCCACAAATATTTGGAAGTTCTTCATCCTATTTTTTTTTTTTTTTTTAAATTGCACACTCCAGAGACGGAGAGCAAGCGAAAGCAGTCCCCACGGGGTGAGGTCACACCGCAGTTCCTTCTCCATGTTTCCCCCCGTCAGGATTTTGAGGCACACACACACCCAGTGTGTTGTTCAGGGGCCGGGGCTGGGCTTTGAAACTGCTGTTGCCCATGTGGGGTCCGGCTCCCTCTCATGCCTGGCACCCGGCGGCCTGGGCACGCGCCGTGAAGAGACGGGGCAGCCAGGTCATGGGCTTCCGAGTCGCCTTTCAGCACACCAAAGCCGCAAGTGTGTGAGAGCTGGGGATCGGGTGGAGGCGGACCCCCGGGCAGGGGTAAGGGAGGAGGGTTTGGGACATGTAGGAGTGAAGAGGCCGCATGGACCCCAGGGAGAAGGTTCGGGGAGAGGCCACAGCAAGTGCACAGGCCCAAGGCCCGGGGCCTGATGTGTCCACAGCCATGCAAGGACGCCGGGGTGGCTGGAGTGGTGCACGAGACGGGGAGGGTGGGGAGGGGAGGTGAGGGAGATGGGGAGAGCCGGGGCCACACCATGGGGGCCTCGCAGGCCACAGTTGGGCTTTTCTCAGGGCTTCCCTGTTTTCCAGAGGTTAAACACTGGCCAGGTCCCCACACGATGCTGCTCCCCGAGGCGGGCTGATGGTCCTCTCTGTAGGTCAGTGTCCCCGCCCTGTCATCTCTGTCCTGACAGGCCGCCGGCCCGAGCTGGGTCAGGGTGTGCAGACGCAGGAGGCGTTCCTGGGGCTCAGCCCAGTGCGCTCAGGCCTGGGGGCTGCGGGTGCACGCACTTCAAACGGCTTCACCCACAACCCAGTCGGCGGCCTCCCTCCCAGGCCAGCCCCACGATGAGCGTTCCGAGCTTCATCCTCTGCCTCCCCGTCAGCCCCAGCCGGCTCTGAGGCCCAGCCTTGGTGTCCACGGCTGTCCCTGTTTTATAGCCGGGCAGACTGAGTCACCCCAGCACACAGCGGGGTCCCCTCCGAGCTGCTCCAGGGAGGCAGAGACCAGCTCCAACGGTAATCTCTGCCCATTCGCCGTGACCTTGGGCGGGCCAGGGCCACCGTCTCCATCCCAGTGGTGCCATCCCCGCTGAACCAGAGGGTCTCAGGGCCCCTTGCCCCACTGAGCTCTCCTGCCGTCTGTGAGAACCACCCCTCCCCCTGCTCCGAGTGTGAGGCTACAGCGAAGACATCATGGGTCTGGAACTGGGGGGAGAACCCTGCGCCCCTCTCCCTCACCAGACCCCACCAGCCTCCACAGGCCTCCCCTCCCGGCTCCTCCCTCCAGGCCATCCTCCAGAAGGTTCTGGAGCAGCTCACACAAACCCAAACCCAAGCCCGACTGTGCCTCAGCCTGCTGAGCTCCCCTCAGTGCCCCTGGGACACTTGCCTCTTAAACGTCAGAGCTCCCCACCTCACCTCTGCAGGCAGGGACTGGAAACGCAGCCTGAGGGCCAGACACCGCATTTGGCCTGTTTGGGTGAGTGCTGGAGCACGCCCTACGGTTCGCCTCAGTCCCCACTGTGCCCTACTGCCTCGCTCCTCACTCCCTTCTCGCACCGTCTCCTGCCCAGTCTCTGGAGGCACCTCAGTGACTGCGTGAGTCTCGGCCTCCTGGCCTCTCCTTGGCATTCGTCCCCGCCCCACCCGCCTCCTTTCCTCCATCAGGACCCTCCTCCTGTGGCTCCCTCCCCTCTGCAGTCCTTCCCTCGACCTCCCACTGTCCCGCTGCAGTGCCAGCACCTGTCAGGTCAGGCCGGGTTTACTTCTCTATCCCCGGCTTCCAGGGAGGCAGCCGGTATGGGGGTCTGGTGGGAGAGGGAGAAGGAAATTCTGAACCTGGCCTCAAGGGCAGCCCAAGGCCAGGTGCCTGGGCTCCAGGGGGCCCCAGGGGAAGACAGCTGCCTATGAGACCCTGACGGCAGAGCGAGGCCAGCACCAACAGCTCCCAAAACCACGCGGACCCCGGGAGCCGCACACGGTGCAGGGAGACACTGGCCAAGGCTGCGGGGCCCGAGAGGACACAGGTCGAATGTCAGGTGGGACCCATCAGGCCCCAGCAAGGACTCGGGGTGGGGGGGCTTCAGAGGACGCCACTCCCAGGGAGTCCCACGGCCCCAAGGACCAGTGAGGCTTCCAGCCCCTCCCCGTGACCGATGCCGCTCCCGGTCCCCTCGGAGCCCTTCACTCCAGCCGGAGACACTATTGTCACCCCTCCCGACAGTGGGCAGACCAAGACAAGGGAGCCCTGCTGACCGGGAAGGCCTCTGCCCAGCGAGGCAGTGGGCTCAGGAGGCCTCGGTGAGATCCTGGCGGTGAGATCCGAGAACGGGAAGGCTGGGTTATGGGGGGGGCGGGCCAGCTCCTTCCCGCCCAGGCCTCGGCCTCCCTGCCTGAGAGGGGCTCGGGCAGGACTGCCTGGCCCTCGGGATGTGCCCTGCCCCTCGCCTCCCAACGGGGCAGGCCGGAGGGACAGGCCGACACCGGTGGGTCCCGGGGTACCACGGGCCTGGCTGCTTGCACCCCCCACCCCTGGAGCCCCTCACCCATGCTGGGATTGAGGCACAGCGGCAACCACGCTGTCCCCGTCCCCTCCCTGCCTGCTCCAGGCCAATGGCCGTGGCTGTGCCTGCACCAGGGGCCCTGGACAACTGCCCTGGCCTTGCTGTGTGACCCAGGGCGAGTCATTGTCCCTCTGGGCCTGTTTCCCCGCCGTTAAACAAGGCAGAGCCAAGTGAGAAGTCAGGCCCGTCTGAGGGACCCCGGGTCGGGGTTCCCAGCCGCTGGCTCACCGATATCTTGGTGAAGACGGACAGCAGCAAGGACAGGACGGACAGGTAGACGCGTATCCGCTGGCCCCCGTACCGCCGCTCGATGTACTCAGGCAACGTGACGATCTGGGGACACAAGCCAGGGCTAAGCACTGCCCGAGACGGCGCCCGGTGCTCAGGGCAGGGGCGCCCCCCTGCTCTGCCCTCCCCCGGAGCAAGCAGGCCGCAGGCTGGCAGAGCCGCAGCGCCGCCGGATCTGAAGGTTTGAGACCCCTTGAGACAGAGACAAGGGATCGGAGGGGCCACAGTCAAGGACAAATGTGGAGGCTGTTAGGACAAGTCCGGGTGAGGCTGGACAGGTGAGGAGGCTGTGGGGGCAGACAGGGACAGACGGCAGCGCCAGGGCAGTGGCACGGGCTGGACCATGAGCATAGCCAGGGATGCGAAGTGGCCCGAGTTGAGGGCGGTGCAGCCCGTGTGTCTGCATTGACAGAGCGTCACCCCAACACGCAGCATACAGGGCGTGGGAACCCGGCGGCCAGCCCAGGCCGAGGTCCAAGGGGACTCAGCCCTGGTGGGGTGACTGAAACACCCACTGGACGCACGGCAAGCCGGCCTGAGAATTGCCAGCCTGCAGCATGAGGCCACAGGGCTCTGCTCGCCGCCACCACCTGGCCCGGCCCAGCCCCGCTGGAGGCCCCGAGGGCAGACTCACCTCCGAGGACATGTAGATGGGCACGAACACCCAGGCCAGTGCCAGCAGCACGTAGGTGGCCTGTGGGACAGACAGGGGTGAGGGCCGCGCTGGACACGGCGAGAACCGGCAGTCTGACGCCCGGCTTGCCCAGCCCCACCCCAGTGGCCCTGGGAGCCTAGGCAGCCCCTTCCCTCCCTGGGCCCTGCAGACCGAGGGCCCGGGCCGCGGTGTCCTGTGCTTTGGTGTACCGAGGACCGCACTGCCCAGAGCCTGCAGGGACAGCGGCGGACATGGTCTCTGCACTGTCTGCCCCAGCC
>NW_006159862.1:2502630-2507758 GCF_000334495.1 Tupaia belangeri chinensis | reverse complement strand
AAGCGGCGGCACGGGTCTCTCCACGGTCTCCCCCAGCCGCCCCAGGCCGTGCCCACCCTCTGGGCTCACATTCCACTCGAAACCTGCCACCGCCAGGCCTCCAGCCGCGCCCGAGCCCGCCAGCCCGATGAAGAGGCCAGAGCCTTCACTGCTGGCAAAGAGGGAGGCTCCAATCTGAGGAGAAAGAAGGAGACACGTGAGCCCGGGCCCGGCAACAGCCCCTCAGTCCTCACACACCTGCGCGGGGCCTCACCCTCCCCGGAGGAGCCGGGCTCAGGGCGCAAGGGGATGAGCCTGCAGGAGCTGCACAGCTAAGGCGTACGGCCCAGAGGCACCAACGCGCCCGCCCTTTACTCCCTCAGGGACCTCCTGTCAGCCTCGGGCCTGCCCCACTGAGCGGCCTGGGCACTCAGAGACCATGGACGAGGAAGACGCGCGAGGGGACCTCAGAGATGCGGGTACTAGCGATCTGGAGGTCAGACGCAGCCCCAGAGACAAAAGAGGGGTGTGAGACGTCGGGGTCACTCACCAGCCACCAGGTCATGTCCCGGCCGGCCAGGAAGTAGCCGCTCACTGTGTTCCTGCTGGCCCGACAGGAGGACTGAAAGGGCAGAGGAGAGGAGGAGCCATTGGGACCTTGTGTGTCGCTGCCGAGAATGCAGCAATGGCGCAGCCGCTGCAGAAAGCGGCCTGGCAGCTCCGCACTGCATTACACATAGGAAAACCACACCAGCCATTCGGCTCCTGGGTACATGCCCCAAAGACCTGAACGCAGAAGTGCACACAAAAACCGAAACGGGGCTGTGGACAGCAGCATTACGCATAATAGACACACGTGGAAACAACCTCGCTTCCCATCACCTGCCCATCCACTACTGATGAATGAACGACATGCACATCTGTACCGTGGAATATTACTCAGCCGTCAAAAAGAACGGGGTTCTGACATGTAGCACAACTTGGACAAGCCTGCCCAACACGGTGCTTGGTTAGAGAAGCCAGGCGCAAAGGGCCTGATAGTGCATGACTCCGTTGGTGTGAAGTGTCAGGACAGACACATCCACAGAGACAGAAAATAGGTTCAAGGTTGCCACGGGGCTCCGGAAGCAGGCGGTGGGGACCGGGAACTGGCGCACTGGAGTGATGAGAAGGTTGGGAGCTAGGCAGAGGTGGCGGGTGCATGGCTCCTGGCCCAAGGCAGGAAAGGACAGGGAAATGCAGGGAGCGCTGACCGTGGTCCTGACTGAGCTCGCTCAGCTAATACTTCATCCACGCCGCCCCACCCTCCAAACAGCCCCAGGCCTTACTGCGGGCTCTGAGGTCTAGTCGGGATTCCCACGGGCACCGCGGAGCCGAGACTCCCTCTCTGCCTCTCGATGAGGATGCTGAACAAGGAAGCGGGGAGCCCTTTGGCCGTGACCTTGTGTCTATATTCATACTTCCTTTCTTTTAGCTTTGCTGTAGGGTGTGTGCTTGCCAGAGAGAGACAGAGAGAGCGTGTCTGAGAGAGAGAGGGAGGGCAAGCGAGAAATCACCCCCGGGGGATGGCCGCGCCACACCCCTTCTTCATTTTCCTCTCGGGAATTTGGGCACGCGCACACAGCTGACTTTCAAGGCGCTGGGTCCAGGATTTCTTGTGCGTGGGACCCAGCTACCTTAACCTCCGTGCCACCTGCTGTTTCTATACTTATTTATTTTTTTTTTTTAAGAAATGTACTTATTTATTTCTTCCATGTGAGAGAGAGAGATGCACCCCCCCCATAACCCACCCCAGCCTCGGCCGGGGGGGAAACGGGGGGATCAGGGCATACATGCACACCCTGCGTGCTCAGGGAGGTCCCGTGCACAGCCCCGGCCCCTCCCCACACGGGTCCAGTCGCATTAGCGCTGTGCCCCGCCCGGCCCTGACTGCAGTCCCCACACGGATTACAAACAGTAGGCGCCTGTTTCTGCACACCCTTTGTTTTGGGGAAGCAAAGAATTTGTTCCTCCAGGTGTAAGGAATAACGACTCTGAAATCCGATTTTCTGGAAATAAAACCCCGGTTCTGCTGCCTCCTGGTCCCGTGACCCGGAGCAAGTTTCTTCACAGACGTGGTCATAAATTCTCCCCTCGCCGATTCCTGCCAGGTTTGGTGAGTTTGGCGTAATGCCCTAGAATCGCGCCTGGAGCCTGGTGAGTACTACTAAGAAGGCTCAGTGAGTGGGGCCGGCAGGTGGTGTGGTGGTTGAGCTGCTGGGCTCCCACATGGCCAACAGCAGTTCAAGCCCTGGGTCTGGCAGCTTGCTTTCCGACAGCAGATTTAAAAATAGATCAATTAAATTAAAATTATAAAACAGGAACGAAAGCTCAGTGATATGCTAGCTTTTCAAGCTGAAGGAAAGTGAGATCAAAACCAGGGGGGCGCTTTCTCCATGCCGTCACCAGGCCGGGTCACAGAGCTTCGGTCATTACGCCGGCCTCTCTTCCTGACCGAGTGCCCCACCCTATGTCCGGGATGACCGGCCTCAGCGTCTGGGCTCTCGGAGCTCCCGGGTGGCCCCCGCCTGCTCGCTCCAGCCCCAGCGCCCAGCACTCGGTGTGCTGTGAGCGCAGTGCACTGACTCCGCAGGCCTGACCGGGAAGGCCCAGGAAGGCCCAGCTGTGGAGGCTGCACGTCCAGGGCCGCTCCGCTCACAGCTCGTGCTCTTTAAGACAAGATCTTGGGGAGAAAGGTTCTCTCCTCTCCGTCTGGCGGCAGCCGTCCGGTAAGCCGGATAGGCGTGACCAAGTACATCCAGGAGCTGTGGTGGAAGCAGCAGTCTGCTGAGATGCGCTTTCTCAGGAGGGTCCGCTGGGCAGTACCGCCCGCTCTCGGCACTGCCCTGGGCACCCCGCCCCACCTGGCCGGATAAAGCGTGCAGACTGGGGTACAAGGTCAAGCAAGGTTATGTGATATACAGGATTCGTGTGGGGCGTGGAGGCCGCAAACACCCAGTCCCCAAGGGCCCAACCTGTAGCAAGCCTGTCCGTCATGGTGCTAACCAGCTCCAGTTTGCTCGGAGCCTCCAGCCTGCTGCAGAGGAGCGAGCTGGATGCCCCTGTGGGGTCTTAGAGTCCTGAGTTCTTGCTGGGTGGGCGGAGGTTCCACAGACAAATTCTCTGAGGCTATCCTCATTGATCCATTCCATAAGGCTGTCGGAAGAAACCCTGACGCCCAGTGGATTTCCAGACCAGTCCACAAACCCGGGGAGGTGCGTGGGCGGACATCTGCAGGCTGCAAGAGCCGTGGCCTTGGGAAGGGCCACAAGTTCCACCATCACTGGTGGTTCTCGCCCTGCAGCTTGGAGAAGGCCTAATACTCTCCAGCTCCACCATGACCACTAATCTAAGAAATGTTTGTAAAATTCAAGCACAATACTCCTCAGCACCATTACCACTAACATAAGAAATGTTTGTGGGAGCAGCAGGTGGCTTGGTGGTTAAGACGCTGGACGTTTAGGACAATCAAAAAAAACAAAAAGACTAGATCTTCCTCTGTAGGTCCTCCTGCCTCAGCCTCCTAGCTGGGCCACAGGTGCACACCCCCACACCCAGCCATTTCCGGGTCACTGTGTCACCCAGGCCAGCTGAGAACTCGCCATCCCCCTGCCTCAGCCCTCTGGGTCACTGGGATGGCAGGTGCACGCCACCACTGGCCTCCAGGGTGGACTGGGATGGAACCCGGGCCTCCCACGTGACTCTAGCTGCGGACCTCAGTGTCTCAGCTGCGCACACTTCCCCGGCCGGGCACAGAGGACAAAGTCCCAACTCTGCCCACCTTCCCAGGCTTCCTGGGCACTTCCTGTTACCACCCATGCCCCTCTCCCTTCCTAAAAGGGTCTCATCTTTTCCTCAGTTGGATGACGGCCCGGCCCATCTCTAGGGACCCTGAGGTAGCTGAGCTGGGGACCAGCGTAGCGTGTAAGACAGTGTAGCCAGGGCATAGCTGGGATTGCTCCCGGGCTCCGTGACCTCGGAGGACAGGCTGCACGTACCTAGTTAATACTGAGTGCACGTGTGGCCAGGTGGGCGCCAACTGCCTTACCTGCTCGAGGGTCTGTCCTTCCAACAGCCCCATGAAGCAGATACCACGACCGCCCCATTACCAATGAGGAGAGCAAGGCTCTCAGTGAAAGCACATCTGGCCGGTAAGTGCTGGAGGCAGGATTTGAACATAGGCTCAACCACTAGGCTGGTCATCTCGCCTCAGAACCCCAGGGAAACTGGGCTTAGGACAAAGCCACATGGGCAGAAGCCGAGAGAATGACAGTGAAGTGTAGTCGTAGCTTAGACCACACTGCAGACCCCTGGATCACACCACACCTGAAGCCTTCCCTATGGCTAGGCTGTTCCATATAGACACTGTTACACTCCTTCACTGTTAGAGCTCACGGGAAGTGATTTTCTCCACTCGTTAATAGATTCCTCAATGAGTGCAAGAGGCTTGGCTCAAGGCCCCTCCCGGGCATCTCTGGCCCTCCCAGGCTGGCCCAGCCTACCACTGAAGTGCTCGCAGGGCGACACCTGCCTGGCTGGCACTGTCTGCCTCTGGACTGAGGGCCCCGCTGCTGCCCCCTGTGGGATGAGGCTTTAGCACCTCCCTGGGCCAGCCTGGCCCGTGCACAAAGGACAGGGCAGAACTCCTGGGCCCTGCAGCGGCCCGGCCTGCAAACAGGAAGGCTGGGCTAGCACAGCCGGGACAGGAGCAGGGGCTGACGGCCTGAGTCCGTGGGCGCCAAGCCCTGCCTCAGATGCCAGGCTTTTTCTCAGACGTGCACTTACAACAAAGCACACCTCCACCTCCAGGCCCCGCTGACCGCAGCCTTCCCTTCTCTGGGTCAGCTCACTCCAGGCCCGGCCAGGCCTCGCCTCACCTAGAAAGCCTCCTGTCCGCTCTGCGGGGCAGGCACCCCTCTTCCCGGCCCAGGACTCTCGCAGGGGGAAAGCCGGGGGAGCTGGCAGCAGGTTCTCACCCAGGGCTTCCCCGATGGCCCTCACAGGGTGGCCTCTGAGTCCATATTCAATCAGGAAATGATTGGTTTCAATTCTTTCCTGCCCCCAGGACCACCCCAGGGCCACCTCCATGCCCGCCACCACCACCACCACC
>NW_006159862.1:2502316-2502536 GCF_000334495.1 Tupaia belangeri chinensis | reverse complement strand
CCGACTCCGGGGGCCTGGAAGCGTTCCCAGGGCTGCGCATGCTGGCTGGAGAGCTCCAGGTCTGGGCGGCGAGGTGGGCCCAGGGTGAGGAGGGGTGAACTGGGGGCATGACTGGCACGCGACGCCCACATCCCAGCAGGAGGGCCAAGGCCGGGCAGGAGGGGACAGGGGCCGCGAGGGGCTGCCTGGGCTCTCCGCCCCTAGCGTCCTGGCGGCACCG
>NW_006159862.1:2489776-2498819 GCF_000334495.1 Tupaia belangeri chinensis | reverse complement strand
CCGACTCCGGGGGCCTGGAAGCGTTCCCAGGGCTGCGCATGCTGGCTGGAGAGCTCCAGGTCTGGGCGGCGAGGTGGGCCCAGGGTGAGGAGGGGTGAACTGGGGGCATGACTGGCACGCGACGCCCACATCCCAGCAGGAGGGCCAAGGCCGGGCAGGAGGGGAGAGGGGCCGCGAACGGCAGGCTGCAGTCCCTGGGAGCTCCTTAAAGCAATGCCCCTCCGCCTGGGCTCGGCCTCCAGGCCTTCCGGCCTCCCATATTGGCCCTGCAGCTCCAGGCTCAGGAGGCCATCCTGTGGTCCTGCTGTTCAGGCCCGGAGGACCTGACCCCACAGAGCTGAGGCCAGGCGGCGGAGGTACCCATCCCAGGCCGCCGCGAGGGACCCTCCTGCTCTGCGCTGTGGATGGGGCAGTGCCCCCCGAGGACAGGCGCTCACTCACAGTCCCCAAGCAGATCTCCTGCAGGCCGGGAGTGGCCACGGGCACGGGGCCACCAGGCGAGACTGACGCCAGTGCCTCAGGGACATGCTGGACCCCAGCGCCCGTCTGGCACCGCCCAAGCCCAGGGAGCCTCTTACCCAAATGCCCACGGCCACGTTCAGGGCAAAATACACGGTGATGACGATGATGTCGGCCACGCTGAGCGTGGGCCCCGGAGCGTGGACGCCGCCAGTGGAGTTGTCGGGCCCAGCCATGCTGCAGCTCGGTGGGGAGCCACGGGGACTGCGGGCTGGCCGGGTCGCCCAGGGCTGTCTGGCAGGGACTTAATTGATCATTAAACCGAGCAGGCCGGGGGCACCTGCAGCCCACGGCGAGGCTGCGTGCAGAGCCATGGCTGTGAAGTGTGGCCGCTCCTCCACCGCCTCCCCAGAGCCGTCCCAGGGCAGGGGGCGCCCAGGGCAGGGGCACTGAGCCTCCTTCCAGTCCACAGGCAGCCAGAATGTTCTGGGAAACGGGCCGCGAGGCCTGGGGGTGCCTGGCTACTCATTTGCACAGAAGCGTGGGGTTGGATGGACGGATGGCCTGTGGGCACAGCTGGGACGGGCAGCCGTGTGTCCACCACAGCCACCAAGGGGACTGAGGGGGCCTTCGGGCCGTGACACCCGCATTACACTCACCTCCAGCAGCCCCAGCCTGGCATGTCCCCACGGGGGACAATGACATCCCAGGGCCAGCACCTCTGCTGTCGCTAGGCAGTGAGACAGACCTGAGCCCTCGACGTGGCCAGCTGCTCAGCCCTGGCTGCGGGGACACGGAGGGCCCTGCTGTCCACCAAACACGGAGGACGCCGCTTCACGCCCAAGGTGACGGTGCAGAGACGGTGAGGCCTCGGCCTACGCAAGAACATGGAGGCCTGCTGGCTGGGCCGGCTGCTGCCACACAGCCACTGAAGGGGCAGCGCTGGATTTAGTGGCAGTGAGACCCCGAGTGTGCAGCATGGTGACAGGGACGTCATTAGGCCAGAGGCTCACACCTCTGCTCAGCGCCATGACTCAGGGCTTGGCCTGCATTTACGGAACACACAGTCCTTCCAGAAGTGTTAATGAGTGAGTAGCCGCTGCTGGGGACAGGCTGGCCCGCCAACCTGGGCTGTTACTCGGTAACCTGGGGTGGGGGTAAAGATTAACACCTCGGGCCAGACCAGACAGAACAAGGACAAGGAAGCCCCTCAGGCGCCCCCTGCCTCCCTCGCCCCTGTTCGGCTGGCCTCAGGTGGCCTCTGCTCCCCCAGCGCGGCTGGAAGCGCGTGCGGGCCTCGTCACGTTGGCAGCAGTGCGAACTATGAAAGAGTTACACACAGGTCTCAAACTTTTTGATCCAAAATAAACTAGCACTTCAATCCTGTTTCTCCACACACTACTTTTTAAAAAAGAGTTGTTTGTTTATTATTATTTTCAAATTTGCTACAGGGCACGTGTGCTCACCAGAGAGAGAGAAAGCAAACTGCCAGGTCTGGGACTCGAAATGTGGTCAGCCATGCGGGAGTCCAGCGCCTTAACCACCACGCCACCTGCCGGCCCTTCCACACACTTTTTGAAGTGCCCTCGTATTGTGAGTCAAACGACTGGTTCGCACCTGTCAGGGGACCCAGGTGGACAACCCCCACACACATCGAACCTGTCCCATTGAAATAAAGGAGCCGAGGGCCCCCAGGTGACGTGGTGGTTAAGGTGGCTGTGTGTGTGTGTGTGTGTCCAACATCCTGAAAGGAGAATGGAGGAGCATGGATTGCAGCCTGGCCATCCCCCCGGGGTGCTTTCTTTCTCTTTGTCTTTCTTTCTCTGTCTCCAGCAAGCATGCTCACAGTACAGAAACAGATTTTAAAAAGATGCAAAAGAGGTTAGATCAGCAGGTGATGTGGCCCTGGACGCCCACATGGCCAACCACAGTTCAAGTCCCGGGCCTGGTGGCTTGCTTTTCTCACTTTCCCTCCCTTCCTCTCTCTCTCTGGTCAAAATAAGATAAATGAATAGATAATTGTTTTTTAAAAAGATGCAAAAAGATGAAATAGCTGTCCCGCTTTGGCCCCACTGACTCCTCCATATGGCTTACTGCACAGTTCAGGTCCCTGGCCTGGCAGCTTTGAAAAACACGACTGGTGTGTGTCTGTGCATGCCCGAAGTTCCAAAGCAGGGAGAGGTGGAGGAGGGAGTGCAGCCTGGCTACCCCCCGGGCAGGGGAG
The DNA here is from genome assembly GCF_000334495.1 of Tupaia belangeri chinensis. NCBI lineage: Eukaryota > Metazoa > Chordata > Mammalia > Scandentia > Tupaiidae > Tupaia > Tupaia belangeri. Next base: position 2,496,136 of record NW_006159862.1, on the reverse strand, counting down.
GGTGCTCTCTCTGTCTCTGGAGCGCATACGCTCTCTGGAGCATTTTTAGAAAGGCAAGGGAAAAAACAGCGAAGAGCCCTAAGCGACAAGTGCACAAATGCTCAGGGCAGCCCAAAACCAGGAGCCCCCACGTGACACCGGAGGGAGTGGCTGAGGGGCTCACGGTGGCTCCGGGTCCTGGGCCACCGTGACTGTGGGAAGATGAGGTGGCTGTACAGAGTGGGTGACAGGGTGTGACGGACTTTTATATGCATACATATATATATATATGGTTGTTGAAAAGTCGACGCCTTTCGTGTAGATGACCCGATAATTAGATATAAAATGTACAAAAGTAAGTGTCCAATGGCTGAAATATCCCAGGGATGAAGATACACACCAAACTGCTTTTCCCTTCAGTTTTGCCGGAGGGTGTGCGCGTTGACCAAGGGTGGAGAGAGGGAGAGAGCGCTCTCCATGGGGCCAGTTACACCACACTCCGTCTCCTCCACCCTCCCTCCTCTCAGGATTTGGGGCCTGCAAGTGCCTGCACCTGGGATGTTTTTCAAGTCACTGGGTCTCCCCACAGTCTTGACAAATCTGCCGCGCCCCAACTCAGGGGCCTGGCCAGACCCTCACATCGCCACTGTGCTTGTAGGCACCTCCTGGGTTGTCGCCACACCAACAGGCATTGTCCAGCCTCCACCCTCCCAGGCCTTTGACGGACGGAAAGCCTGGGGCACAGGGACATGCAGGGACTTGCTCCAGGCCACACAGGAAGTAGGGTCAGAGGGCCTGGATCCCAGACAGCAGCTCCAGAGTTCAGGTTGAACTGCACTGCCGGATGTGACCCACGGCAGGGAGTGGCTGGGAGCAGGTGATGTCCCTGTCCCTTCGCCCACTCAGCCAGCCTCTACTCTCAGCACACCCACGTGCTCACCTCTCTGGGTCTCACCCTGGCCAGGCCCCCTGCCTCCAGTCTCATCCTTTCCTGGTGAGAAATCACCCCCCAGGGGGAGGGCCACGCCACGGTCCCTTCTCCATTCTCCTCTAGGGACCTTGGGCACACACGCACACATGCCCAGCACGTCCTTCAGGCTCCCAGGTCTGGGACTCAAATCACAGAGTGGCCCTATGGGGTCTAGCGCCGTAACCACCTCGCCACCTGACGCTCCCACTAGAGAACTTTTTACATTCTTGCAAGAGATCGACTGGCCAAAAAAATTCCTTCAGTTTTTGTCTGAGAAACTATTTCTCCATCATTTTTGAAGGATATTTTCACAGGATACAGAATTCTATGTGGTTCTCTAAACACTTGAGCTATTTCACATTCATGCGTGGTTCCTGAGGAGAGATCCCATGTAATTCTTATCTTTGCTGTTCACTAGGTGAGGTGTTTTCCTCCGATTTCTTTCACTCTGTGTGTGTGTGTGTGTGTGTGTGTGTGTGTGTGCGTGTGTGTTAAGCTTTGCCATAGGGTGTGCACACGCTCCAGAGAGAAACAGAGAGAGGGAAAGTGAGAAATCACCTCCCAGGAGGAATGGCCACACCGCGACCCCCACCCTCTCCACTCTCCTCTTGGGATTCTGGGCACACATGCACATGCTCTTGGCGTGATCCTCAAGGCACCAGGTCGGGGACTCGAACCGCAGTCAGACATGTGGGAGTCCAGCGCCCCAACCACCATGCCACCCGCTGACCCTGTCACTATATTTGTAAAAGATCTTTGGGTTTCTGAAATTTGAAAACGATATGCCTGTGTATAGGGATTCTTTCATTGCTTATGCCACTTGGTGTTCTCGGAGCTTCTTGGATCTGTGGTTTCATGTCTGATATTCAGTTGTGGAAACTCACAGGCATTGCTCCACACATTTCTTCTCTCCCTCCCTCTCTTTTCCTCTGCTATTCCCACCTTACATATCTACACACGTTCCATCTTCTGTAGCTACGTTCCCCATTCCTGCCACGAAGCCTTAGCTCTGTGGCATTCCTTTCCTGGTTCTTTCTTAGCACTTCCATCTCCCTACCTAGATTGCTCATCTGTTGTTGCATGATGTTTTTGTAACCCATTGGAGTCCTAAGTATATATATATATATATATATATATATATATATATTTTAGAGAGATTTTTGCTATAGGGCGTGAGCACTCCACCAGAGAGACAGAGAACCAGACAGAGAAATCACCCTCCGGCGGGGGGTGGTGGGGCACTGGCCACACCATGGTCCCTTCTCCTGCAGTCTTTTCTCAGGATTTTGGGGCACACATATACATGCGCCTGACTTGAGTTTTTAAACTGTGGGGTCTGGGATTAAAATCACCGTGGACTATGTGGGAGTCCAGTGATGTAGCCATACACCATCTGCTGGGCCCAGCATATTGCTTTGAAATTCCATGTCTGATCATTTCAACATCCCTGCCATGTCTTTTTTTTGTTTTTTTTTTTGGCTGTTTTTTGCCTTATAAGTTTTTTGTTTCTGTTTCTGCTTTTGTTTTGGTTTGGTTTTGATAGCTAGACATGATATGTTGGGTAAAAGGAACCATCGTAAATATGTTTTCATTAATGTGGTTGTGAGACACAGAAAGAAGGTAAATGCTTTATTTTCTATAATTATAGGTCTCAGGTTTCTTTGGTTTGGTTTTTATTTTTGTTTCTATATTTATGAACGAGACGGAGGAAGAGGAGGAAGGAGAGCGGGACTTTAGACAGGGTTTTACCATTGCGATCGTGTTTCAGGGCCCCAGCTAGCGAGGTTATGGGGACGCGCCCCTGCACCCAGCCTGTTCAGGTGGGTCAGACTTCAGTGCGGCCCCAGCCTGCAGAGCAGTGTCTCAGCAGCACGCCACCGCAGCTAGTCCTCGAGTCCCTTTTTGTGTGATTGTGTTACATAAAGCTCCAACTTCATTCTTTTGCATGTGGCTAGCCAACTGTTCCAGCATCATTGGTTAAAAACACCATTCCTGGCCAGGCAGGAGGTTAAAGTGGCCCGATCCCACATGGCTGGCTGCGTGGTTCAGGTCTCTTGGAAATGATGCTGAGCACACGTGCATGCGTGCCCACAATCCCAAGCAGAGAAAGAAGGAGAAGGGATTGTGGAGAGGCCATCGCACGTGGGGGTGCTGTCTCACCTTCTCTCTCTCCTCTCTTTCTCCCTCCAGTAAGTGCAAGTGCCCCTATAGCAAATTAAATACAAAACAAAACACCTTTCTTGGATTCACCGAACCGTCTCAGTACCCTTATCAAAATGATTCATAGTTGGTCACAGATGTACGGCTTTATTTCTGAACTCTCAGTCCTATTTCTCTGGTTTATGTATCTCTTCTCCGGCCAGTACCACTTTGCTGTCATTGTCACAGCTTCGTGCTGAGCACTGAAATCGAAAAGCGCAAGTCCTCCAATTTCGTCCTTTGTTTTTCAAGATTATTTTTGGCCATTTGAAGTCCCTAGTAATTCCATAAGAATTTTAGGTTAGGCTTTTCTATATCTACAGAAAATGACATTGGAATTTTTTTTTTTTTTTGGAGAGATTTTCACTGTAGGGCGCGTGCGCTCGCCAGACAGACAGAGACAGAGAGACAGAAAGCGAGAAATCACCCCCCAGGGGGGATGGTCACGCTGCAATCCCTTCTCCTCCATTCTCCTCTCGGGATCTTGGGCATGCACGCACACGCGCCCGGCGTGAGTTTTAAGCCACTGGGTCCGGGACGTGAACCGCGGTCGACTACGTGGGAGTCCAGCGACATAGCCATTACGCTAACTGCTGGTTCCCGACATTGGAATTTTTATAGGAGTTGAACTGAATTTTAAAATTGCTTTGAGTAGTATTATCTTTTTTTTTTTTTTTTTGAGAGGTTTTTGCTATAGAGTGCGTGCGCTCGCCAGAAAGAGAGAGACACAGAGACAGAAAGGGAGAAACCACCACCACCCCCCAGATGGGATGGCCATACCACAATCCCTTCTCCTCCATTCTCCTCTCGGGATCTTGGGCACGCACGCACACGCGCCCGGTGTGAGTTTAAGCCACCAGGTCTGGGACTTGAATCGCGGTCGGCTACATGGGAGTCCAGCGATGTAGCCATTTATGTCATCTGCTGCTCCCGAGTAGTGTTAACAATATTAAGACTTCCAATCAATGATCATGGGATGCCTTCTTATTCAGGTATTCTTCCATTTCTTTCAACAATGTTTCATAAAATTCACACAACTTAAGAAGTATCATTTCAGGGCCAGCAGGTGGGATTGTGAATAAGGCTCTGGACTCTCACATGGCCAACCACAGTTTGAGTCCAGACACCGATGGTGTGAAACTCACGCCAGGCGTGTATGTGTGTGTGCTCAAAATCCTGAGAGGAAGGGGCTGTGGCGCCGCCATCGCCCCGGAGGTGATTTCTCTCTTTCTCTGTCTCTCTCTTTCCAGCAAGCATATGCCCTATGGTAAAAACCCAACAAAAAAGAAATTTATCATTTCAACTATTTTAAAGTATACAATTCCGTGACTTCTAGCATGTTCCATGTTCTACAATCATCTCTATTATCTAGTTCTAAAAGTTTTGTGTCACCTCAAACAGAAACCCCATACGTATTCATTAGTCACTCCCTTTCCCTCCGCCCCTGGTAACCCTAAGCTGCTTCCCGTCCCCGTGTGTTTGCCTGTTTGGGAAATTCCGTACAAACGCGTCTGACTTCTTTTACTCACATCTTGAGGCTACATTGTAGCATACACCAGCATTCATTCTTTTCTATGGCTGATAAAATTCCATCATACGGGGACCAGCAGGTGGCGTGGTGGTTAAAGACACTGGATTCCACGTGGCTGACCACAGTTCAAGTCCTGGGCCTGGCAGCTTGTTTTCTCATTTTCCCTTTCTCTCTCTCTGGTCAAATAAAAACATAATAACAACTAATGGAATTAAATAAATAAATCCTTTTTTTTTTTTTTTTTGGAGAGGTTTCTTCGCTATAGGACGCTTACGCTAGCCAGACAGACAGAGAGAGTCATAGAGACAGAAAGCGAGAAATCACCCCCCAGGGGGAGTCACCCGCAATCCCTTCCCCTCCATTCTCCTCTCGGGATCTTGGGCACGCACGCACACGCGCCCTGTGTGAGTTTTAAGCCACCGGGTCCGGGACGCAACTGCGGTCGACTACGTGGGAGTCCAGCGACCTAGCCATTATGCTAACTGCTGGTTCCCAAATAAATAAATCTTAAAAAAAATATTCCATCACAGGGCTATCTATTGCTTTTATCCACTTGTGCATTCGCGGGGACTTGGTCTGGCCCCACCTCTGGTGATGCTGAATGGTGCTTCTCTGACTCCGTATACACATCTTTGTCTGAACGTGTTTTCATTTCTGTTGGGCGCTTCCCTAGGAGTAGAATTGCAAGGCAATATGGTAATTCTGTTTACTTTTTAAGGAACCACAAACCATTTCCCACAACTGAAGTACCATTTCACATTCCCCCCAGCGATGTACAGCGTTCCAGTTTCTCCACATTCTTGCCAACGCTTGTGTCATGGTTTCTCCTGCACTCTGGTCATCCTCCTGGGTGTGAAGCGGTATGCCGTCCTGGCTTCGTTCACATTTCCCTGGAGACTACAGGTGTTGAACACTTTTTATGCTTGATGGCTATTTGTGTATCTTCTTTGAAGAAATGTCTATTCGAGTGTTTTGCCCATTTTAAAATGGAGTGGCTTGCTTTTTGTTGCTGAGTTCTAAGAGTTCTCTATGTAGTTTGGCTTCGAGACTCTTCTCAGGTGTATGATTTACAAATATCTTCTCCCATTCTGTGGGTCATCTTTTAAATAGCTTCAGAGTGTCTTTTGAAACAAAATTTTAAATTATGGTGAAATCTCATTTTTCATTTATTTCTTTAGTTATTTGTAGAAGATTTTTGCTATACGAAGCATGTGCTTACCTAACAGAGAGAGGAAAAATAAGAACTCATTCCCCAGGGGGAATGGCCACGCCGCAATCCCTTCTCCTCCATTCTCCTCTCGGGACTTTGGGCACACACGCACACGCGCCCGGTGTGAATTTCACGCCACCGGGTCTGGGACTTGAACTGCAGTCAGCCATGTGGGAGTCCAGTGCCTTAACTGCTGCACCACCTACTGGCCTGAAATCTAATTTATTCTTGTTTGTACTGCTGGTATGATATCTGAGAAACCACTGCTAGAGCCAGGTTCACAAAGATTCCCCTTGGAGCGCCACCTGCGAAATGGTGGGTAGGAAGCTCTGGATTCAGCCCTTCCACCAAACCAGCCTGGTCAGAAAAGACGATCAAGGGAACCAGCAGTTAGCGTAATGGCTATGTCGCTGGACTCCCACGTAGTCGACCGCGGTTCACGTCCCGGACCCGGGGGCCTAAAACTCACCC
>NW_006159862.1:2481428-2489601 GCF_000334495.1 Tupaia belangeri chinensis | reverse complement strand
TAAAACTCACACCGGGTGCATGTGCGTGCGTGCCCAAGATCCCAAGAGGAGAATGGAGGAGAAGGGATTGTGGCGTGGCCATCCCCCCTGGGGGTTGATATCTCACTTCCTGTCTCTATGTCTCTCTCTGTCTGTCTGGCGAGCACATGTGCCCTATAGCGAAAATCTCTCCCCCCCAAAAAAAAGAAAAAAAGAAAAGAAAGAAAGACGATCAGAATCAACTATTTTGCCATCAGGCTCATACACTCACTGGAGAGAAACAGAAAGAGGGAAAATGAGAAATCACCCCCTAGGGACCAGCAGTTAGTGTAATAGCTATGTTGCTGAACTCCCCCGTAGTCGACCGCAGTTCGAGTCCCGGACCCAGTGGCTTAAACTCACTCTGGGTACGTGTGCGTGCGTGCCCAAGATCCTGAGAGGAGAATGGAGGAGAAGGGATTGCGGCGTGACCATCCCCCCTGGGGGGTGATTTCTCGCTTTCTGTCTCTATGTCTCTCTCTGTCTGGCGAGCGCACGCGCCCTATAGCAAAAACCTCTCAAAAAAAAAAGAAAAAAAGAAATTATCCCCTAGGGGGTGACTACACCACGGATGACTACACTATAATCTCTTCTCCATTCTCCTCTCAGGGTTTTGGGTACGCACGTGTGTGTGTGTTTCAAGCCGCTGGGTCAGGGACTCGAACTGTACAGTCAGCCATGTGGGATCTAGAGCCTTAACCATCTTGCCATTTGCTGGCCCCGGAATCAACTATTTTTGAACTCTGGAATGTGATCAGAAATGTGTAAAAACAAGGAGATTGCTTAATAGAGGGAGCACCTGCTGATCTTTGGTAAGAAAACAATCTTTCATAACAAAAAGGTTAAGCAACTAGAAATGAAAGGGGACTTCCTGAACGTGAGAAAGTCTGACTGTGAAACACACATCGCCAACATCATACTCCATGCTGAACGGTCAAGGTCGCCCCTGCAAGGAACAAGACAATGATAGCCCTACCTCCTCTATCCAGCCTAGCATTGAAACCACTAGCCAGAGCACTCAGGCAAGAAAGAGGGGATAAAGATATCCAAGTTGGGAGGGGGTGGGGGGAATCAGCTGATGGCGTAATGGTTACCTCACTGGACTCCCACATAGTCAACCGTGGTTCGAGTCCCAGACCCAGTGGCTTAAACTCACACTGGGCGTGTGTGCGTGTGTGCCCAAGATCCCAAGAGGAGAATGGAGGAGAAGGGACTGTGGCATGGTCTTCTGTAGGGACAGGTTCGGAGAAAAGCCCTGAGGGTGTGGAGACACGCTCTAAGCAAGCATCACTGTCTCTTTAAAGCTGCAGCGAAAGCCTTGCAGCTCGTCCCTTCCTCGACCATGAAGGGGCAGCTTTGGGATAACACCTGCAGAGCTCGGGAAGCACCCTGACCCCGCTATGTAACGACCACCCCCTGCCCTGCTTTGCGTAATCTCTATAGCCTAATCATCCCCCTTCGACCTATGCAAGAGACGTACTCCCCACACCTGCAGCGAGGCTCCTCTTCTCTAGATAAGAAGTTTAATGGAGTTTTCCTTTGCTCTGGACGTAACCAGGAGCTACGCCTGGCACCAGGATGTCTAAACCTTTATAGATTTGTTACTTGTTTTCTATGTCCGTAAAACATCAACTGTATCTATGGACTACCACGAAATGCAGGCGCAGTGTCGCTTTGCCCTGTAAGTAAAGGCGCTCAGCTTGCCTGGGCGGTGCGGGCTGCTGGGGCTGCTCTGGCTCAGGCCACCTGTGTTCACGGCTACCCCGTCTCTCTGTCTCTTTCTGTTTCCTCTCAGGTTGAGTCAAGGTCGCCGGCAGACCGAGCATCCTCCGGGGGGTGTTTCTCACTTTCTGCCTCTCCGTCTCTCCGGCGTGCCCTATAGCAAAAATCTCTCAAAAAAGAAGTAAAATGAGCTCCATTGACAGACAACCCGATCTGATGTTGAACAGAAGAATAACGTGCACACCCAAAACTATTAGAGTTCTGGTTTTCTTTTCTTTTTTGAAGAAGTTTTTGCTATAGGGTGCATGCACTTGCCAGAAAGACAGAGAGAGACAGAGAGAAAACGAGAGATCACCCCCTGGGGGGATGGCCACGCTGCAGTCCCTTTTCCTCCATTCTCCTCTCAGGATATTGGGCACACACACACATGCGCCTGGTATGAGTTTAAGCCACCGGGTCCAGGACTTGAACCGCAGTCGACCACATGGGAGTCCAGCAACATAGCCATTCTGCCAACTGCTGGTCCCGAGATTTGGTTTTCTTAGAGAGATTTTTGCTATAGGGCTCATGTTCTCTCTGGAGAGACAGAGAGAGACAGAAAGCGAGAAATCACCCCCCAAGGGGGATGGCCACGCTGCAATCCCTTTTCCTCCATTCTCCTCCTGGAATCTTGGACACGCTCACACGGATGCCCAGAGTGATTTTTAAGCCACCGGGTCCAGGACTCAAACTGTGGTCACTATGTGGCAGTCCAGCAATGTAACCACGATGCCACCTATGGTCCCAAGTACACTAACTATAATCAGCTATGGAATTTTGATAGAAGTCATTTTTCTTTTCTTTTTTGCTATTTATTTTATTTTACTTTGCTCTAGGGCACGTGTTCTCACTAGAGAGAGAGGCAAGAGAGAGAGAGAGTGAGGAATCAAGCCACCAGGCCTGGGACTTGAATCACAGTCGACCATGTGGGAGTCTAGCACCTTAACCACTATCCCACCTGCTGGGCTGATAGATAACCTTTTCCAAGGTAGTGTGTAGGTAGCATGGTGGTTAAAGCACTTGACTCCCACATGGTCAACCAAGGTTTGAGTCCTGGACCTGGTGACTTGTTTTCTCCGTCTGTCTCTGGTGAACTGAAAAAATAGTAATAATGGGATCAGTAGATGGTGTAATGGTTACGTCACTGAACTTCCCCACGGTTGGCCGCAGTTTGAGTCCCAGACTAGGTGGCTTGAGACTCATGCTCGGCGCATGTGTGTACATGCCCTAAACCCCGACAGAAGAATGGAGAAGCCAAGGGATTGTGGCATGGCCATCCCCTCAGGGGTGATTTCTCACTTTCTGTCTCTCTGTCTCTCTCTGTTTCTCCAGCAGATGCACACACCCTATACAAAAATCTCTCTCTAAAAAAAAGAAAATGATAATAATAAATAAAATCGAATATGTATTTTTAAAATTATGTTCCATTCCTAGTTTTTTTAAATTATTTTTAATTTAATTTAATTTATTCATTCATTTATTTTAATTTGACCAGAGAAAAACACACAGAGAGAGAAAGAGAAAGTGAGAAAGCAAGCCTCCAGGTCCAGGACTTGAACCATGGTCAGCCATGTGGGAGTGTCCAACACCTTAACCACCATGTCACCTGCTGGTTCCCCATTCCTAGTTTTTCAAAAAAAATTTTTATCATAAGTGTTGGTTTTTTTTCCAAACCCTTTTCTCCTCAATCGAGATGGCCATGTGGAGTCCTCCTCGTTCTATTAATATTCCACTGATTGATTTTCTTTGTCTCTTCTGCCAGGGAGAGAAAGAGAGGGAGAGGGAGAAAGCCCCTCCCAGTGGGTATGGCCACTCGCAGTCCCATCCACTCCGATTCTCCATCCTGTGGAGGTCTGGAGCACACGCACTCTCACTCTGCATGCTTTCCAGCTGTCAGGGCCAGGACTTGAACTGCATGGTCAGCCATGCGGGATTTGGCTCCCTTAACCCACTAGGCTGTGGGCTGGCCCTGACCTCATTCAGTCTCAATTACCTCCATAAAGGTCCACTCACCACATACAATCGCACTGGGGGTTGGGGCTTCGGTAGGTACATTTGAGAGGGAGGGCAAAACATTCAGGCCATAGCACTCCTCGTTAATATTTTGGAAGTTTTTGTTTTGTTTTGCTTTTTTTTTTTTTTGCTATAGGGTGCGTGTGCTCGCCAGACAGACAGAGAGAGACAGAGAGACAGAAAGTGAGAAATCACCCCCCAGGGGAGATGGCCACGCCGCAATCCCTTCTCCTCCATTCTCCTCATGGGAGCCTGACCTGAGGTTAAGCCACCGGGTCCGGGACGCGAACCGTGGTCGACTACATGGGAGCCCAGTGACATAGCCATTATGCTAACTGCTGGTCCCGATATTTTGGAAGTTTTAAAAGAATTGGTGTTGGGCCAGCTAGTGGTATGGTGTTTAGGCAGCTGGACCCCCACATGGCTGACATCACTGTTGGAGTCCTGCACCTGGAGGCTTGAAAAATACACTAGGCTTGTGTGTGCATGTGCCCAAAATCCCGAGAGAAGAATGGGGGAGAAAGGATTGTGGTGTAGCCATCCCCACTGGGGGTGGGGGTGTGTGATTTCTCACTCTCTCTCTCTCTCACTGGCAACTGCTCATGCCCTATAGATCAATAAATGAATGAATGAGTAATGGAAAGAATTGGTGCTAATCCTTCTTTAAACATTTGCTAGACTTCAGCAGTGAAGTATTTGGTCCTGGGCTTTTCTTTGTTAGGGTTTTTATTACATTTGTTTTTTTTTTTGAGAGCTTTTCACTGTAGGGCGCGTGCGCTCGCCAGACAGAGAGAGACAGAGAGACAGAAAGCGAGAAATCACCCCCCAGGGGGGATGGTCACGCCGCAATCCCTTCTCCTCCATTCTCCTCTCGGGATCTCGGGTACGCACGCACATGTGCCCGGCGTGAGTTTTAAGCCACCGGGTCCGGGACACGAACCACGGTCGACTATGTGGGAGTCCAGCGACACAGCCATTACGCCAACTGCTGGTTCCCGTGGGTTTTTATTACATTTTCCACGTCCTGGGTCAGCCGTGGTAGTTCGTTTTTCTCTAGAAATGCACCCAGCTCGCCGAGGTTGTCTAGTCTGCCGTCGTGTAATCGCTCTTGGAGTTTTATAAACCCTTTAGCTTCTGTAATGTTCCCACTTTCATTTCTGACTTCAGTCATTTGAGTCTTTTCTTATTTTTTTCTTGGTCAGCCTAACTAAAGATTCGTCAATTTCATTGATCTTTTCAAAGAAACAACTTTTGAGTTTGTTTGACTCTTTTTTAATTGGTAGAGGGCACTTACACTAGTCAGAGAGGGAGAGAGAGAGAGAGCGCGGGAGAAGAAATCACACACGCAGCCCGACACGTACGCAGTGGAGCGTGGTCACGCTGCAATCCCTTCCCCTCCATCTCTCCAACCTGTTAGGATTTGGGGCACACACACAGCATGGCACCCGGCATGTTTTTCAAGCGGCTGGGGCCGGGACTAGAACTGGTGTTGCCATGGGGGATCCAACTCAGTTAAGCACGAGGCTTCAATGGTTCAAGCTTGTTGACGTGACTGTTTTTCTATCCTCTTTCTTATTAGCTCTGCCCTCATCTCCTTCCTTCCTTCTATTAGTTTTGGGTTAATGTTTCTTTTGTAGTTCTATTATTTTTTTTTTTTATGTAATAGTTTCTTATTGCCAGAGGGCACGTGCACGCAACAGGGGGTGGGGAAGCACCCATGCAGTCACGCTGCGATCCCCTTCCTTCGATTTCTCTATCACGTCAGGGTTCGGGGCATGCAGTCAACCTGTGCCCGGCATGTTCCCAAGCCACTGGAGCCAGGACTCAAACAGCTGGCAGCCACGCGCTTAACCACCGTGCTACAAGGTTGGCCCCCTTTTCCTGGTTCTTTAAGGTATATGGTCAAGTTATGGATTTGAGAACTTGCTTCTCTTTTTTAGATTTTTACTATAGGGTGTATGTGTTTGTTGGAAAAAGACAGAGACAGAGAAGGGGAGAGAAATCACCCCCCGGGGAATGGCCACACCACAATCCCTTCTCCTCTGTTCTCCTCAAGGGATTTTGAGCACACATGCACACGTACCTAGCATGCTTTTTGGGCCACTGGGTCGGGGCTTGAACTATGGTTGGCCACATGGGAGTCCGGTACCTTAACCACCATACCTATTACTGACCCCTCAAGAACTTTCTTCTTTGAGGAACCAGCAGTTAGCATAATGGCTATGTCGCTGAACTCCCACATAGTTGACTGCAGTTCGCGTCCTGGACCCGGTGGCTTAAAACTCACGCCAGGTGCGTGTGCGTGCATGCCCAAGATCCCGAGAGGAGAATGGAGGAGAAGGGATTGTGGTGTGACCATCCCCCCTGGGGGTGTGATTTCTCGCTTTCTGTCTCTCTCTGTCTCTCTCTGTCTGTCTGGCGAGTGCACATGCCCTATAGCGAAAACCTCTCCAAAAAAAGAACTTTCTTCTTTTTAAATGTAGTCATTTTTTCAGCTTCTCAGCTACAAATTTCCTTCTAGATCCTGTTTGTTTGGTTACACGAATATAACCTTCAGGGAGCCGGTGGGTGGTGTAGTGGTTAAGGCACTGGACTCCCATATGGCCAACCATGGTTTGAGTCCCAGACCTGGTGGTTTGCCTTCTCAATTGCTCTCTCCCTCTCTTTTTCTGGTCAAATTAAAAATAAATAAATAAAATAAAATAATATATATATATATCCTTCAGTATTTTTCTCTTTCTCTTTCTTTCTTTCTTCTTTTCTTTCTTTCTCCTTTCTCTCTCTTTTTTAAAAGAGGGCGTGTGACTCGTCAGAGAGAGAGAACGTACCTCCCATGTGGTACGGTTATGCTGTCATCCTTTCTCTTCCATTTTAAGCACGCGTGCACACATGCATGGCAAGATTTTTCAAGATGCCAAAGCCAGGATTTGAACCACAGTTGGCCATTTGGGATCCTGCTCCCTTAACCGCTGTAATGAGGTTCTCCCCCCCCCTTTTTTTTTTTCCTAATTCATTTCAAAGTATTCCTTTTTTCTTCTTTGACCCATTGGTTCTTTCTGAGTGTGGTTTAAAATTTCCATTTATTGCTTACTTTTTCTTAATTCTTTCTTTTACTTATTTCTATTTATCCCATTGTTGTCAGAGACTATACTTTATATAGTTTTGATATTTTCTTTACTTTTTAAAAAACATTTTTAAATTTAACTTTATTTGCTTATTTCAGAGTAACAGAGTGAGAGAGTGAGAAAGAGAAAGAGAGAAAGCAAGCCGCCAAGTCTGGGACTCAAACCACGGTCGACTACGTGGGAGTCCAGAGACATAGCCATTACACCAACTGCTGGTCCCTATATGTCCATTTTTAATTGGTTTATAGTGTTGTTCAAATCCTCTTTCTTTCTTTCTTTCTTTTTTTTTTTTTTTTAAGTTTGCTAAATGCCCTGTTTATTCTGCAGACAAGGTTCAGGAATGTGTAGACACGGCTCGTAGGCTGAGCGACCTGTGCGCAGCTGAGACTTCACAACACAGAAGTAGCGATGACGAAGGGGCACGTTAGCCAGCCGCTTGACTAATGCGAATGCGGTGAGAACGGCTCACAGTCGGTTCCTCTAACTCAGGGCACGTTCTCCTGGGTCTTCTCCAGCCAGGCCAGAAAGCGACCTTCACCCCGGCTCGCCTCGTGACGTCTGGCAGGGCCGACCGTCTCTGTCCTCTGCTCCTTACCAGGGTGACCAAAGCTCTGTGTGAAGCCATTTCTATGTTATGTTAAAGACCCACACCAACTACACGGGCACACCAATCCTCTACTCTCTTATTTTACTTTCATACACACTTTAGTCACCTTTATTAGCATTCTTTATTTTTCACGTGAATTTGAATAACTGTGTAGCATCTTTTCATTGTAACCTGAAGAAATCCTCTTAGTATCGTGATCTTCTGTCTAAATGACTATTAAAGGCGAGTGTCAGGGCTCGCCACGTGGTGTGGTGGTTAAGGCAGCTGGATCCCACATGGCTGACTGAGCGGTTTGAGTCCCAGACCCGGTGGCCTGAAAAACATGCTGGGTAGGTTTGCGCATGTGCCCAAAATCCTGAGAGGAGAATGGAGGAGCGGGGATTGCAGCATGCCCATCTGCCCTGGGGGGTGCTTTTTCACTTTCCCTTTTTCTCTTTCTGTCTCTGTCTCCAGTGAGCACACATGCCCTATAACAAAAAACAATTTTTTTTTGGAGAGGTTTTTGCTATAGGGCACGTACGCTCGCCAGACAGACAGAGAGAGAGAGAGAGAGATAGAAAGCGAGAAATCACCCCTCAGGGTGGATGGTCACGCTGCAATCCCTTCTCCTCCATTCTCCTCTCAGGATCTTGGGCACGCACGCACACGC
>NW_006159862.1:2476013-2481393 GCF_000334495.1 Tupaia belangeri chinensis | reverse complement strand
CGACTACGTGGGAGTCCAGTGACATAGCCATTACGCTAACTGCTGGTCCCGCAAAAGACAATTTTTAATTAAAAATAAATAAAGCTACCAGTCTTCTAAAACAAAGTGTTAAATTCCTAATTACTATTGTTGAACTACTTATCTCTTCAATTCTGTCAGTTTTCCCTTCATATATCTTGGGATTCTGTTGTTAGCTGCATATATTTACAATTGTTCTATCTTCTGATAGATTGACTCTTTTATCATTATATAATGTCCTTTCTTGGTCTCTTGTAATGGTATTTGTCTTAAAGTCTACTTTGTCGGGGACCAGCCGTTAGCGTAATGGCTATGTTGCTGGACTCCCACGTAGTCGACCGTGGTTTGCGTCCTGGACCCGGTGGCTTAAAACTCACGCCGGGCGCGTGTGTGTGCGTGCCCAAGATCCCAAGAGGAGAATGGAGGAGAAGGGATTGCGGCGTGGCCATCCCCCCTGGGGGGTGATTTCTCGCTTTCTGTCTCTATGTCTCTCTCTGTCTGGTGAGCGCATGCGCCCTACAGCAAAAACCTCTCAAAAAAAAAAAAAAAAGTCCACTTTGTCTGATATTCATACAGTCACTTCAACTCTCCTCCTTACATCTTTACATCAAATGTTTTTTCCAGCTTTTTACATTTTTTGGGGGGGAGAGGTTTTTGCTATAGGGCAAGTGTGCTCACTGAAAGAGAGAGACATAGAGACAGAAAGCAAGAAATCACCCCCCAGGGGTGATGGCCATGCCGCAATCCCTTCTCCTCCCGGGATCTTGGGCACGCACACACATGCACCCAGTGTGAGTTTAAGCCACTTGGTCTGGGACTCAAACCGCAGTCGACTACATGGGAGTCCAGCGACATAGCCATTACGCTAACTGCTGGTCCTTTGCAGCTTTTTACTTTTAACTTATTTGTGTCTTCAAAGCTAAAGCACATAATAGCAGATATTGGGTCGTCGCAAAAGTCATGACATGTTCTTCCATATTTTTCTTTAGAAAAATGGGTCATGATTTTTCTGACAACCCAATAGTTAGATCATGATTCGTAAACTTTTCTGTGAACACTGTGTTTTAGTTGGAGAGGTTCATCCATTTGTACGAACACTGCCAATAAGGAAGCAGTTACTTCTGCCAGTTTGCTACTTGTTCCCATACACCATATACGTATGTATATATAGTGCTGGAGGGTACACGCAGGGGTCCAAGAGACAGAGAGGGAAATGGGGAAAGTAAGAAAGCACCACCTGGGACCAGCAGCTGGCGTAATGGCTATGTCGCTGGACTCCCACGTAGTGGACCGCGGTTCGCGTCCCGGACCCAGTGGCTTAAACTCATGCCAGGTGTGTGTGCGTGCGTGCCCAAGATCCCGAGAGGAGAATGGAGGAGAAGGGATTGCGGCGTGACCATCCCCCCTGGGGGGTGATTTCTCGCTTTCTGTCTCTCTGTCTCTCTCTGTCTGTCTGGCAAGCACACGCACCCTATAGCAAAAAACTTCTCCAAAAAAAAAAAAAAAATCTATTGGTTCTGTTTTTCTAATACACCTAAATTCATATCAAATACTTCTAACTAGTTACCACCTTGGTTTCAACTGTATGCAAAATTTTGCTTCTATATAACGCCAACCCCATTATGTTTTATTTTCAAAATTACATTACATATGTGGGTCTGGCAGGTGGTTTGGTGGTTAAAGCACTGGACTCCCACATAGCCAACGGCAGTTCAAATCCCAGATTTGGTGGCTTGCCTTCTCACTTTCCCTTTCTCTGTCTCTCTCTGGTCAAATGAAAAAAATAATGAAATTAATACAATATTTTTAAAAAATGACATATTTGCACAATATGAGCCCATCAGCATTCTTATTTTATGTGGATGTCTTTTAAGTTATACAGAATAGTCACAAACCAAAACACATTAAAGCTGGCTTTCATCACCTCCTACATGAAGAGCATCGGTGGTGTTCTTTCTTCTTCGTGTGGATTCGAACTATTGTGCAGGCCTTTCATTTCAGCCTAAAGGGATACCTCCCACACATCACGAAGGGCAGGCCTATTACTGACATGCTCCCTTGGTTTTAGTTTACCTGGGAATGTCTCCATTTCTCCTCCGTTTCTCAAGACTCATTTTGCTAAATATGGAACACATAATTAACTTTTTGTTTTCCCTCAGCATTCTGAATATCATCCTAATACTTTTTAGCCTTCATAATTTTTTTTTGGAGAGATTTTTGCTATAGGCCATGTGCATTTGCCAGAGAAACAGATAAAAAGTGAGAAATCACCCCCTGGTGGGATGGTCATGCCACAATCCCTTCTCCACTCCTCTCAGGATTTGGGGCATGCACACACATGTGCCCAGTGTGAGTTTCAAGCCTCTGGGTCTGGGACTTGAACCACAGTTGATCATGTGAGAGCCCAGCAACATAACCATTTCGCCATCTGCTGGCCCCAAGGCTTTGTGATTTCTGATGAGAAGCTAGCTATCAGCCTTCCCTATCCTTTTACATCTCTCTTGCTAATTCAGGATTCTGTCTTTGTATCTGAGTAGTTCAATGACAATGTCTCACTGCAGATGCCAGTTTATCCTAACTGAGGCTCATCAAGCTTCTTGGGTGTACAGATTCATGTCTTTCATCAGACTTGGAAAGTTTTTCAGTCACTTCAAAAAAAATTTTTTCTGCTCTCTCACTTTTCTTTTTCTGGGACTCCAATTGTGCGTATACTGGTATACTTGGTGGTTCTCAGGCTGCACTCATTCCTCTTCATTATTTTATTCTTTGTTTCTCTAACTAGATCATCCTAATTGATCTGCCCTCAAGTTCACTGATTTTTTTCTTCTGCTTGCTCAATTCTGCTAAACCCCTCTAGTAACTTCATTTGTTATAGTATTTTATAAACCCATAAATTCAATTTCATTGTAATTATTCTATCTCTTTATCGATATTCTCTCTTTGGTCTAACATTGCTCATATAGTTTCCTTGAGCTCTTTGAAGGCAATTGAAAGTCTTTGTCTACTATATCCAATGTCTGGGTTTCCTTGAGGATAATTTCTATTGTTTTTAGTTTGCTATAAGGTGTGTTCACTCACTGGAGAGAGACAGGGTGGGGGAGTGAGAAATTACCCCCCAGAGGAATGACCAGGCTGCAATTCCCCCTACTCCATTCTCCTCTCAGATTTTGGGCTTTTTTGCACACGTCTGGCATGTTTTTCAACCCACTCGATCCAGGACTTGAACTGTCCTGTCAGTCACATCGAATCTAGCCACCTTAACAATTACGCCACTGACTGGTCTCTATTAATTTCTTTTTTTCCTGTGTATGGGCCCTATTTTGTCCTTTCTTGAAAATCTAGTTCTTTTGTCTTTTTCTTTCTTTGCTAAGGGCACATGTGCATATGAAAAAAGCATGCCTTGGTGGTAGTGGTGGTGGTGGTGGAGAGGGGTGGCCATACTACAATCCCTTACAATCCTTTCTCCTCCATTCTCATCTCAGGAGTTTGGGTACACATCCACACACACCCGTTTGTCTTTTTTTGTCTTTCAAACCTCCAGATCTGGGATCCGAACCATCCAGTTGGCCACGTGGGACCAGCCACCTAACCACCATACCACTGGCTGGCCCTCTTTCTTTATTTAATAGTCTATGTACCCAGTGTGGTTTTCAAGCTGCCAGGTCCAAGACTTGAACCATGGTTGGCCATGTAGGAGCCCAGTGCCTTAATCACCATGCCACCTGCCGGCCCCAGGCTCTTGTTTCTTTACATGCTGTCTGAGTCTGTTTTGTGCAGCTGAAACAGAATATCAAGACTGGTAATTCACAATGAACAGGAATGTGTTGGCTCAGTTCTGGAGAAGTCCAAGATAAGGTGCCAGCACGGGAAGGGCTTTTCTGCTGCACCAGGACGCGGCAGATGAGAGCAAGAGGGGACCAGGGCTGCCTTAGCGACGCCAGTTCCACCCATTATGGTGAGGCCCCCGTAGCCTAGTCACTTCCCGAAGGGCCCGCCCGCCACGACCGCCAAGACCGCTAGGCCATTAAATTTCCAAATTTCGGTGGGGACAAACCATGGCATTTGTCTCCAATTTTTTATGTTGTTAGAAATAAAACATTGTGGGAACCAGCAGTTCGTGTAATGGCTATGTGCAATTAGACATTGTGGGAACCAGCAGTTAGCGTAATGGCTATGTCGCTGAACTCCCACAGAGTCAACCGCGGTTCGCGTCCCGGACCCGGTGGCTTAAAACTCACGCCGGGCGCGTGTGCGTGTGTGCCCAGGATCCCGAGAGGAGAATGGAGGAGAAGGGATTGCGGCGTGGCCATCCCCCCTGGGGGGTGATTTCTTGCTTTCTGTCTCTATGTCTCTCTCTGTCTGGCAAGCTCATGCGCCCTATAGCGAAAACCTCCCCCTCCCCCCCCAAAAAAAGAAATTAGACATTGTTAGTATTATAATGTGGAAAGTCTGAAAAGTCTTCCTCCCCCCAGAGTTTATTCTTTGTAGTCCGTGTCAACCACAGCCTCTGTTGAGGTAGCTGCATGGTCATCTCGTGACCCACTGGAGACATTCTTGTCTGCAGTCAGCTGTGAGCACCTCCAGGGCGGGGCAGGTACAGCTTCTCCCAAGCCTCTGCTGCTTGCTGTGCAGAACCTGAGGATCAGCCAGAAAAGAGCACGTAACGCTTTCTCTGGTCTTTTCTGAGCATGCGTTCAACTTCGTGCACTCATAGGCCCGTCTAGCGTTCCAGGAATGAGTGGGTTTTCAAAGCCCTTTTTTCCCAGAGCCTTTGCTATCCCAGCCTTTCCTCCCAGATCTTTATTATTTGCCCCCAAAGGCAATGGTTAATATTTTGTCTTTAAACTGACCGAGCAATCGTCCCTGTCTGCCGTGGGTGGGTTTAGGCCAAGTTAGGCCAAACCAAAACAAGTCCCTTGGAGTGTCCTTCAGGGAGCCGTAACACAGGCCCGAGTCACCCCACAGCTGTGACGGCGGCGCATCCTGCTCATCAGAGCTGGAACCTGCAGGCATCGTCTTCACGCCGGCTGCTGAACTCGGGAGGGGGCCACGCAGCTGGAACGTGCTGATGCCACAAAGCTCTTACTGGGGGTCACTTTTTTTTTTTTTAAGAGGTTTTCGCTATAGGGCGTGTGCGCTCGCCAGAAAGACAGAGAGAGATAGAGAGACAGAAAGCGAGAAATCACCCCCCAGGGGGGATGGCCACGCCGCAATCCCTTCTCCTCCATTCTCCTCTCGGGATCTTGGGCACGCACGCACACGCGCCAGGCGTAAGTTTAAACCACTGGGTCCAGGACTCAAACCGCTGTCGGCTACATGGGAGTTCAGCGACGTAGCCATTACTCTAACTGCTGGTCCCCAG
>NW_006159862.1:2472561-2473315 GCF_000334495.1 Tupaia belangeri chinensis | reverse complement strand
AAGCGAGAAATCACCCCCCAGGGGGGATGGCCACGCCGCAATCCCTTCTCCTCCATTCTCCTCTCGGGATCTTGGGCACGCACGCACACGCGCCAGGCGTAAGTTTAAGCCACCGAGTCTGGGACTCAAACCACAGTCGATTACATGGGAGTCCAGCAACATAGCCGTTACGCTCACTGCTGGTCCCCACTGGGGGTCGTGGTTTCTGACTCGGCACTTACTTGGTTGCTATAAAACCGGGATTGATTTCGAGCCCCAGTACAATGGATTCTGAAGGTTTTTCCCGTTTCATCGCTGCTTTTGTAGAGAACAGACTTTCCAGTTCCCGACTCTACCATGACTGCTGACACCTGCTGGCTTATTCTCCATGAAGAGAAATACTTGATTAGTTTCAACGGTTTCCAAAAATAAAACCATACACAGGAGAGAGGGCTCCTTTTAAACCTGCAGCTACACGTTAGCAACACGGAACAAAACTATGCTGTGTGGACAAAGCCAATCTCAGCGTCGAGCAGGCCCAGGCCCCATCGTACTTCGGGGCTGCGGGGAAGTCATGACGCATCTTCGCCGACAGAAAAGCACGTCCTGACTCTCCCGACGGCCTTGTGCTTCCCGTCATCGGCAATGTGCGTGACCTCCGTGCCTGCAGCACAGCCACCGTGGCGAGCTCGGTGAGCCTTCACGGCAAAGGCAGGAGGACCTTTGGGGTCACAGATCTGGGAGCACATCCCGACACTGGCTGGCGGGGGGGCGG
>NW_006159862.1:2459651-2472536 GCF_000334495.1 Tupaia belangeri chinensis | reverse complement strand
GCAAACGACGTAAGGTGCCGACGATGCCTGGCACGCAGCCGGTGCTTAACGGGCGGCGGCTTCCGTGCCAGTGAGCTCTCCCCGCCCCCGCTCCCGCTCCACACCCACTGGCGACTTAAAGAAAAAGGAGCGGGGCGGCACCGAGACACCTGCTCGCTGACTGCGGTCCAGGGGCTGCGCGCCCTGAAATCCAAACCTCTCCTTCCTCAGCCCAGAGACTGCGCGTGGGGCACGGCCCGGTCTGTGACAGCGCGTCGCTCAGGGGACATCACGTCCGAGAGAATGCGCCGAGGCACGCTCGACACCCACGAGCTCAGTCAGCTCCCGTTTTATTGTGGTTATAAAACAACGGCCAAAACACGTTTTAAAAAACACAAACACAAGTTTTTATTCCTTCTTTTGTCGCAGAAAATAAATACAATCACATATTCCATATGCTTGTCTATAAAAGCATTTCTAAAAACGTCATTTACTGGATTCAACAGTATCACCTTCCTGGCTTGTCAATTACAGTAACGCACAGTAGGTCATTTTGTTTCATTAACTTTTTTTAAGCACTTGGCTCAAGCGACTTTGGGCAAAGGCTGTTCGTGAGCTTAGAAAGTTTATTCCAAGGGTTATTTTTTAAACGGTTAAGCTAAAAACGACCAGGCTAACTTATGTAAGAGGAGAATCAAGTTTTCTTTTATAAAAATTGCTCCTAAAACTCAAACACCCAAACGGACATAAAAGTTGGTCTAGGTCCCAGGGACGGGCAGGGCGGTGCGGCGGCGGGCGCCGGGCCGCGCCGGGCAGCAGGCCCTCACAGCGCTTGTTCCGGTTTCCAGCGTGGCCCTCGCGGGTGACCAGGAGGCCGGTCAGTCGTCCAGCCCGATGTTCCTGAAGAGGTAGGACATGGACTCCCCGTTGTGGATGCGGCGGATGGCCTCCGACAGGATCATGCTGATGTCCACGGTTTTAATCTTGGGGCACTGGAGCTTCTGGATCTCGTGTGGGATCGTGTTGGTGACCACCACCTGTGAGGCAGGGGACACAGGGCAGGTGAGCCGACGGGGAGGGCCGGCGGCTCCGGCGAGGCGAGGGACAGAGCACGAAGGGCTGGCCCATCGGGAGGCCAGGGGTGTCCGGGCTCGGTGTGGGACGGGGACACGCTGGAAACCTGGGGGGCTGTGCACGCCCGCCCACCCCCGGGGTGGCTTCTCTCTGCCTGTCTCTGTCTCTCCAGCGAGCGCTCACACTCTATAGCAAAAATCTCTCCTAAAACAATGCAGTAACTGCTGGGGAGATGGAGAAACGGGAACCCCGCACTCTCGGGGTGCGGTGCGGGACGGGACAGCTGTGTGGGCAGCCCGACTGCTCCTCAAATGTTTAAATGCGGGGTCACAACACGACATGGCACCTCTACTCCTGGGCGCAGAGCCGAGAGAACCGGCGGCCTACACAGCATCGCGTGTGCGAGGGCTAGGGCCGCATCGCTCACAGCAAGCAGGGCTGAAGCAGCCCGAACTCCCCTCCAGACAAGGTGGCGCTACCCAGCGGTCAGCACCATCTGGGCAGGGGAGGGAGTGGGCAAAGCACTGGTCCCCCTGCACCAGGAGGGCTGAACACACGAGGCCGAGTGAGCGGCCGGCACCGGAGCCCACGGAGTGACCGCATGACGCGCTCGTGTGCTGTCCCGGGCAGGTCAGCAGAGAGCGAGGTGGGTGGCTGCCAGGGCAAGGCCAGGGGCTCAGAGAATACGGGGTGAGGGCCGACGGGTCTGGGCTCCTTTTGGGGGGATAAGAAATACTCGAAAATCAAGCGTGGCGATGACCGGGACTCTGAGCACTCGGAGATGGCTGGCCCTGTGCGCTCGAGGCGGGTGACTGCAGTCTGAGCCACACCTCATGAAGTGGCTACTGTACAACTGTGACGGAGGGCCAGTCTGGCAGGTGGCGTGGTGGTCAGGGGCGCCGGAACCCCACATGGCTGATCGTGGTTTGAGTCCCCGGTTCGGTGGCTTGCTTTCTCACTTTCCTCTCTCACTCTCCGGCTCTATCCCTCGCTGGTCAATCCATCGATCAATCAATCAATCAATAACGTTAAATAGAATAGTTTTTTTAAAAAAAATGTTAAAATAGAGGCTAATATTCACTAAGAAATAATCTCACGCTTTGAATCCATTCCGTTTGTTTTCACCTTGCCAGAGGGCGTGTGTGCTTGCCAGAGAGAGAGAAAGCACCCTCCCTAGTGGGGACAGTGGCCCTGCAAGCCCGTCGCCTCCATTCCCCGTCAGGACTCGGGGCACGCACGCACACGCGCCCCGCGCGTCACTCGAGATTCGGTCAGTGGCTGCTCACGCGGAGCCTCCTTGACCATGAGGCTGCAGGGCCAGCCCCGGACACGCTCACCTCCCACCTACTCGCATAACTGCGGACTGGGTGTGCCGCGGTGCCCAGGACAGCCGACCCACCCGCCAGCCCGGTTACCTCGTCGATAGCAGATTCTTCGATCAGCCGGGGGGCGTCGGAGGATAACAAGCCATGAGTCGCCATCACGAAGATCTTATACGCGCCCCTCTCCTTCAGGGTCTCTGCCGCAGCAAGAAAGCTGTCCACGTCATCGATGATGTCATCCTGTCACATCACAATGGAGCAAAGGGTCCATGAATGTTTTGGCAAAGGGTGGAACGGGGGGAGCAGCAGGTGGCATGGTGGTTACGGCACCAGACACTCCCACATGGCTGACCACGGTTCAGTCCTGGACCTGGTGGCTTGCTTTCTCATTTCCCTTTCCTTTCTCTGTCAAATGAAAATAAATGGATAAATAACATTTAAAAAATAATTCTTTAAAAAATAATAAAAAGGTCAGACAGCAGGAAAAGGAAAGGGCCTGCCCGACTCTACTGGGGCAATACCTGCCGCTCCATTTTCACATACACAGACAACATGGTGGCAGGGCCTCGTCCCTGGGCCCCCTTGCGCTCCGTAGGCTTTCTCAGACGTACCTCTTCCTATGCAGCACCCGCCACCCACAGGGCGCCTCCCGTCATGCTCCAGGCTCCCTAGAGAACACTGGCACCGGCTCTGTACCCCGGCGGGCCAGACTGTGCTCACACAGCTGTTTTTCTTAAATAATTACTTTATTTAACTTTATTCCATTTGAACAGAGAGGGACAGAGTGAGTGAGTGAGTGAATGAGAGAGAGAGAGAGAGAGAGAGAGAGAGAGAGGAAACGAGAAAGCAAGCTGCCAGGTCCAGGACTCAAACTGCGGTCAGCCATGTAGGAGTCCAGTGTCCTTAACCACCGTGCCACCTGCTGGCCCCAACTTTTTTTAAAGAGAGATTTTTGTTATAGGGTGCATGTATTGGCCAGAGAGACAGAGAGAAAGTAAGAAATCACCCCCCAGAATGGACAGCCATGCTGCAATCTCATCTCCTCTATTCTATTCTCGGGATTTGGGCACATGCGCACATAAGCTCAGCGTGACTTTCAAGCCACCAGGACTGGGACTCGAACCACAATCAGCCATGTGGGAGTTCAGCGCCTTATTCGCTGCACCACCGGCTGGCCCCCGGAATGAGGGTTTTCAAATGCACAGAACGACTGCCAGAAGATGCTTCCGTCGCAGTCACGGACTGTGGGCAGCTCTCTCCCGAACGCTTCTTCATATTTTTCTTATTCTCCAAATGTTCTCCACTGAGCATGTGGGAAATACACTTTCTTTTTTTAAGAGAGATTTTTGCTACAGGGCACACGCATTCACCAGAGACAGAAAGTGAGAAATCACCCCCCAGGGGAGATGGCCACGCCGCAATCCCTTCTCCTCCATTCTCCTCTCGGGATCTTGGGCACGCCCGCACACACGCCCGGCATTTTTCAAGCATCCGGGTCCAGGATGGAACCACAGTCAACTATGTGGGAGTCCAGCGATGTAACCATGAGGCAACCTGCTGGTCCCAGAAATACACTTCTTATGCACAGGCTTACAATGGGATTATTGTTTTTAGTAATAAAATACCTACTCCAGTGGTTTCCAACCTATAGACAAGATTCCCATTCCTCTTATAACGAAATAATGATTTTCAAACCATTACGGTACCAAACATTGTCTAGAGTGGACTGAATATTCATTTATTTATTTTACGTGCATGTATTACTCTCCAAATGTGCACTGATAATACCACCATAAAAAAAAACAAAACAAAACAAAGAAAAACAAACACACAAAAAAACCATGTTACTTTAAAAGTGTTGCTGGTGGGACCAGCAGGAGAATGGAGGAGAAAGGACTGTGGTGGCCACCCCCCTGGAGGGTGATTTCTCGCTCTCTCTCTGGCGAGGACATGTGGTCCTACAGCAAAAAGCTAAGAAAACAGTGCTGCTGGCAAAGTGGGACCCCTCTCTGGGGACAGCGGGGCAGTTCCTCCTGAGACTAAGCGTGCAGCTCCGATGCAAACCAGCACCTGCACTTGGGGCATTTACTCACTAACAGGGACGTCAGAGCTCTGCTGACATAAAAGCCAGCACGCGAAGGTGCGTGGCAGTTTCACGTGGAGCACCCCCAAACTGGAAACAATGCAAACGTCCCTCAACGGACGTGTGTGGCCTTCGAACCACGGCTACCGCTCGGCAAGGAAAGGGGACGAGCAGTCACACGGAAGCGGGCTCTGGTGGCGCACCGGAGCTTCAGAGCCTCGGTCTCGGACTTGCGGCCTCTGGGACTGTGAGGAACGAATCTCTTCTCTTTCTAAAGCACCCAGTCTCAGGTCTTCCTTAAGGCAGCCCAAACAGGCCAAGCCGCCGGGAAGGAGGGGCTGGCTGTGGCCTTGAGGACTGGCACAAGGAGCTCTGTGGTGACGACCCGGTTCTGGTTTTCGGTCTGTTTCTAAATGAGAGATCTCTGACTGTCACAACGGCTGGCCCACCTCTCGGCCCGCTGGAGTAGAGTGCAGGCCACTGCTCCGGCCTGCTCAGGCTGGTCTGAACCCACCCATGCTCTGCTCGCCAGCTGCCCCACCTCACTGCGGAGCCTGACGCTGGCGCCATGGGGGCTGGGCTGGGAGGGACAGCCCTGTCCTCGACTGTGGTGCTAACTCCGACTGTGGTGGCTCTCCTCTGATGGGACCACACAGCCGTGCACAGCAGGAGCACAGTGCGACGGAGGGGAGGGGTGTGCGCCGGGCGTCCAGGCTGCGCTGAGGCCGCAGCTAGAGCAAGAGGGGCAGCCGGGAAGGTGAGCTGCAGTGCTCCTCTGCACGTTTCTTACTTCCTGGGAGTCTATGATGGTTCAACATTAAAGGATTGTTTTTCTTTCTCTGTTTTTTTTGAACTGCAGTGGGCCAGCCAGTGGCATGATGGCTCTAATAGCTGGATCCTACAAAGCCAGCTGTGCGGTTTGAGTCCCAGACTCGACACACACACCAGACTGTGAGCATGTGTGAGCCCAAGTCCCCAGTGAGGGAGAAATGGAGAAGGGACTACAGCATGGCCGTCCCCATAGGGGGTGCTTTCGCTCTCTTTCTCTCTCTCCAGTGAGCACAAACATCTTCTGGCAAATTAAAAACAAACAAACAGAAGTTGCAACAAAAAGGGGAAAAGGCATGGAATCACAGCGTCTTGTCTCTGCAGGCTTCCCAGTAATAAAGCAATCGACGGGCACCTACTGCCCTGAGGGATGATGTGGGAGACTAACTGAGCGAAATGACTCGGGGTAACTCGGTACCCACTGGGGAGCGTGGGAGTTCGTGCAACAGCTCTAGAAACCTGGGGAGCAGCCTTCAGACCCCACAGTTCACGCCCAGGTGCCCGGAAACGCCTGCACACACCAGAAACTGGGTGCAAGCTGTTCAAAACAGTGCTCTCTGGAAGTGGGAAAACCTGCACGGTCAGTGCCCGGAGTAGAGGACTCGGCTGTGGAGCAGCTCCACACCAGACGCCGCCCGGCAAGGAAAAGGGGAACAAGGACGTGTCACTGCATGAGGACCTCTAAACAGAGTCACCGAGGACACCAAGAGACACGCTGAACAGGGCCAGCTCGGGCAGGGTGGAAATGAGGCTGAATCCATGTGAAGGTCATGGGTTCGCATCCCTGGTCGACCTCACACGCCAGGCCAGGTCATGCCCGTGATCCCGGCTGGCTGGGGCGGGCACTGTGGCGTACGACCCTGCTGAGGGCCCTTCTCGCTTTCTCATTAAGTAAACGCACAAGCAGATGAACAAAGTTAAAAAAGAGAATAACAAAACGAGGTAAGAGAGGGCATGAGGGACAGCTGCAGGCTGGGGACACCTGCTGTCCGGAGAAGGCTTCAAGGGTACCTGGCGAGGCCTCGCGAGCGGAGCTGTGGGGACGCAGGTGTTCATCCTGCTCTTCTTTGGACTAGAAGGGCATTAAGTGTGTGCTCTTTTTGCAAGTAGCTTTACGACGTGTTTTTAACAGCGATCTTTAACTTTATACCCTACTTTCATCACAAAACAGTTTCCCACGGTATGACAAACAGCTGCACAATATTTAGTTAAGAGTCAGCTATTTGCTAATAAACTAAGGGCGGCATCCCAGCGTGGGGCCGGGAGGTCACCGGCTCAGTGAGCCGGACCTGCCGCACCACCACCGGCCTTTCCTGTGCGCCTCAGCGGCACACTGAATCAGCACTGGTCAGAACAAAACACACACACCAAAGTCGCCACGTTAAAAAGTAAAGCGAAGCCTGAAACAAGTTAATGTCTCGTGATAAAAACGCTCAGTACGCTAAGAACGAAGGGGAACTTCCTCGCTCTGATAAAGGCAACCATGAAACCCCCACGGCTACCGTGATACTTAGGGTGAAAGACAAAGGGCTTCCCCCTAAGATCAAGAACGAGGCGAGGATGCTTTCTTCCAACACTGTTCTTCACTGTTGCACTGGTCAGAGCAATTAGGTAAGACAAGAAAGAAAACATCCAGACCAGAAAGGAAGCAGTAGGGACCAGCAGTTAGTGTAATGGCTATGTCACTGGACTCCCACGTAGTCGACCACGGTTCAAGTCCCGAACCCAGTTGCTTAAACTCATGCCGGGCGCGTGTGCGTGCGTGCCCAAGATCCCGAGAGGAGAATGGAGGAGAAGGGATTGCAGTGTGGCCATCCCCCCTGGGGGGTGATTTCTCACTTTCTATCTCTCTGTTTCTGTCTTTCTGGCGAGCGCACACACCCAATAAGAAAAAAACTCTCAAAAAAAGAAAAACAAAACAAACAAACAAAAAAAACAGAACCCTTAGTACCTCAACAATAAAAAGACAAAGAACCCAATTCAAAAATGGGCAAAGGACCTGAATAGACATGTCTCTAAAGAGGTACAACCAGCCAATAAGCACATAAAAAGATGCTCAACACCATCAGTCATTAAGAAAACGTAAATCAGGGACCAGCAGTTGGCATAATGGCTGTCACTGGGCTCCCATGTAGTCGACCACGGTTTGAGCCCCTCTTTTGGATGCTTTTGCTTAAACTCACACTGGGCATGTGTGAGTGTGTGCCCAAGATCCCTAGGGGAGAATGGATTGCAGCGTGGCCATCCTCCTGGGGGGTGATTTCTCGCTTTCTGTCTCTGTCCGTCTGGTGAGCATATGCGCCGATAGCAAAAACCTCTCAAAAAAAAAAAAAGAAAGAAAGAAAGAAAGAAAGAAAATGCAAATCAAAACCATTTCATAACCACTAGGGTGGCTATAATAAAAAAAAAAAAAATCAGAAAGTAAGTGTTGTGGATGTGGGAAAATTAGAACCTTTGTTTACTGCTAACAAGAACGTAAAATGGTACGGCTGCTCTGGAAACCACATGGTAGTTCCTTAAAATGTGAAGCATGGAATTACCACATTACCAAGCAATTCCAGTCCTAGATATATACCAAGGGAAAAGAAATCACATGTCCACACAGAAACCCGAATGTGAATGTCCACCGCAGCCTGGGGGCAGAACGACCTCAAGGCTCAAGCCCTGCGTTCTGGTGCAGTGATTCCTGGACCTCCCAGGTGCAACTCAGGTCACCCTCCCAGCAGGCGCAGGGGGAAAACCGTGGTGTGCAGTGCTGTCTCTACAGATGCACAGAATGAGCATAGCTACCTTCGCCCAGATTTCTAAGGATGCCCCAGAGAACCGGGTCCAGGCAGAGAACTGTCACCGGGGCAGGGCCATCACAGAGACCTCTCACTAGGGCAAAATGCAACAGAACTGAGGGCACAGGGATGCCTCTAGCCCACAATGGCAGATTTGCAAGCACACAACTGCGGCCTGGGAGGAGCAGGCATGCACCTCCAACAGGAAGAGCTCCTGCACAGGGTGAGCCCGGCTAAGCTCTGGGTGGGGCTGGCGTGGGGCTGCCCAGAGCTCTGCAGGTCAAACCCCTGCTCTAGCGTGCCTGGATGGCGGAATCTGAGTCAAAGGTTATTCAAGGGGCTTAAGATTTAATGCTGTTTGCCCTGCTGGGTTTTGGACTTTCTACTTTTCCCTTTTTGGATGGGAATACCTGTCCTATGCCTGTCCCACTACTGTGTGTCAGAAGCACATAACTTGCTTGATTTTGTAGTTCACAACTAAAGAGAACCTGCTTCGGAACGAGTCCTACCTTGAAGGTTACCCATATTTGATTTAGATGATGCTTAGTGGATACTTGCAACTTTAAGCCTTTAGTTGACACTAGAACTAAGATGAGACTTAACTGGAGTTAAGTTTTTGGAGCTACTGGGACCAAATGAACATGTTTTGTATATGACACGAACATAAATTTTGGGCCAGCGGTGCAATGCTCTGTTCTGAATGGCCGAGTTCCTACAAATTCATGTTGGACCCATTTGTGATGGTATTAAGAGGTGGGGCCGTGGGCTGGCTCTAGCCTAGTGATTAAGGGAGCTGGGTCCCACAGGGGCAACCACAGTCCAGACATTGTGGCCTGGCGGCCTGGGCAGGTCTACGCGCTTGCCCAAGACCCCATCAGGATGGAGCAATGTGGAGAGGGGAATGCAGTGTGACCATGCCCCAGTGGGGGCACTTCACTGCCCGCCCCGCCCCCGTCTCTCTCTGGCTAGGGAATGTGGCCTCTGACATCAAAAAGACGGAGAGAAAAAGAGGTGCAGGCTTCAGGGGTGACCAGGTCACAAGGGCTCTGCCCTCATGAGCAGGGTTAGCATCCTTATAAAAGCCTGAAGGACCTTTCCGCTCTCCTTTACCAAGTGAGGATGCAGAAGAAAGCACCCTCTGTGGGACTCAAATGACACGCCAAATCTGTCGGCATATCAGTCACGCACCTCCCAGCCTCCGGAACCGTGAAACACACATCTCTGTGATTCTTTTTTCTTTCTTTCTTGTAAAAAAATTTCTACAGGGCGCACGCATACACTGTGGGAGGGTGGGGGGACACAGGAGCAAGCAAGAGACAGAAAGTGAGAAAGCACCTCCAGGAGGGCTGGCCAAGCACAACCCTCTCCTCCATTCTCCTTTTATGACTCTGGGCATGCGTGCACACACGCCCAGTGTGCCCTTCAAGTCACCAGGTCCACAGCTCACACCGCACAGCCAGCCGCTGAGATCTAGCCGTCCTAACCGCCGGCCCGGTTTCTGTTACCTCTGTCACCTGGTCTAAGGTTCTGGACTAGCAGCCTCAGCATCAACTGACTACACAGGGGTACAGCCTCACACGTCCGATTTGCACATACGCCACAGAGTAGGCCTTGTTTCTGGATGGCTAATGCGAAGGGTTACATAATCAGCTGTTGGGCAGTCTGATTTATCAAGCTCAAGCTCTCCTCTCCAGTTCACGATTAAACCTTTCCTTTTTCTTTGCATTAAAAATAACACTATACGGGCCTGCAGGTGGCGGGGTGGTCAAGAGCGCTAGATTCCCACATGGCCAACAGTGGATTAAGTCCCGGACCTGGTGGCTTGCTTTCTCACTTTCCCTCCCTTTCTCACACACACTGCTTCTCTGGTCAATCAATCAATCAAGCTAAAAAACCAATTCTTTAAAAAAACCACTACAGTGAATAACTATGTATAAAAAAAGCTTTCTGCTTAAGTTAGACTGCAGTCTAAGACACACTACGGGGTGAATGGCTGAGACTCGCTGACGTGCCATAACCGTCTAACTGGTTTGAACATGGGGCCTCCAGTGCTGAGACAGACGGCTCCCAAAGGGCCCAGTAACTCAGACCAGAAGAGCATTTATGACAGTCCGGCCAGGAAAGGTGTTAATCAGCTTTTGCCAACTTTAAGGAGATGAGGGAGCTCCTATTTTCCTAAAGACAACCATGTAGACGGCCTTAGAATCAGAGGAAAGCGGCAGGAGGCGCCGCACACTCACTGGGGATCTCCAGGCTGGGGTGGATGGCAGCCACACTCCGGACCATGGGCGGGGAATGCCGTCCGTCCACCAGGTCCGACTCGGCGTCCTGCGCTTCTCCGTGAATCACCGCGATGCCCAGGCGCAGGCGCTCCGCGAAGGACTGTGCCCTGAGAGAAAGCATCAGACACCAATTCGAAGCTCACACACCCATTCTCTGCTAGCGGGGGCGGGGGGCAGACATCAAGAGGACAGAAGCAAAACAGAGCTCCACAGGAGTCACGGAGAAAGAGGAAGGAGGGGCCAGCAGATGGCGTACCGGCTCGTCATGGCCTCCCCACTCAGCCGCCTGCAGAGCGAGTGCAGATGGCCTGAGAATCACGCCGGGCACGCGGATGTGCGTGCCCAAAATCCCTGGAGGAGAACGGAGGAGAACGGAGGAGATGGGGTGATCTATTGGTCTTCCCCCCCGGGGAGGTAATTTCCCACCTTCTGCCTGTCTCAGTCTCTGGGAAGCGCACGCATCCTATCACAAAAATACCTCTGGGGAAAAAAAACGAGAAAAGAATCTCAAATTCTTGGAACCCATGGCTAAGTTCAGAGACTCCGCACAACACACATGTCCCTCCAGCAGCGGGCCGCCATGACAGGCAGAAGCCGGGCCCGGGCTGCAGTCAGCCGGTAAGTTAGCTATCCAACGCAGAGCCTGGTTCCTCCCCTGCAATCGCTAATTCCACCTACCTAACAGCAAAAACCAACCACGTGACACAAAAGTGCATTGCATTCTTGTCAAAGTATTAGGTATCTATCTATCTATCTATCTATCTATCTATCTATCTATCTATTTATTTATTTTTAGAGGTTTTTTGCTCTAGGGCGCGCGCACTCGCCAGACAGAGAGACAGACAGAAGGTGAGAAATCACCCCCCAGGGGGGATGGTCATGCCGCAATCCCCTCTCCTCCATTCTTCTCTCGGGATCTTGGGCACACACGCGCACGCACCTGGTGTGAGTTTTTAAGCCACCGGGTCTGGGACACGAACTGCGGTCGACTACGTGGGAGTCCAGTGACATAGCCATTACGCTAACTGCTGGTCCCTGGTATCCATTATTTTTTAAAGAATTATTTTATTTAATTTTACTCACCATTGTTATTTATTTATATTTTAATTTGAGCAGAGAGAGAGACAGAAACAGAGGTGGAAAGTGAAACCAAGCTGCCAGGTCTGGAACTCGAACCACAGTCAGCCATGAGGGAGTTCTACACCCCAACCACTGTGCCATCTGGTGGCCCCTTCAGAAACCATTTTTAACAGCTTTATGGTGGTGTAAGTGCAATTCTGGAGGCTGTGCAGTTCAACATGCACACTTCCCACGTTCTGGTGTAGGCTTACACCCACAGGAACATCAGCCGACTCGACAGCCAGCGTGTCTGCATCTCGCACGGCCACACGCTTCCTGTGACCTCTGTCTCCCCACCCAGGCAACCCATCTGCCTTCTGTCCTCACTGTCTCAGCTTTCACCAACGTCAGGTAAGCGGATCACAGAGCACGCATCCTCGTGTGGTCTGACGCGTGTTACCTGGCGTGGCTCGGTGTGGCAGGTCGCCCACGCTGCGTCCTGGAGCGACAGTGCACGCCCTCCCACTGCTAGGCAGTGCCCATCACGTACCGGCTTATGCAGCCATCGCCGATGGACGCCTGGGTGCCTTCCGTTCTGAGCTCTGCTTGGACGCATACCCAAGAGCAGAGTGACTGATGGTGTAGCAGGTGTATGTTCAGCTCTTTAAACCACGGCCACACTGTTCCAAAGTGGCCATAACGTCTCAGACCCCCAAAGCGGCGTGCGTGAGCTCCAGTTCCCTGCGTCCTCACCAACGTGCGGTTTGGTCAGTCATTTTAACACAGTCCCTTCCGAAGGTGTGCAGTGGCACTTCGTGGTGGCTCCAATCTGGACTTCCCCGGGGACAGGGCCGGGTGCCTCTGCCACGTGCTCACTTACCCCACATGCATCTGCTGGTCCGCTTCTAATTGGGTCGCTCCCCCCGTCACTTCTGAGAGCTCTCTGCACTCTACATGGTCCTTTACCACACACGTTTCACAAAAATCTTCTTCCCATCTGTCCTTTTTCCTTTTGTTTTCTTAATAATGTCTTTTAAGGGACCAGCAGATGGAGAAATGGTTACATCACTGGACTCCCATGTAGTTGACCACGGTTCGAGTCCCAGACCTGGCAACTGAAAACTCACCCTGGGCACGTGTGTGTGCATGCCCAAGATCCCGAGAGCGAGAGCAGAATGGATGCAGAGTGGCCTTCCCTAGGGGGGTGATTTCTCAATTTCTCTGTTTCTCTCTGTCTCTCAGGTGAGCACACATGCCCCTATGGCAAAAAGCTCTCAGAAAAAAAAAAAAGTCCTTTAAAGAACTTACCAGTTTTTGTGCTTTTAGTGTCTTATTTTAAAAAATCTTTGCCTGAGGGACCAGCAGTTAGCGTAATGGCTATGACGCCAGACTCCATTGTAGTCAATCTGGTTGGTCTCCCAGACCCAGTGGCTTAAAACTCACGCCGGGCCCCTGTGCGAGTGTGCCCAAGATCC
>NW_006159862.1:2457162-2459528 GCF_000334495.1 Tupaia belangeri chinensis | reverse complement strand
ACTTTGGGACCAGCAGTTAGCGTAATGGCTATGTCACTGGACTCCCACGTAGTCGACCGCAGCTCGCGTCCCGGACCCGGTGGCTTAAACTCACGCCAGGCGCGTGTGCGTGCGTGCCCAAGATCCCGAGACGAGAATGGAGGAGAAGGGATTGTGGCGTGTCCATCCCTGGGGGGTGATTTCTCGCTTTCTGTCTCTCTGTCTCTGTCTGTCTGGCGAGCGCACACGCCCTATAGCAAAAACCTCTCCAATAAAAGAAAAATTAAAAATCTTTGCCTAACCCTATGTCACAAAAATTCCCCCTATGATTTCCTCTTCAAGTTTTATACCTTTAGGTTTCACAATTAGGTCTATGATTCATTCTGAGTGTTATTAATACTCTTTTTTAACGTGCTGCACATAGCTCAAAACTCCTTATTTTACAGGAACAACCAATTACTCCAGCACTGTGGGTTCAAAGACCATCCTTTCTCCAATGAACAGCCTTTGCACCGTGGTCAGAAATCTGTTTTCCAGAGCCACGTGGGTTCTTCTCGGACTCGATCCTGTCCCACCGAGGCATTTCTGAATCTCCACCCCAAATGCCGCACTCTTATCACTGTTACAGCGCTATCTTCAGTCTTGAATCCCGGCAGTGTCAGATTCCCAGCGCTGTTCTTTTCAAAGCTGTTTTGGCTATTCTAGTTCTTCCCATTTCCATATGAATTTTACAATCAATTTCCACATCTCTACAAGAAGGTCTGCTGAAATTTTGATCAAAAGGGTGGTGGTTCTGGAGACCGACTTAGGGAGAGGTGGCATCTTAACCGGCCGAGTCTTCCCGCCGTGAGCGCAGGAGCTCTCGTTAACCCAGGCTCCTTGAATCTCAGCAGTCTCGTATCAGAGTTTTCACCGTACAGCTCTCTCCTTAGATTCATTCCTAAATGTGCCGCTTACTATGATGCGAAATCAAAGTCATTTTTTAACTTTTCTTTTTGTTTTGCTAGGTGACGCAGGCATTCCCAGAGAGAGACAGAGAAGGGTGAGGCGAAAGCACCCCTTGTCCGCCCGGGAATGGTCACACCACAGTCCCTTCTCCATCTCCCACTCCTTTCAGGATCTGGGGCAAATACACACATGCGCCTGGGATGCTTCTCAAGTTGCCAGGTCTGGGACTCGAACTGCAGTCAGCCATGTGGGATCGGCCTCCCTTAAGCACTGGGCTCGAGTCACCAGGTTATTTCCTTTCTCACGAATCCTTTGGTTTTAATTTGCTTTTCTTCTTCTAGCGTCTTAAAGCAGAAGTTGGTATTTTTTTTAAAGTTTAGGGACCAGCAGATGGCGCAGTGGTTACATCGCAGGACTCCGATGCAGGCAGCCGTGGTTTGAGTCTCGGACCTGAAGGCTTGACACTCACGCCTGGTTCATGTGCGTGTGTGCCCCAAAATCCTGAGAGGAGAATGGAGGAGGAGGGACTGCAGAGGGGCCAAACCTCCAGGGGGTGATTTCTCACTTTCTGTCTCTGTTTGTCTCTATAGCAAAAATCTCTCCAAAAAAGAAAAAAAAGTTTGGTGGTCCAGGTTCCTCCCTAAGTAGTGTCAGTGACACAGCACAATGGCTTTTGATTGCCAGAGGGTGTGCACGCACGGGGGTAGGGGTGGGGCGGGGAGGGAGCGAGAACCCGCTCTGCAAGGGGCACGGTCCCGTCTCATTCCCTTCTCCATTTCTCCATCCTGTCAGGGTTTGGGGCACAGATGCACGCGACTGGTGTGTTCTCCAAGGCCCCGGCCGGGACTCGGGCCATGGCTGGCCATGTGGGACCCAGTTCCCTCACTCCTAGCTCCTAGGCTACAGGAGCCGGCCCCCAGCGAGTCTCAGTGTACCGGGTCTTCACTTCCATTCAGCTTCACTACATTCTAGTCTGGCTTCGTCTCTGACCCACGGGTTATCTAGACATATTTTCTCTCTAAGGCCTTTGCCACAAGGCACGTCTGCTCACCGGAGAGACACAGAGAGAGGGGAAGTGAGAATCACCCCCAGGGCTGTGGACAGAAGTCTGACTACCTTTCCTATTTTTCCAAAATCGTTTCAAAAGGGACTGGGGAAATCATATTTATAAACATTAATAGACTATTTTCCATTAACAGGATTCTTCCTACCTCCTGTCCCTGGCATAGTATCTCTGAGATGTATATTTCAATCAATTACAGTATATTCTTGTGCTTATCTCTCCTCAAGACACAGAACTTCTCTTTTTTTGGGATGTAGATTAAGCCTTTTAACTAATGTCTTCCCAAGACACAGATCTTCCCTTCCAATCACCAACCTAAGAATTGTGGAACCCACCTATAACCTACAAGCTCCCCCCCCCCCCTACACCCTCCCTT
>NW_006159862.1:2439419-2456974 GCF_000334495.1 Tupaia belangeri chinensis | reverse complement strand
CAGGGGCATGGCCACACTGCAATCCCTTCTCCTCCCTTCTCCTCTTGGGATTTTGGGCACGCACGTATAGCACCTGGTGTGATTTTCAAGCCGCTAGGTCTAGGACTTAAATCACAGCCAGCCAGGTGGGAGCCCAGCCCCTCAACCACACTAACCCCACATGTGCTAAGTACTTACTAAGTATTCAAGGATTTCCCAAGACGGTTGTATTTTATCTATTTTTGTTCTTGCTGGGGGTTGTATGCATTTGTCAGAGGGAGACAGGGACAGAGAGGGAGAAAGCGCCCCAGTGGGACACGATCACACCACAGTCCCCTTAACTCCATTTCTCCATGCTGTCGGATTAGGGACGCACGTGCGCACAGGCCCAGCAGGTTTCTCAAGCTTCTGAGACGGGGGTTAGACCCAGTGAGGAGGCACGGACAGAAAACGGACACACACCGAGGCTTACACATCAGGGCAGTGCGTCCAGACATGGAGGCCGAGTCCTTCAAAGACCACCCTGGGTGGGTGTGGCTGGGCGAATCCCTCCATCTGGGAGAGATGGCGAGTGCAGGA
This sequence comes from Tupaia belangeri chinensis, assembly GCF_000334495.1. Taxonomy (NCBI): domain Eukaryota; kingdom Metazoa; phylum Chordata; class Mammalia; order Scandentia; family Tupaiidae; genus Tupaia; species Tupaia belangeri. The sequence goes on along the minus strand of NW_006159862.1, from coordinate 2,456,416 downwards.
AAAGGCTGGGAAACCAAACGAAGCCAGACCCCATGACAGACCTTCCCTGCTCAACATTCACTCCCACCCCCCAGGACAAAAGTACAGCTCCCTCCTGCCCAGCCCCCGCCCTCCTCTGGCAGCTACCCGCTCACATGTCTTTCAGCACGGGGTGTACTTCCTTACCGACATACAGAAGACCCCTCACCTCAGTTCTTCATTGGCAACGTACTTCCCAGATCCCTCCCTTATTCTTAGAAACAATTTCTTCCCTCTCCTTCAGCCCCAGCCTCCTGAGTGGCTGAGACTGTGGTGCACACCACCTCGCTCAGCTCTTAGGGCAGGCTGGGGAGCACGCCCGGGCCCCGAGGCGGCCTCAGCCTGTGAGTGGCAGAGTCAGGCGGCACACCAGGCAGGCGGGGCTCAGAGACCAGGACGCTGCTGCTGAGGGGTTATTCCTTACCCCAGTGTGGTCAGAGAGCATCTTCTGTGTGATTTCAGGAGTTTTAAATTTGAGACTTGTTACATGGTTCAAAACCTAGTCTGTCTAACAGTCTGCCTTATGGGGCCAGCAGGTGGCATGGTGGTTAAGGCTCTGGACTCCCACATGGCCAACCACAGTTTGCATCCCGAACCTATCAGTTTGCTTTCTCACTTTCGCTCCCTCTTTCTGTCTGTCTCTCTCTAGTGAGCACCTATAGCAAATTTAAAATAATACCAATAATAAAAACAAATCAATAATTTTTTTTAAAAAAAGAATGAACCCCTTTATCATCATGAAACTGCTCCAGCTTTCTCTTAAAGAATCGTCCCCTCATGAATCAGCAGTTAGCGTAATGGCTATGTCACTGGACTCCCACGTAGTCGACCACGGTTCGCGTCCCGGACCCGGTGGCTTAGAACTCACGCCGGGTGTGTGCGTGCGTGCCCAAGATCCCGAGAGGAGAATGGAGGAGAAGGGATTGCGGCGTGACCATCCCCCCTGAGGAGTGATTTCTCGCTTTCTGTCTGTCTCTCTCTGTCTGGTGAGCGCACGTGCCCTATAGCGAAAATCTCTCCAAAAAAAAAGAATCATTCCCTCACGTGTGTCCTGCGTCCTCCTCCTCAGTCCCTGGTCATGTGGCATCTGCACCTCCCACCGGCCCAGACTCCTGAGGGCCCACACGGAGGCCCGCTCTCCTCTGCCCTCAGTCCTGATCACAGTGAGCGGCCGAGTGCCGAATGAACCACGGCTCTCCTGGTCTCGGTTTCCCCAAAGCAAATTCAACACCAAAAACTTTATTTATTGATATATGGTTTTTAACATAGGGCATATACACTTGCCAGAGAGAGAGGGAAAGTGAGAAATCATCCCCCCGGGGTGGATGGCCACACCACAATCCCTTCTCCTCCATTCTCCTCTTGGGATTTTGGGCACGCGCACACACGCACATGCCTGGTGTGATTTTTCAAGCTGCCAGGTCCAGGACTCAAACCACAGTGAGCCATGTGGGAATCCAGCACCTTAACCTTCACACCACCTGCTCGCCCCAAAGTCAGTTCTAATCTAAGCGATCAGCTCATGAGAATGGCTAAAGCAATGAAAGACTGTACTGAGCCCCTCCAGGACTCAGCACACCAGACACAGCCGAGGCATTTAAACGACAGCCGGAGCACAAGGCGCTGGGAAGTACCAAACGGTATCTAGCTTATAGTCTGCAGGCGCTCGTGAGCCGTCAGGAGACCCTCCATATGCACTCTATGAGTGGGGAGCTCTGTCCAGTGTTAGGAATCATTTCAAGCAATCTTTTTTTTTTTTTTGAGAGATTTTTGCTATAAGGCATGTGCGCTTGCCAGAAAGACAGAAAGTGAGAACTCACCCCCCGGGGATGGCCGTGCTGCAATTCCTTCTCCTCTCAGGATCTCCTCTCAGGCACACGCACACGCACACACAGACACACACACGTACCCAGTGTGAGTTTTAAGCCACCGGGTCCAGGACTCGAACCACAGTCAACTACGTGGGAGTCCAGCAATGTAACCATTACACCATCTGCAGGTCCCAAGAAATCACTTGCTTAAATCATTTTTTTCAAGACGCTTTTTTATGAAGTCATACCTCACCTCTCTCAGTAGAAGGCACATTATTAGCACCGCATATGTAGCTAGCGCCCCTGGGGGGTTAAAGGATCAGTCTGAAACACAGACACTACTGGTCTGCTCATGTCTACGTGGAACCTAGCTTAGACTTTCAAGGAAAAGACAGGAAGTCTTCACGGGAGCAGGACTGTCCAGCATAGCCAGACACAGAAAATCGGGGGAGCGTGAGAGAGAGAAAATCTCTGTGTTCAGGGAAATAAAGAGAATAATAAACAGAGAACATACTGTAATAAAAATTGGTAAAGCAGTTAGCGTAATGGCTATGTCACTGGACTCCCACGTAGTCGACCACGGTTCGCGTTCCGGACCCGGTGGCTTAGAACTCACGCCGGGTGTGTGCGTGCGGGCCCAAGATCCCGAGAGGAGAATGGAGGAGAAGGGATTGCGGCGTGACCATCCCCCCTGAGGAGTGATTTCTCGCTTTCTGTCTGTCTCTCTCTGTCTGGTGAGCGCACGTGCCCTATAGCGAAAATCTCTCCAAAAAAAAAGAATCATTCCCTCACGTGTGTCCTGCGTCCTCCTCCTCAGTCCCTGGTCATGTGGCATCTGCACCTCCCACCGGCCCAGACTCCTGAGGGCCCACACGGAGGCCCGCTCTCCTCTGCCCTCAGTCCTGATCACAGTGAGCGGCCGAGTGCCGAATGAACCACGGCTCTCCTGGTCTCGGTTTCCCCAAAGCAAATTCAACACCAAAAACTTTATTTATTGATATATGGTTTTTAACATAGGGCATATACACTTGCCAGAGAGAGAGGGAAAGTGAGAAATCATCCCCCCGGGGTGGATGGCCACACCACAATCCCTTCTCCTCCATTCTCCTCTTGGGATTTTGGGCACGCGCACACACGCACATGCCTGGTGTGATTTTTCAAGCTGCCAGGTCCAGGACTCAAACCACAGTGAGCCATGTGGGAATCCAGCACCTTAACCTTCACACCACCTGCTCGCCCCAAAGTCAGTTCTAATCTAAGCGATCAGCTCATGAGAATGGCTAAAGCAATGAAAGACTGTACTGAGCCCCTCCAGGACTCAGCACACTAGACACAGCCGAGGCATTTAAACGACAGCCGGAGCACAAGGCGCTGGGAAGTACCAAACGGTATCTAGCTTATAGTCTGCAGGCGCTCGTGAGCCGTCAGGAGACCCTCCATATGCACTCTATGAGTGGGGAGCTCTGTCCAGTGTTAGGAATCATTTCAAGCAATCTTTTTTTTTTTTTGAGAGATTTTTGCTATAAGGCATGTGCGCTTGCCAGAAAGACAGAAAGTGAGAACTCACCCCCCGGGGATGGCCGTGCTGCAATTCCTTCTCCTCTCAGGATCTCCTCTCAGGCACACGCACACGCACACACAGACACACACACGTACCCAGTGTGAGTTTTAAGCCACCGGGTCCAGGACTCGAACCACAGTCAACTACGTGGGAGTCCAGCAATGTAACCATTACACCATCTGCAGGTCCCAAGAAATCACTTGCTTAAATCATTTTTTTCAAGACGCTTTTTTATGAAGTCATACCTCACCTCTCTCAGTAGAAGGCACATTATTAGCACCGCATATGTAGCTAGCGCCCCTGGGGGGTTAAAGGATCAGTCTGAAACACAGACACTACTGGTCTGCTCATGTCTACGTGGAACCTAGCTTAGACTTTCAAGGAAAAGACAGGAAGTCTTCACGGGAGCAGGACTGTCCAGCATAGACAGACACAGAAAATCGGGGGAGCGTGAGAGAGAGAAAATCTCTGTGTTCAGGGAAATAAAGAGAATAATAAACAGAGAACATACTGTAATAAAAATTGGTAAATACCCTAAACTTTTTGACTTTACATTCATGTGACTTTAAATCTGCCCTTAGATGAAATTAAAAATCATTTTAAAGACGTGCTCGGAGGAGAACTTTCTGGTACAACGGCAGAGTCATCACCAGTTCTCACATAGCACCGTCTTCAAACTCACCATCAGCTTCGCAAACAAAACTGTGGCCCCAGAACTGATGACTGGCTATGCTCCAAGGACACCCCTGGAACGCAGGCTCCACAGAGCTCTGCCAAAGCCTAGAATAAGCCTTTCAGTGATTCTAACCTTCACAACATGCAATACTTTCAAGACAAATGAAATCCTTACCTGCACACTAACGTTAGCTTCTGGATACTCTGTATAACTCAGATACACTGCACTCCCACCCAGTGCCATAAGGACTCGGAAGAGTTCCCGTATGTGTGTCATTTTGTTTCATACACCCACACAGAATTCCAAAGGGACCAGCAGATGGCGTCACAGTTACAGCACTGGACTCCCACGTCGTCGACCACGGTTCTAGTCCTGGACCCAACAGCTTTAAAACTCAGACCAGGTGCACATGCATGCGTGCCCAAAATCCTAGGGGAGAATGGAGAAGGGACTGTGGTGTGGCCATCCCCCAGCAAGTGATTTCTCGCTTTCTGTCTCTCTGTCTCCCTGGCAAGCACACGGGCCCTAAAGCAAAAATCTCTTTCAGAAAGAAACAAACAAAAAAACAAAAACCCAAAGCAAGAAGGTTAATCTATACCATAGGCCAGAAAGGGCAAGACGTGGAACTGTCAGCTCCCTCTCCCCGGTCCACTAGTCCTTCCGAGAAAGCGATCCCGGACACCTCGCTACAGTGCCTCCACTCCTTACCAAAGCAGCATCTCTCACAGGGTCTTTCTTCCCCACACAACTGCTCAAGGTCAAGGAGCCCCAGGACAGCAGCTCCCCATTAGGACCTGCACATCAGCAATGTCAGGGCCCAAGGACAAGGGCCTGGCCTCGCCATTCCACACGAAGGCACTCAGCCTGCAAAGGTCTTCCATATGTTCTTTAAAAAAAGAAAAAACTTTTATTTATTTACTTCTAGTTTTTCAAGCTGCCAGGTCTGGGACTCAAACCACAGTCAGCCATGCGGGAATCCAACACCTTAACCGCCACGTCGCCTGCTGGCCCCTTATGTTCTTTAGTGCTTCTTAAACTCGGTAGACAAGCAGAGCAGCTGTTGTGCCCGTTTCACTGACGAGGAAACTGAGGCTGAGGCAAACCACCCTGACCAAGGTTCTCACAAAGCCTGGCTCACCCACAACGGAAAACCAGTGTCTACTCCTAGTTTTCACCATCATTTTTTCCTTTTTTAAAATTTGACCAGAGACAGAGAAAGGGAAAGTGAAAAAGCAAACCACCAGGTCCAAGACTCGAACTGTGGTTGGCCGTGTGGGAGTCCAGTGCCTTAACCACCATGCCACTTGCTGGCCCCCAGTTTTCAGTGTCTTCCTGCTACCCAGGCTGTCTCTCAGATCAACGACAACGATTTTCAAAGGTTAGGTGTCCAATGAAAAACTCGGGAGGAAGGCGTTTAGAAAGAAAAAAGATCACATCTAAACCGGGTCGTCACTGGGCCGGCAGCGCCAGCCCTGCCCTGGCTCGGGACGGTGCGAGGCCGTGGGAGACGGAGATGGAGCCGGCCTCACGTGCCGGCGCTGTGACCGCACCTGGCACCTCCAGCCGCAGCTCGCTCTGGACGGCCTCTGGCCCACACCGCGGACGCCTCTCGCCACGCACATCGCCACCCTGGACACTGAATGCAGCGTGACTCTGGCACTCAGCCACGGACGCCGGGAAAACGGGGCAGGACCCTCCGTGTCAATCCACCCAACGGACCTAGAGGCCAACGTGTGTGAGGAGGGTCTGCCCTGTCCCCGCCGTGCCCACAGCGCTGCCAGGGCGTTCCCGGAACGGGAACTCAGTGAGGCCCAGCAGGGGGCTGCCAGTGTCACGGAGCGCCGACCCACACCCACCCGAGAGCCCTGGTGTGGAAGGTGCTCTGAGTAACTGCTGTGCCACCAGCCTGGATTCAGCAGCGCCGGCTGAAGTGGCCTGGCAGAGCTCCGCCCCTTCAGCCGGTCCTCGAGCCGCGTCCTCACCTGCTGCCCTCCTAGCTGAGAGCAGGCGAGCGCGCAGGGAACACGGAGGCTCCCCGGCTTCTGCAGACCCAGGGTGGCAGGTTCTCAATAACCGTTTGAACGGATGAATGACAAACGTCACTGCAGGTACAGACATCGCCGACAAATGATGGGACGCTGAGCGAAAAGGCTCCCACATCCCTTTGTCCACTGAGGACCCCAGGTGCCTCCCAGTGGGGAAGTGCGAGGGAAACACATGTTCTCCCGGCTCTAGTGGGGGCAGGGGATCACAGCGGGTGGGCGCTCTGCTTACGCTAAGACAGGGTGTCAGGTGCCTCCCAGTGGGGAAGTGCGAGGGAAACACATGTTCTCCCGGCTCTAGTGGGGGCAGGGGATCACAGCGGGTGGGCGCTCTGCTTACGCTAAGACAGGGTGTTCCTCCAGAGCACACCTGAAGGCCACGCAGGGAATGGGGACTTTCGCCCCTGCTTGGCGGCCAGGGATGCCCTGCTCACCAGAGCGGTGGACAGCGGGAGACTTCGCTCCAGCTCTGCAGGACAGAGGTCTTTCCCCCACCAAGGTGGGCCAGGACCTTCACCACCACTGGTGGGAGGAGGACCACACCCTTTCCACGTCGGTGGAGGGCGTGTGGGGGGCAGGCCTCTCACTGTGTCCCACAGGTGGCAAAGACCCCCTTGCACCTGGTGGCCAACAGAGACAGGCAGGGGAGCCCCGCTGCCCACCCCGCCGCAGCCACCACCAGTTCCTTGGCCAAAGTCTAAGGAGCCAGCAACACCAGGAGCGGCAGGTCTAGACTTCCACACACTGGACCCCAACGCAGGCTCTCACCATGTCACTCACTGCACCAAGAGCTGGGACACTTTGCGCGAGCAAATAAAGACAAAGAGCAGAGGCCCAAATCAGGGTGACAGACACAGCGGAGTTGTATGACAAATATTTCAGAAGATCCATCAGAAAAACGCTGCAAGGAGCAATCACAAACATGCGTGAAACAATGGAAACCCACAAAGCTATGCGAAGAGAGGAAAAGTGTTGGTAAGAAACAGAAAACTTAAGAAAGAGACAAAAATGAGACAAATTAAAAAGTATAGTTGGGGGCTAGCAGGTAGCATGGTGGATAAGGTGTTGGACTCCCACATGGCCAACCACGGTTCAAGTCCCAGTCCTGGTGGCTTGAAAATCACACCGGGCACATGTGTGTGAGTGCCCCAAATCCAGAGAGGACAATGGAGGAAAAGGGACTGTGGCATGGCCAGTATCCCTGGGAGGGCGATATCTTGCTTTCCTTCTGTCTGTCTCTCTGTCTCTGTTCCTATCCTGCAAGTGCATGTGCCCTATGGCAAAACCCTAAAAACAAAACAAAACAAAACAAGTTCGCTGGAAAACTGAGCAGCAGAATGCAAGCACCAGAGGAAGGAGGCGGTGAACTGGAAGACAGAACAATAGATGTGATCTAATGTGGACCACAAAGAAGGAAAAAAGACCGGGGGATAAAAACCAAAAGCGGCAAAGAGACTCGTGAACCACAGTAAAAACCTAACATTCGTGTAATCGGAGCACCAGGGGGAGGAGAGAGGGCAGGACTGAAAAGTACCCAGAAAGACACTCACTAAGAACTTCCTGAATTAGCAAGAAACATAAGCTACAGATTCACAAAGCTCAACAAATCCAGGATAAAACCAAAGAATTCCATGCCAAGACATGAAATTAAACTTTTGAAAACTTTAGACCGAAATAAAAAAAATCCTGAAACACAAGTCAGGTGACAACCAGCTCGTCAGAAACCAAGCTTAGAAGGAAGTGCCGACATACTTCTCCCTTCTCAGGTGTTGTAGGAGAACTGCAGGCCAGAATCCTATACCCAGCAATCACCCTGAGGGAAGAAAGGGAAATCGAGATCAAGTCAAAGGAAACCAGGAGGAGCTGCTGCCCACAGAGCTACCATTTAAAGAGAGCGAGAAGGGGGGCCACCAGCTGGCCTAGTGGTTAAGGCGCTGGACTCCCACACAGGCGACCGCAATTCCAGTCCTAGACCTGTGGCTTGCAACTCACTCTGGGCACACGTGCGTACAGGCCCCAAATTCCAAAAGGAGACGAGAGGAGGAGGGGCTGTCATGCCACCCCCTCTGGGGTTATTTCCCATTTTCTCTCTCTCTCTCTCTCTCTCTCTCTGTCCCTCTGTCTCTCTGTCTCTTGCATGCGCACACACATACTACAGCAAAAATCTCTCAAAAAAAGGAAAAAAAAAGAGCAAGAAAAAGGGGTCAGCTCCTTGGCCTCAGGGTTAAGGGAGTTGAATCGCACATGGTTGACCACGTGGTTTGAATCCCAGCCCAGTGGCTCAAAAAACTCATGGGGCGCAAGTGCATGGCCATGTCCCAAATCCCAATGGATGGAGAAATGAAAGAGAGGGGTGTGGCGTGAACATACCCCACTGAGGAGAGGTACTTTCTCCTCCCGTCTCCTTCTGGCAAGTGCACACACCCTCTGGCGTATTTTAAAAAAATAATAAAGATACAAAGTGCAAGAAGAACTAACAATGTTAACTGAAAGTACTAAACGGAACTCTAGAACATCAGGAAGGGGAACCAAAAAACAGACCGTCCTTTTCTTTTTTTCCTGCAAATTTACCAAAGGGCACCTGTGGGGAGGAGGGAAGCACCCCCATGGAGCATAGTCTCTGGGCAATCTCTTCCACTTCTCCGTCCTTTCAGGAATTGGGCACGCACACACACGCATGGCGTTTTTTTCAAGGTACGGGGTCTGGAATTCAGACCGTGAGCTGACCTTGCACGATTGAGCCACCTTTATCACGTCACTGGCTCGCCCTGTTTCCTTCTTGAATTTCTAAACTGTTTGATCATTAAAGCAAAAATTCTAACAGCCTGATATGGCTCAAAATGAATGCACAGGAAAATATTTCTGATGAGGGACCTGCAGGTGGCGTGGTGGTTAAGGTGCTGGGCACTCCCACATGGCCGACCACAGTTCGAGTCCCGGACCTGGTGGCTTGCTTTCTCACTCTCTCTCTGGTCTAATTATATAAAATAAAATTACGTAATTCCTTAAAAAAGTATTTATGACGAATATAGACAGGAAGAGTAAGCAGACATACAGGAAGCTAAGGTTTGTGCATTTCACTAGAACTGGTGACACCAGGATATTGTAACACGATATACAGAAATAATGTGATGCCGCGAGCCGCCACAAGAGCAGGGGCATCTGTGGGGCCAGCTGCGACATGGTGGTTAAGGCAGATGGAGCCCACATACCCACCTGCATGGTGCAAGTCCCAGGCCTGGTGACTTGAAAAACACTCTAGGCACATGTGTGTAGCACCCAAAATCCTGCGAGGAGAACGGAGAAGGGACTGCGGCGTGGCTGGACACCTGGGAAGCACTTCCTCATTTCTCCTCCCTCTCTCTCCGGAAAGTGAACATGCCCATAGCAAAAACTTTAAAAGACAACTGTGGCCTGGTAACCCCGCCACTGCCTGCATTGCGACCACCACCACCTGCGTCCCCGCTGCCCCGGGACAGCTGTATGATCAGGCCACACTCTTCGATGAGCACACATGTTGCTCAGTCCTGTGCTGCCCTTGCCACGCACTTACGGAGAGTCTGAAAGGCAGTGGAGATGGCTGGCGGGCCTGGCACGGTCTCTGCGGACAAGTGACCCTGGGAAACACGTGACTGCCCCACCGAGCACCTGCAGCGTGGTTAACCTGGACAGGGACGTCGAACTGCGATCTGCAGGGCACTTCGTGAGGCTCCGACCTGGGTGGGTAGGCCTCGCACACTTCCTATTGCCTCAGCGTTACTGGATTGGAGAATCGCTGCTGCTCCTCGGAGGCTCATCTCACGTCCCGTTACTGCCAACTTCGTATCAAAGCACTGAGAACTTCAAGTGCAGTATACAGAAGTAGGCTTCAGTTTCTTGGCATCATTCCTGTATTCGGCTTTTTAAATTCTCTCACGGCCCTATTGAGTGTTTTAACTAAATTAACATGGCTTGAATGAACCGCCCAGCTCCAGGAGAAGTCGCATATAAAAACATGAGATTTCTCGTTACACACGGTCCAACCCAGGTGGCCTTAAACAAATGCGTAGAGGAACGCCACAGGTACAGTCACCACAGTAAGAGGCTGCGAAGCAACCGAGGACGCTGCTCTTGTGGAGAAAGAGGTCCTCCGTGTTCTCGCCCGGCCTCGTGGTGCTGGTGCACCGCCACCCAACCACAACCTCTGTGTTTGGGTTATAATCAACCTATTTGGACACTTAGCAAAAGATGCTTACTGCTCAGCATTTTAAATGTGCTTGTTTATTGTACCAATGGACCTTTCCTGAAATTTTGCGGTATTGAGTTATGTCTTTAAATCCAGAACTCGAACTGTGATCGACCTCATGGGAGTCTAGTGACACAGCCATTATGCCAACTGCTGGTCCCAAAAGATAGTATTTTTAACAAATGGTACTGGGACAAGTAGATATCTGCATGCAAAACAATGAAGCTGGACCTCTTCCTTACTCTGTATACAAAAATAAGGATGGATCAAATACCTGAATACATTGCAGAAACTAAAAGTATCAATATTAAGAGGCAACTTAGGGGAAAAGCTTCATGGCCTTAGATTTGGCAATGGATTCTTAACATATGCTATGAAAAGCACAGCAATAACAAAAAGATAGGTAAACTGAACTCCATAAAATCAAAACCTTTAGTGTGTCAAAGAATACAACTAAGAAACTAAAAAGACAACCTACAGAACGGGAGGAAATGTTTGCAATTCCTCTTTCTGATAAAGGTCTAGTATCCACAGGCTCACAACTAAACAAAAAGACAAACGACCCAATTATAAAATGAAGACAAGATGTATAAGTACCCCTCCAAGTACAAATGGTCAACAAGCACATAAAGACACACTCACATGCTCAATATCATTAATCATTAGGGAAATGCAAATCAGACTACAATGAGGTACTCCTTCACATCCAATAGGATAGCTATTTTTTGGGGAGAGTTTTTTTTTTCCCCCTATAGGGCTCATGCGCTCACCAGAAAGACAGAGAGAGACAGAGGGACAGAAAGTGAGAACACTGCCCCACAGGGAGATGGACACGCCGCAATCATCCCTTCTCTTCCATTCTCCTCTCGGGATCTTGAGCACGCACGCATACGCACCCGGCCTGAGTTTAAGCCACCAGGTCTGGGACTCCAACCGTGGTTGACTATAGGGGAGTCCAGCGACCTAGCCATTACACTAATTGCTGGTCCCAGAATAGTTACACTTTTTAAAGATCAAAAAATAAGATGGGTGAGGATGTGGAGAAATTGGAGCCCTCGGACACTGCTGGTGGGAATGTGAAATGGGGCAGGAATTGTGGAAAAGCCTGGTAGTTCCTAAGAAAACATGAAACAGAACTGCACACGACCCAGCACGACAATCCTAGGAGTCCATCCATGAACAAAACACACGTTCACACAGAAACTTACACGTGAATGTTCCCAGTGCAGTACTCATAACAGCCCAAAGGGTAAAAACAACACAAGTGCCTATCAACAGAGGAATGGATACACAAACTGTAGTATAGGAATGTAATTAGTATTGTTTAGCCATCAAAAGGAATGAAGTACTGACACATGCTACCACTCGGATCAACCTTGAAAACACTATGCTAAGTGAAAGATCCAGACACAAAGGGCCGATCTCTGTGAGTCCACCTGTATGCGATGTCAGAACAGGCAAATCCAGAGAGACGGGAAACAGCAGTGATCGCGAGGGGCAGGTATGGGTGCTCCTGGGTGAGTACCCCATACCTGGAGTAGAGGCAGGTGGCTGCACCAGGCTGTGAATGCACTAGATGCCCGTGAACGGCACACTTCAGAATGATTTATGTTATGCGATTTTCAGCTTAAGTTTTAAAAGCGTGTATCTCAGAGACAATTACATTTAAAAGATAAAATTAACTCAGCCTTTGAACAGATGTTTGGAAAAGCTGTTTGAAATGTTCTCATTCCAAAATGAGCCATAGTTTCCTACAGTATAATCAAGTGGGCAGCAGGAGACCAGACAGTGCAGCGTCTTGAATTACGTGGCTGGGCGACGACCTGGCTATCTTAGAGGTCAGCCCCAAGAACACAGCAGATGGGACCAGCAGTTAGCGTAATGGCTGTGTCGCTGGACTCCCACGAGGTCGGACCCAGTGGCTTAAACTCAGGCCGGGCGCGTGTGCGTGCGTGCCCAGGATCCTGAGAGGAGAATGGAGGAGAAGGGATTGCAGTGTGGCCATCCCCCTGGGGGGTGATTTCTGGCTTTCTATTTCTCTGTCTCTCTCTTGTCTGTCTGGCGAGCGCATGCGCCCTATAGCAAAACCATTCCAAAAAATAAAAATTAAAAAAAAATAAAAAGAACACAGTAGATAATGGTTTTATCACAGATAATGGCTTTATACCAAGTATTGACTTATTTTATTTAGTAGACTAAGTGTACACTCGTCCCTTGGTACCCATGGGTACCGGTTCTAGGACCCCTACACCATTCCACCCGTACCAAAACCCGCAGATGTCCCCTGTGTAAAGTGGTATCGTTGTATTTGCATATAACCTACACATGTCCTTCCATACACTTTTAACTGTTGTGTTTTAAATGATAAGAACAAAGAGAGCATGAGAGAAGAGAAGAGAGCGGTATTTTTGACAAGGCCACGCCATGCCAGGATCCTCCTGCCCCAGCCTCCCAGTTAGCTAGGACTACAAACCCACAGTGACGTGTCTGGTGTGTGGGTCGGTCGAGGCCAGCTTCCCGTGCTGCTCCAGCATCTCAAAGTGCACCCTACTACTTGAGCACTGGGCCAGAGTCCCCGTGCGTACGCTCAATCATCTCTAAATTACTCACACAGGTGGAGAATCCCTTACCCAAAATCATTAAAACCGGGAGTTTCTTAGCCTTGAGATTTTGGAACTCTTGCATACACGAGATATCTGGGGATGCGACCCATGTCTAAACATAAAATTCACTCATGTTTCATACACACCTTGCACACGACGCCTGAAGGTAATTATTTTTGTGCTGTAACATTTGACTGCAAATGTCACTGGCCGCTCTCTGTGGAGTGGCCAGTCTGAGAAAACATGTGACCTTTAGACGCATGCAGAAATGCGCTTCTGCGAGCTTCGTTAGCAATGGCTGTGAGAGCATTTCCGCACGGAAACGCTACCCGCCTGTGGCTATCCGTTACCTTCCTGCTGGCTATACCCAAAACCCAATAGGGCAGCATGAGGCGAAAGGAAGCCACACGTGCTTATCAGATTCTGCCCCGAGAGGGTCAGAGAAATTACATGGCGCCAGCCGGTCCCACGTCTTCAGACGGTTTACAACCTAAAGCCACTGGCTTTGCATTCCATCTCTTCCTCCTCCGTTTTCTGCCTTCAAAAGAATAAACTTGAGGCTGGTTCCGGGCAACTTCTCCATCAGAGAAGCTGGGCCCACCAGATCCTCGCTTTGCTATACTTGTGGGTCTTTGTGTTTGTTGTTGCTTTTATTTCTAATCCACCGCCTTCCCCACACAGAAAAACGTGTCCAGCCGAGCAGGTCCGGCAACTTCCCACTTGTGGTGTCATATCGGTATTCAGAAAGTTTCAAATTATGGAGTATTTCAGATTCTGGGTTAGGGATGCTTAATCTGTAACACCTAATACCATGCAAATGCTGTGTAAGTAGTTATTAGACCACATAATTTGGGGAATAATGGCAAGGAACAACAGTCAGTATATGTTCAGTAGAGATACAACCAATTGTTTCTAATATTCTTTGACTAGTGGTTGGCTCAATCCATGAACATGGGATCTGCAGATGTAAGGGCCAGCTACGTATAGTTATTCTTCATTTGTAAGTCAAGTAACTTACCTGTACTACTGTCTGTATTTAAAATGTATTTCTTTTATTCATGATAGAGAACACATGTATAAGAGCGTGTGTGGAAGAGGAGGGCCTGAGGAAGGACATTTAGGAGAAAAATACAGAGGCAAAGCATTAGTGGGACAGAGAAATATGGTATTATCTGTTGAAGATATTTTAGAGTTTTATCAACTGGACGAGGGAGAAATGTTCACATGTTGAAATATTCACTTTGTAGGGAACCAGCAGTTAGCGTAATGGCTATGTCGCTGGACTCCCATGTAGTCGACCGCGGTTCGCATCCCGGACCCGGTGGCTTAAAATTCACATTGGGCGCGTGTGCGTGCGTGCCCAAGATCCTGAGAGGAGAAGGGAGGAGAAGGGATTGCGGCGTGACCATCCCCCCTGGGGGGTGATTTCTCGCTTTCTGTCTCTCTGTCTCTCTCTGTCTGTCTGGCGAGTGCACGCACACTATAGCAAAAATCTCTCCAAAAAAAAAACAAAATATTAACTTTGTAAAGCTAAATGATGTGATTGAATGTATAAAAGAAAATGAAATTTTTTCTTTTTTTTTGGAGAGATTTTCACTGTAGGGCGCGTGCACTCGCCAGACAGACAGAGAGAGACATAGAGACAGAAAGCGAGAAATCACCCCCCCAGGGGGGATGGCCACGCCGCAATCCCTTCTCCTCCATTCTCCTCTCGGGATCTTGGGCACGCACGCACACGCGCCCGGCGTGAGTTTTAAGCCACCGGGTCCGGGACACGAACTGCGGTCGACTACGTGGGAGTCCAGCGACATAGCCATTACGCCAACTGCTGGTTCCCAAGAAAATGAAATTTTGAAAGTAAATTTAAAAAAAAGAGAGCAGGCGAGCTAGAGAAGCACCTCTGACAGGGTCTAGCGCTGTGTGATCCTTTCCCTGCCCTCTGGCGTGGCAGGGCCCTGGGCACACGTGCACACACCTGAACCCACAGCCAGCCCCGTGGCTTCTGGCACTGCAGTCCAGGGCCTGCAACACTTCTCAAATCATGGCTTCCCACGTGTAAGCGCGCCTTCACCCGTGAACGTCAACAGCTCTCGGGCCGGGGTGGACGGGCCTTACACTTTCATGCCATAGGTCCCAGTGATCCAGCGAGCAAAGGAATTCAACTGGAAAATAACTTTAAGAGGGCTGTTGAAGGAAAAAGCCTGACTTCCCATGTGACTTCGTTCTTCCTCTCTCTGAACATGGAGTGGCTTCTCCAAACATCAGTACACAGTCCTCTCACCCAGGACACGTCATGTGTGACGCTGGCTCACCCGTCACGGTCGGCTACACGGACTCGCTCCACCGAGTCTCTCGGGGCTGCCCCGTTATACACCTCACGGTGCTTCAGTTTTATAAAAATGTCACCTTTTAACAGACAAATAAGTAGCCTCCCAGCTGGAAGCAAGTCTGTTAATAAATTACGGAGTTCTCTGAATAAAAGGCAGTGAACAACGAGGAAGTATTTTAGATGCGGGACTTGAAGATTAACCAGTGGCTGCCAATCCCAGAGCAGGGAGGCAGCAGGCGGACACTCCCCAGGCCCCGACGGCCTTGGTCAAGAAATATGACCGGCCATCATGGACGGGGCTTGGGGAAAAAGGAAACTAAAATATTTTCTTATGAAGTGGAGTTGGCAGAACCGACTTGAAATGCGAGTCCGTGGAAGAAAAATAAAGGATTAGAGCGCCTGGGACCTTGGCGGGACACGATCCTTACGCAGACCCAGGGGAAGGTCAGGAGATCCCACCTACCTCTTGGCAGAGGCTGGAGACTTGGCCACGATGACTGCATTCCTGTAATCCGGTATCTGTGACAGACAGAGGTCACAGTTACTGCCATGTCTCTTAAGAGGCCATTTTGACAATCAATAAAAAGGAACATCCCAACACATGTGAAAATGCTACTTGGGGGAACCAGCAGTTAGCGTAATGGCTATGTCGCTGGACTCCCACGTAGTCGACCGCGGTTCGTGTCCCGGACCCGGTGGCTTAAAACTCACGCCGGGCGCGTGTGCGTGCGTGCTTAAGATCCCGAGAGGAGAATGGAGGAGAAGGGATTGTGGCGTGACCATCCCCCCTGGGGGGTGATTTCTCGCTTTCTGTCTCTATGTCTCTCTCTGTCTGTCTGGCGAGTGCACGCGCCCTACAGTGAAAATCTCTCCCCCCCCCCCAAAAAAAATGCTACTTGGTTGCTGCAAGGTTTGCGATAAAAGAGAAGTTAGGAGTAAAATTGCCCTTTGGAAAATGAAGAAACGTCTGCCCAGGAAAAAATATGACTAAAGTGTGAGTCACACAGGCTTCTTTTTCTTAAAGTTTCTTTTTTTCTTTCTTTCATGCATGAGATACACACATGGCCTCCAACAGGGTCTTGACACCGCCATCCACCCCTGGCCTCGGTCAGCTCTGGATCTTAGGCAAGTGTGCCCAGGAGCCCAGGGAGGTCTACGGATGGGAAACAAGAACCTTCTCGTGGGGTCAGACCCACGGCGCACTGCAATTTACCACTGCGCCACCGTCCAACCTACGCAACTCTTCCAAGGAAAAAGTAGGGAAAACTTGTGATTAGCTTATCTGTGCCCCAGACAACACGGGTGAGGATTTTTCATACAGTAAGCAGGAAGTCTTCTCATGAATCCCATTTAGTGACTTTACGTACATGGACAATGCCCTCCAACCTGAGTCTAAGTTGGTGCGGTCCAAACAGAAGGCTATTTAACGAGTCACAGCAACGACATGCTGAAGGAACCAATTTGTCAATCTGACAATCAGCCCAGAGCTGTTTAAAAAGACAACAGGGCCACTGGTGGAGCGGTGGTTAAGGTGGCTGGACCCCACGTGGACGACCACGCAGTCAGAGTTCTGCATCCGGCAGCGTGAAAAACACCTCAGGTGGGTGTGCTTACACGCCCAAAATCCTGAGAGAAGAAAGGAGGAGGGGGTTTTGCGGTGTGACCACCCCTACACAGGTGCTTTCTCCTCCCTCTACCCATATGAGCACATGAGCCCTACAGCAAAAAAAAA
>NW_006159862.1:2436906-2439089 GCF_000334495.1 Tupaia belangeri chinensis | reverse complement strand
AGACAGAGATGGTGAGAGAGAAAGTGAGAAATCACCCCCCGAGGGGATGGCCACGCCACAATCCCTTCTCCTCCACTCTCCTTCCGGGATCTTGGGCACACATGCACCCAGCGTGAGTTTCAAGTCACTAGGTCCAGGACTCGGGCAGCGGTCGGCCCTGTGGGAGTCCTGCAACATAACCACTACACCACCTGCTGGTCCCAAGGGTTCTGGTCTTTTCTGCTGAAAACCCAAGTCATTAGCCTGTGCTAATGGAGATTATAATCAAGGCGCACCCACTGTCAAGTCTGAGGTTAGAGGGCAGGACGGCATTTAGGCTGAGCTCTCTCTGCTGTTCTTTCCCTTTTCCTCTTTTCATTGCCGAAGGGCATGTACACTCACCAGAGACAGGGAAAAGGCACGCCCAAGTCCCTTCTCCGCCAGTTCTCGTCTGTTAGGATTTGGGCCCGCACGCACACGTGCCCAGCGTATTTTCAAGCTGCAGGGCTAGGACTCAGACCATGGGAGGCCGTGTGGGGGCCAGCTTCCTTAATCACTAGGCTACAGGGTCAGCCCAGTTAGTTGTTTCTGACTTCACCTTGGCAGTATTTTCAATTTACGTTCTTGAAATTTAACCATTTCATTAAATTACATTATTTCATTAAAATACATTTCCATTGCTTTCTTCCTCACAATTATGCCGATTAATTTTAATATGTGTGGTTAATAACACCAGTACCTTACACGATGCCTGGCACAGGAAAAGCACTAAATAACAGAAATACTTAATAAATGAACAATACGCGATGCATTTTAAGAGGGCTCTAGGACATGTGTATCGAGCATACTCA
Source organism: Tupaia belangeri chinensis (assembly GCF_000334495.1). Lineage (NCBI taxonomy): Eukaryota > Metazoa > Chordata > Mammalia > Scandentia > Tupaiidae > Tupaia > Tupaia belangeri. Next base: position 2,438,259 of record NW_006159862.1, on the reverse strand, counting down.
GGTGGGTCAAGCACCCACAGGAAGGTCCGATTTAGGCAACACACTCAAGGAGCCCGGCCCCAAAACAGACTTCCCTTTAGGCATTCACTCTTTCTGCTGGAAGTCTTTCCACACGGCTTCCCTTGCCTCATCGAACGGCGTCAACAGCACCAAAGCCAGCCGGCAGAACCCAGAACGGCCGGCAGGGGTGTGCTGGTCGAGGTGCTGGACTCCCACAAGGCTGGCCAACCACCGTCCCAGCCCCGGCCCGGCGGCCCAAAGATCACAATAAATACACAGACATTTAAATAAATAAATAAAAGTGGAATTAAAATACAAGCTTATTTAAACAAAAGGACTTTAAAGAAAGGACTCTTTAATAAAAACAGGTCTACTGTCTCTTCCGAGTTTAAGACAGAAAATACAAAGAACAAAGTTGTTAGGGAAAAGAACCGAAGCGGCACCGAGGCGGAGGAAGCTATGCAGCTGCGGTAAGAGACTCGGCGAGCTGGCCGCGCAGCAGAATGGGCACAGCTCACGCGAGGAGCCGCCCCAGGTGCCGCCCGAGGGGGCTTCCGAAAGCTGTGGACACCCGGAATGAAGGTCCGAGCTCATTCGGTGCAACAGAATTTTCTAAACCACCCCGCAGTTTCCTCATACGACACTCTTCTATGAGCTTTCTGAAGACTGCCACGTGTAAGGATGAGAAAAGGTGTAACGTGGAGACCAGATCCAAACTTTCTGCCATGTTACAGCCCCAAGGAGGGAAGGGAAATTAGAGAAACGGAAGGGATGAAACAGTCACATAATGGACACAGAACCTGAGAGAATGAAAGGGACAGAGCGTCTCCAAGGGAGGAAAGTGGATGCGAAGACACGGAAACGTCACCAGCATGTGGCTTCCCTTACTCGGGGTGCGGAACAGCAATGTCCTCCTGACAACAGCGCATGGACAAAATGCAGACTTACACACACGCAAACAAGGAGGGGCAGGGGGTAGAAAGAGTGAAAGGGACTGAGTATCTAGGGAAATAAATGCAAAAAAACTCCACCCAGACACAGCCTCAGGCAAAAAGACAACACTCACCTAGGCAGGGGACACTCTGCTTCCTGCCCCTAGAAAACACATGCTAAGATGCTCACTTAAACCAGGGCAGTCAATTCCATGACAGTACTGTCTGCCCACTAACCTGGGCAAATGCCTGGAAGATTAAGAGGAAGCTCTGGGGTGGGCGTGGGGGCCAGGTGCACCACACCTGCCGGGGGGTGGGGGGGCACAAGCACACCCCCAACCACCGCTCCTCTGCTGCGTGCTCCCTGTCCTGTTCCTGGCCATACCATGTCTGTGACAGTGATTCAACATAAAGATCGGGG
>NW_006159862.1:2428026-2436766 GCF_000334495.1 Tupaia belangeri chinensis | reverse complement strand
GAGGAGAAGGGATTGCGGCGTGGCCATCCCCTCTGGGGGGGGGTGATTTCTTGCTTTCTGTCTCTCTGTCTCTGTCTGTCTGGCGAGCACACGCGCCCTATAGCAAAAGAAAAAACTCTCCAAAAAAAAAAGAAATGGTAAAATTTAAAAAAAATTTAAAAAATTAAAAAAACATCAAGATTGGGGGAACAATCCAGAGGGAGAAATAAACGATGCCAGAAGCAGAAGTCGGGTGACCCCAGAAGTTCCCACCTACAGACGCGGCGGGACAGGGCGGGGGCTCTGCACACACCATCAAGAAGCGTGTGCCCTCCCACTGTACTCACTCGGTATTAGCCCTGAAGGACCGTGCTGCCAACCAATGAACGACGGTAGTAACACACTGCTCCGTAATAACGGCGCAGTGACGCAACGCTACAGGGTGGAGACCACAGGAGGCCCCGCACTGACATGTGGGGTCTATACATGCTGCACGTATTTGTTCACGCCGGGTGCACATGTGTGCCCATGATCTGGGTGACGAGGGCTGGGGAGAAAATGAGCACACAGACCCTGTTACGGGTGCCTTCCTCTTTCTCTCATAGAAGAAATGAACCAAAAACGAAAACCACAGGGGAACCAGCAGATGGCCTAATGGCCATGTCACTGGACTCCCATGTAGTCGACCATGGTTCCAGTCCCAGACCCGGTAGCTTAAACTCACACCGGGTGCATGTGCGTGCGTGCCCAAGATCCTGAGAAGAGAATAGAGGAGAAGGGATTGCAGCGTGGCCATCCCCCCGGGGGGGTGATTTCTCACTTTCTGTCTGTTAGTCTCTGTCTTTCTGGCGAGCGCATGCACCCTATAGCAAAAACTTCTCAAAAAAAGAAAGGAAAAACAAAACAAAACAAAACATACAGGAAGAGGACAACAGGTGTAATTTAATATCCGTGGACCAGACGTTCACCACTGGGGCCAGCCCAGGGGGCAGTGCTTAGGCAGCTGAGTCCCACCGGCCGCACTTCCAACCCCAGCCCTGGCAGCCGGAACACATCAGGCGCATGTGCGTGTGCCTAGAATCCCGGCAGAATAGAGAAGGAGCAGAAGGGACCGCAGCGTGACGCCCCACTGGGCTGTGCTTTTGTCCTCTTCCTTGTCTTCTCTCTCTGAGCACACACACTGTCACGATAAAAAAAAAAAAAGAAAAAAAGAGGACCACCGGAAGAATGGCCACAATCCCCTGTGGTCATTCCAATGCAGCAATCAAATGCTTTTTAGATGAACCCTAAGAAAGGAAGGGCCCCTGGGGCCAGCAGGAGGCGTAACGGTTACATTGCTGGACTCCCACATGGTTGACCACGGTTCAAGTCCTGGACCCAGTGGCTTGAAACTCACACCAGACACATGTGCCTGTATGCCAAAGTCCCGAGAGGAGGATGGAGGAGAAGGGATTGTGGCGTGGCCACCCCGCCCCCCACAGCAGTTAGCTAGAAATGAGCGGGCAACCCTAAGATAACAGCAGAAGGACACCTGTTACTACAATCGCAACTTATCAAGAGTCACGACCAGACCCCAAAGACTCCTCCCTCCCACCCAGCTCCTATGCCAGGAAGGTGAGACAGATCTCTTTTTTTTTTTCTTCTTTAGTTCCTAAGAAAGACACAAAGGGATGGTTGTTCATTTCCCTCTTATCATTCTTCATAAATAGAAAAGACCCAGAATAAGGGTGCTCCTACCCTCAAGGCTCACACTGGACAGCACGTCTAGGTCATCTAGTTCCTCAATTCTCCCTAACGAGGCACAAGAGGGGGAGGCTGGGGACCAGGCCATGAGCACAGATGCCAACAGCGCCCCCTGCTGATGCTCACCATCCCTGCTAGTGACAACAGCACCCAACCAGCTACACGCGAGTTGCTGCCTAGCAACCTGCCCGCCCAGAAGTCCTTTGGGCCTGCTTCTCTCCTAAAATCCTTTCTTTCCTATTAAATACTCTCTCCTACCTGCTTTTATTGTGGCTGTGGCTTTAGTGCACGCCTCAGGGCAGGGCTCTAATTGTAGCGATCTGGACCTAAAGAAACCAAGAATTTACACAACACAGCTCGACTCTCCCATCCTGTAATAATTTCTCTCTTTTTGTCTCTCTGTCTCTGTCTCTCCAGCCAGCACATTCACCCTATAACAAAAATCTCTCTTAAAAAAAAAAAAAAGAAAGAAAGAAAAAGAAAAGAAAGAAGAGACCCACCAAGAGGTGAAGTTGTAAGAACGACAGCCCGAAGAAGATCCAAAAGGGACAGCCAAGTGTCCAGCAGTGGGCCTCACAGCAGGGGAGACTGCCAAGCCCCGCAGAGGCGACGAGGAAGGCATCCTGGCACCGGGAGCTGTGTCAGCGCCCTCTGACACATAGGGACCAGCAGTTGGCACAATGGCTATGTCGCCGGACTCCCATGTGGTTGACTGTGGCTCAAGTCCCAGACCTGGTAACTTAAACTCACGCCGGGTATGTGTGCGTGCGTGCCCAAGATCCCAAGGGGAGAATGGAGGAGAAGGGACTGCGGCGTGGCCATCCCCCCGGGGGGTGATTTCTTGCTTTCTGTCTGTATTCCTCTGTATCTCTCGCAAGTGCACACGCCCTATAGCAAAAACCTCTCAAAAACAACAACAAAAAAGTTACACACAGAATTACTGCATGACCAAGTAATTCTAATTCCAGGTATATACCCAAGAGAAATGAAGACATACGTCCACACAGAAACCTGCAAGCGTCCCCAGCAGCACTATTCACAATAGTCCAACAGCGGAAATAACCACGTGTGCTTGAACTGATAAGCAAATTGTGGTATAAACATAAAATCGAGCATTCGGCCATAAAAAGGGATGAATCAATGGTCCACGCTACAGCTGGGATCAACCCTGAGAGCAGATTAGGTGAAATAAGTCATACGAAAGAATAAAAACTGTATGAGTCTATTTATACAAAATATCCAGAAGAGGAAACCTACAGAAACAAAATGCAGATTACTGGTGCAGATTACTGCTTACTTACTGGATGCGGGTGCTGGAGGCTGATGAGGGTGCCGCACAGAGGTGGTGACTACAGCCTCTGAGTGTCTCCATGCCACTGAACTGTTCCTGCTAAAGTGGCTCACTTCCTGTGACTTTCACCTTAACTAAAAACACTAAACTGTGTGCTTACTAGCATTCCCCAAAGAAACTAAAAGACAAGATACAAACTGAAGAGAGAGGCTTAGAAAAGATACTCACAAAAGACAAGAATCAACAATGGAAAACAGAGGCTCCCTACTAGCACAGGCCTTAGTGTGTTGGACTGAGACACTGGAAGCCACACGGTTGACCACAGGGCTGACCCCTTGGTTGGGCTGAAAATGCACAGGGCACTTGTCCTGGTGCCCAAGATCCCAAGGCGCTGGAGAGCTCGAGAAAAGGAACCACCACGTGATGAGACCCGGTCAGAGGTCTCTCTCTCTCTCTCTCTCTCTCTCTCGTGCATGTGCACATGTTCTCTATCATTAAAAAAAAGAATTTAAAAATGCCTACAGCTCACTAAGAAGCACAGATGAAAACTACTGGTGAACAGGCAAAAGGCATGAATCACCTTTTCAGAGAAGAGGAAATACATACAAGGGTCTTCAAAAGTTTGTGAAAAATGCATATGATGAAAAACTATCACGAATTTCCAACATCTTTTTTTTCAGTATTTCTTTTTTTTTTTTTTTTTTAGAGATTTTCACCATAGGGCGCGTGTGCTCACCAGAGAGAGAGACACATAGAGACAGAAAGCGAGAAATCACCCCCTAGGGGGGATGATCATGCCGCAATCCCTTCTCCTCCATTCTCCTCTCGGGATCTTGGGCACGCACGCACACGCGTGTGAGTTCTAAGCCACCGGGTCCGGGACACGCACCACAGTCGACTACGTGAGAGTCCAGCGACATACATAGTCATTACGCCAACTGCTGATTCCCAAATTTCCAACATTTTTGCACTAAACTCCCCTTTTCTTCTTTCAGGTTTTTGCCATAAGGTGAGTGCACTCACCAGGGAGACGGAGAGAGAGAGACAGAAAAAAGGAAAGTGAGAAATCACCCCCAAGGGGGATGGCCATGCCTCGATCCCTTCTCCTCCATTCTTCTCCCCGGACTCTGAGCACACATGCATGCACGCACGCCTAGCGTGATTTTCAAGCCACCAGGTCCTGAACTTGAAATGCAGCCATGGGAGTCCAGCACCTTAACCATCATACCACCCACTGGTCCCAAAAATAAACTCGCATTTTAATCCCATCTTCCCACAAGCTTTTGGAAGTGCCCCGGTATGAAGAGACACTCAGCTTTCCTGGTCATCTGAGATTCGTAAATCGAAGTGAGGTGACCCCCTATCACAGGCGCTCACCCAGCAGGAGCTCTTACGTCTGACACTGTGAGTATTAGGGCAGAGGTGGGCTACTCACTGTGGTGAGAATGCAAGCTGGAGTCACTGCTTTAGAAAAATTCAACATTCTTGGGGCCAGCCAGGAGCACACTGGTTAAGGAGGCTGGATCCTCCATGGCTGACTACATGGCTGAGTCCCGGACCAAGCAACTTGAAAAGCACACCAGGCACGTGTGCGCGCATTCCCAAAATCCTGAGGAGAGTAGAGAAGGAACTGCAGCGTAACTTTCCCTGTTTCTCTTTCTCGCTCTCTCTCTTTGGTGAGTGCGTGTGCTCTATAGCAAACTTAAAATTTAATTTAATTTATTATTATTATTATTATTTATTTCACCAGAGAACAAGAGAGATAAAAAAGAGAAAGCAAGCCTCCAGGTCCAGGAATTGAACCACGGTCAGCCATGTGGGAGTCCTGCGCCTTAACCACCACTCCACCTGCCAGCATCCCCCTACAGCAAATTTTTTAAAAAGAAATTTTGCGAGCCACACAGCATGTAACTTCGCAACCCCTCTGCAGGTATATAACCAAGACACACATCCACTTGTGTGCCACAGCAGACAGACGAGAGCGGCACCATCACAACAGCAAAACCCAGAATCGAACTCACACAGAGAGAGGACTGATAAACCACGATGCAGCCACACGCCGACCACGCCCGCGACCCAGTGACGAGCCCGACACACGGTGCAGACGATCTCGGCTTGTACTTCGTGATGCCACCGTGCACAGCAAGGAAAGTCCCCCAAAGACGCAGTCCCACTTCTACACAGTCAAAAACTAAAATACACACGCGTCATTTTGTTCCAGATAGCTTACCGATCAGCTAGAATTACAAAAAGGAAATTGAGAGAAAGATGGAACCAGATTCAGGATGGTGATCCCCTGGGAGAGGGAGGGGCAGGAGGATGGGACAGGGGACACGTGAGCAGAGGGACCTTTATGACGCCACTCTGCCAGCTGGGTGGGAGGACTGCAGGGGCTGACTACTACAGACGGACGGACGGGAGTTACGGTGGGCGTAAAAAAGAGCCAGGACCACGCGTGGACCAATGATGAGGTGGGCTGTCTGCTACGATCACGCCTAGGCCACTCTAGTGCTGGAGGTCCAAAAGAAAACAATTTAATGAACTTAGCAAAAGAAATAGCTGCAGGGTAAGGATTTTAAAGTAAACTGAATTAAGTTTATAAAGTATAACAGCACTTAAAGCAAAACCATCAGTTTGTTCCTTTAGGGGAACAGCCTAAGAAAACGGAAACGTCAACTTAAACAAGAACACTGAAGCAAACACGTGCGCTAGCTCACCTCTTCCTGAATGTACTGAAGTAGGAAGGGGGATGCCCTGAGGTTATCAACAGGGATATTGAAGAAGCCCTGGATTTCCTTCTGGTGCAAATCCATAGTAATAAGATGGGTTAGACCTTGGAAAATAAAGCAGACATGAACACAGAAAGAGTTTTAAAACAGGTGGCACCGTAAGTACTACATAAAATACAATGTACGAAGAGTTTATTGAAAACTGCTCTCAGGCCAGCGGGTGGCATGGCGGTTGAGGCACTGGATCCCACATGGCCTACTGCTGGTTTGAGTCCCAGACCCAGCAGCTTGAAAAACATGCCAGGCACTTGTGCAAGTGTACCCAAAAGCCAAAGAGGAGAATGGAGAAGAGACCGTGGTATGGCCAACTCTCCTGAGGGTTTTTTTCTCATTCTCTCTCTCTCTCTCTCTCTCTCTCCCATGGGTGAGCATACAACCTATAGCAAACTTAAAAACAAAACAAAACAAAAAAACAAACCTGCTCTCCCATTAAAAAATTTAATCCCTTTATTTTCAGATTTGTTAGGACTATGAAATACATGAATTCCACACCAATTTAAAGTCTTGAAATAGTGACAATGACAGTAATACAGAAAGTCTCTCAGTGGGACCAGCAGTTGGTGTAATGGCTATGTCACTGGACTCCCATGTAGTCAACTGTGGTTCAAGCCAGATACGGTGGCTTAAACTCACATCGGGCACATGTGTGTGCGTGCCCAAGATTCTGAGAGGAAAACGGAGGAGAAGGGATTGTAGTGTGGCCATCTCCCCTGGGGGGTGATTTCTTGCTTTCTGTCTCTCTGTCTCTCTCTCTCTTTCTGGCAAATACACACGCCCTATAGCAAAAACCTCCCCCCAAAAAAGTCTCTCAGCTTCTGAGAACAGACTGATCTGCTTGAAGCTCCCTTAACAGACCTGGCGAAGTCCAGTCTTAAGGTATTAAAACCAACTAGTCCAGGCTGGGCACTGGCGAAAATGAAGAATCTTTATTCCCCCTGCGGCTTTCAAGGATATCTGAAATCACCACGAAAGAATAAAGAAAGTTCATTATGGAAAATGTTTAAAATACTTGTACAAAGGGGCAGGAATGTGAGTCTGGTGGCCTATCTGGGAGCCTTGTCCAAAGGCTCCGGGAACCAGGCTGCTCCTGCTACAGCATTTCAACAGGGTCTGCTGTAAAGGCTGCAGGGCTCAGGGTTTTCCGTTCTGTTGTTTCTGTCTTCTTCGGAATGCTCATTTGGACTCTGTTCTACACTGAGGGTTAAAAAGCAGTGGTGGGGTGCTTCCTATTCTCTCTCTATAAACCCCGTCTTAGGTACCGTCTTCAATCATGTGCACACATGTGCAAGTGCATGCATGCACACACAGTAACCACCATGAAGAGGAATGTCCTTAGGATGTTATCTGAACATGTGTAACACAGAGTAACATATATGGCTCATAAAATATGCCTCTCTGCATCAGAAAAAGGAAGAAGTCCAAATTAAAACAATTGTGGTTAGCCAGCAGGTGGCATGGTGGTTAAGGTGCTGGACTCCCATGTGGTCAACTGCAGTCCTACTCTCAGAGCTGGTGGCCTGAAAGTTACACCAGGCACATGTGCATGTGCATGTATGTCCAAAATTCAAGGAGGAAAATCACTCCTTGGGGAGTGATTTCTCACTTTCCCTCTCACTGGCTCTGTCTCTCTCTGGTGAATGCACACGCCCTATGAAAACCTTAAAAAAAAAAAAAAAAGTTGCTGTGTTAAGAGCTCGGCAGTAGAGTTTAGAATGGCTTTTCCCCTTTCATTTCATAACTTCTTTTTTTTTTAAGATTTATTTTATTTACTTTAATTTGATCAGAGAGAGAGAGGCAGGGGAGATGAAAAAGCAAGCTACCAGGTCTGGGACTCGAACTGGGGTCAGCACCTTAATCACCACACTACCTGCTGGGCCCCATCAATACGATGTTTAAATAGAGCATTTAGGAAAAAATAAGTCATTGATGCCGCCTTTGTATTTAGGGAGGTGAGAACACAGAGAACTGCCTTCACTGCAGGCTGCCCTTAAAGCAACATCACTGTTTTCACTGTCTCACATTTTAATTCGGTTAATTAACCCAGCACGTTGAAGCCCTAAGGTGTGACCCTCACCCCGCCCTGCCGTCTCACGTACCGGCCTTGCACATCATGGAGGCCAGCAGCTTGGAGACGATGGAGCCCCTCTTCCTCATCTTGCACTGCTTGCTGTAGGGGAAGTAGGGGATCACGCCAATGATGCTCTTGGCACAGGACGTCTTGCACGCGTAGACCATGATCAGGAGCTCCATGATGGTGGTGTTCACGTCCCTGGCCCAGACAGAAATCCCCAGCGGGGTGTGAGACACTCCACGCCTGCCCGCCCAGCCACGGGCCAGCAGGCTGCTCGCGCCTCTACCAAGCCTCGAGTCACGCACACAGAGGAGTCTCCATCAGCTTTCGTTCTCACTGAGAACAGCTCCACCAGAAGAGTGGCCAGGTCTCTGTCCCTGGGATCTGCACCTACGAGTCAGCCTGCCAGAGTCATCAGCCAGAGGAGCTCCCCCGCCCAGATCCCCGAAGTGAACCCTCCCAGTCGAACGCCAGCACAGCCCCCTCCAGTGAGCCCTCCCAGTCACACGCTAACCCAGCCCCCTCCAGTGAACCCTCCTAATCACACGCCAGCCCAGCCCCCTCCAGTGAACACTCCCAAACACATGCTAACCCAGCCTCCTCTCCAGTGAACCCTCCTAATCACACGCTAACCCAGCCCCCTCCAGTGAACCCTCCTAATCACATGCCAACCCAGCCCCCTTGAGTGAACCCTCCTAATCACACACCAGTCCAGCCCCCTCCAGTGAACTCTCCGAATCACACGCTAACTCAGCTTCCCCTCCAGTGAACCCTCCCAAACATATGCTAACCCAGCCTCCTCCAGTGAACACTCCCAATCACACACCAGCCCCGCCCCCTCCAGTGAGCCCTCCCAATCAAACGCCC
>NW_006159862.1:2419821-2427777 GCF_000334495.1 Tupaia belangeri chinensis | reverse complement strand
CCCCCCCCCCCCCAGGGAACCCCCCCAACCACACGCTACCCCAGCCCCTCCAGTGAGCCCTCCCAATCACACGCTAGCCCAGCCCCCTCCAGTGAACACTCCCAATCACACGCTAACCCAGCCCCTCCAGTGAGCCCTCCCAATCACACGCTAGCCCAGCCCCCTCCAGTGAACACTCCCAATCACACGCCAGCCCAGCCCCTCCAGTGAGCCCTCCCAATCACACGCTAGCCCAGCCCCTCTCGCCTGCTGGAAGACCTTGCTGCAGCATTTCTCCTCTCCGGTTTCCACCATCAGCCCATTACACTCTCTGGCTCACGCCAATCAAAATAAATATTCTGGGTTTGATTTTTTTTTAATGACAGAGAGTGCATGCGCACATGTGCACCTGAGGGGGGGTGAGGGCAAGGAGCACCCCAACAGGGCCTGGTCACACTGCAACCCTTCTGCCTCCAAATGTGCCCCATCAGGATCATGAGCATGTGCATACAACACCCCGCATGTTTCTCAAGTCTCCAGAGTTGGGACTTGAACCCTAGTCGGCCATGTGGGATCTGCTTCCCCTGCACAGGGCTGAACTGCAGCCCTGCGGGACAGCCCGCACTGGCACTTCTCCCATTACCAACCAGTGATGGTAGCAGCAGCTGGCATGGAGGTTAAGGCACTGGATTCCCCATGGCCAGCTGTCCACATAAGCTCAACCCTGAAACAGTTTCTCATTCTGCCCACAGCGAAGACCCACGACCTAGGACTAAGGCCTCACTCCAGTTTCCAGGCCCCTTCACGATCTGCTCTCCCTGCCCTGTTCTCCCTTCTTGCTCTACACCCCCCTTGATGTAGCCACCCTCGACCTGGTCAGACCACCTGGTCAGACCGGCCCTGCGGGCCTCACTCCAGGTGTTCCCACTCAGCTCCAGATGACCCACTCCCTCACCTCCTCCAGTTTCTGCTCCAACACTGCCTGTGCCTGAGGCCGACCACCCACCGTCACTCCCAACTCCTCCCTAGTCCACTCTCCTTTTCTCCCATCTACTCCTCGCCTTCCAGCCTACTAGACAACCAACTCGTTTACTGTCTTGACTGTCTTCCTGAACCTGAATGTAAGCCCCGCAGGGACAGAGATCTTCATTTGCGTCATTAACGTACCACGCACACCTGGAAGAGCAACACCGCAGAGCAGACACTCCACGGGGACTGCCCAGCGTGGTGGTGCCGGCAGAGGGCACTGCTGCACGGGGGAGTTGCTTGAGAGGCCCAGGCCTGCTTCCTGGACCACCCTGAACTCCCGCTCTCATGAAACAGGCAAGCAGAAAACTCTCTCACAAAAATACATCGGACCAGCTTGTGGCATGGTGGTGAAGACAGCTGGGCTCCAACTGCAGGGTTCAAATGAGTCCCAAACCTGGCAGCTTGAGAAACACACCAGGCGTGTGTGCCCAAAATCCCGACAGGAGAGAGAGACAGAGAGATTACGGCGCGACCATCCCCCGGGGGTGCCCTCACTTCCCCCTCTCTGTCTCTCTCTGGCCAGTGCACACACCCACTGGAAAATGTTTTAAATACAGAAGTAGTTCTTATGTGTTAAGGAGTGAGTCAGTGGAGACAGACATCTGGGTGAGTAGGTTCCTGTTACCCACGAGCCTGACACACGATGAGTTAGAACCGACTTTCAGGGGGCGGCTCCGTAGCCAGGTGGCTAAGGGCGCACATCCCACATGGTCCACCATGGTTCAAATCCTAGCCCTGGAGGCCCGAAAACATGCCAGCCACAGGTGTGTGCACGCCCAAAATCCTGGCAGAAGGAACTGCAGCATGACCACGCCACAGTGGTGAGGGCGACAGCGTGTTTTCTTTCCCACCGACAATTCGAAACAATAAAAAAGTCTATCAGGTGCTTGAAAGGAAAACACTCTCAGAAAAGCGCCCTAGTGGGAGAAGAGCAGAAGAGGTGACAGTGGGCGTAATGGTACTCCAATCTCTGAACCACACCTGGAACATGACGTTCCTGGGAACTGGTACGAGGCTCCCCTCCACTCAACCCACATGATGAAAATCTGGTTTGAATTACAGAAAACTTAAGTTTATGGGCAGAATTTTCTTCTTCTTCAATGATTCTTGCTATGGGGTACATGCACTCACCAGAGAGAGAGACTGAGAAGAAAAGTAAGAAATCACCCCCCAGGGGGCATGGCCACATCACGATCCCTTTTCCTGCATACTCCTCCTGGGATATTGGGCATGCACACACATGTGCCTGGCATGAGTCTCAAGCCTCCAGATCTGGGCCTCGAACCACAGTATGCCATGTGGGAGTCCGGTGCCTTAACCTTTATGCCACCTGCTGGCCCCAGAATTTTCTTAAATTTTCTTTTACACTTTTGGTGTAAGTCAACCTTCCCCCTCAAATTTTGCCATTAGTTTACACTAAAAGGAAGTATGAGTGGTACCTGACAGTGGCAGAAGTGTGTGCAGCAGTCAACACACCATTCTGCAGGCTGACCCCCACGGGAAGGTTCCAGGTTCACACCCAGAGTCCTCCCTGAGGGTGCTGAGCACAGGTGTGCCCACGACCTGGGTCTGGCTAAAGCGGGGTAGATCATGGCATCAAAGCTTTGTTGGGGGGACTGTCTCTCTCTCCCATGGAACAAATAAACCTAACGCATGTATGTCAAATGTCACATCAAACGGGAACACACATGTCTTTGGTAAAATCTTTTATCTTCTCAACTCATTTAACTTATGAGACGGGAACACACATGCCTTTGGTACAGTCTTTTATCTTCTCAACTCATTTAACTTATGCAAAAAAAAACCCAAAAAACGAGTGGCCATCACTATTTTTTAATTTTTTTAAGAACCTGCCATAGGGCATATGCAGTCATGAGAAGGTGAGAGAGCCCACCCCAGGGGCGATGGCCACGCTGTAATCCCTTCTCCATTCTCCTCTCGGGGTTGTGGGCACGCACGCACACACACCTTGTATGTTTTCCATGCCACATAGTTGGCATGTGGCATCCAGCCTCCCTGACCACCGTGCCACTAGCTGGCCCAACCCTGCCCCCTTTTTGGCAGGGAGAGGGAGGGACTAGAAGTGCTTCCGTGCCAGTGTCAGAGAACCCCAGTTGTCGGTGGTTGGGAAACACAGTGGGCTCTATGCTCATTGGGGCCTCTACGTTAACACTTGGCTACTCCCACCCCACAAGAACACAGAAAGAGCACAAGTCGGCAGTATGTCAGGCTTTTTTCCTCGGCTCACTTATTTATTTCTTCATGGAGAGACAGCAGGAGACGGGCACCTCCAACCAGGCCTTCATGACATGGTCCCCCTAGTTGGGATCATGGGTATACACTTGTGTGCACAAGGAGACCCGAGGACGTGAACCCCGGACCTGCCCAGGTGGCCTCAGTACCGTGGAGCACCGCAGTAACTGCGCCACCGTGGCTGGCCAAGCTCCAGCACTCCTAAGTGTGCTCGCTGACAGAGGGTGCATGCGCGTGCCAGAGAGGGGCAAGGAGAAAGGCAGCACACGCCGTCCCAGTGGGGTGTGGCCACCCCGCCTCTCCTTCTTGTCAGGATGTGGGGCGCACATGAACATATGAACAGCATGTGTTTCAAGCCACCAGGGCTGAGACTTGAAGCACAGCTCGGGTGAGGGATCCAGCCCTTTAACCGCTGGCCATGGGGCCGGCCCAATACCCCACTTTCAAGATGACCATCATTCTTCCCGTCTAGTCGCCTCTTAAAGGGGGCTTCGGAAAAGATCGTGCGCAGTGTGCATTATGAAAAGTGTGGGTGGATTCCATTTGTTTCCCACCAAAATAAACGGCTATTTTAATTTCTCCCTCCACGAACTTTATGAAGTCCCCTCGTATTATTCGAAGCACTCCCGCTCAAACAAGCCTAGACAGCAACACACTGCTGGACGGCGACTCACTTGGAAACGGTCTGGATGATGAAAACGTCCTTTCCCCGGACAGACTCTTGAATCTGCACTCTTGTTTCTGGCAGGAGAAGAAAAAAGACAAGGGGGTTCAAATTTTTTCAAACGCACACAGCACCTGCACCATGCCCCGGTGTGACCAAGAAGGAAACTGGGGCTGTTAGGAGACTCCCTGGGCTCTGGCTGGGGCATCAGCGAGAAAGTGCTCCCAGTCACCCGCCCAGTCACCGGGCGGCCTCCAGAGGGAGCTGCGTGTCTGCCCTGAGGAGGAACCGCCCTCTCCTCGCCCTCCCGCCCTCCCTCGTGTTCACCAGCAGTGAGACAGAGACAGGAAGTGAGAAATCACCCCTCAGGGGGGATGGCCACGCCAAAATCCCGCAATCCCTTCTCCTCCTTTCTCTTCTCGGGATCTTGGACACACACGCGCAAGCGCCCAGTGTGAGTTTAAAAAAAAGAAAAAGTGCTTCTCGCTCTCTCTGTACTAAAGAAATGACTGGACAAATCTAGAATGAGATAGTCTCTCTTTTTTTTTAATTGCCAGAGGGCCGTATGCCCACCAGGAAGAGAGAGAGAAGCATCCTTATAGGGCGTGGCCACACTGAATCCCTCCTCCTCCACGTCTTTGCAGGAAATTATAACCCGTCCATTCGCCCAGCATCAACTGGGAACATACTAGGCATGAACTGCTGTAGGTTAAGAGAGCAAAAATAGACCCGGTATCCTACTCTCAGAACATCTGCCATCAGGCCCAGCCTGCAGGCGTCATCAGTAGCAGGCTGAACTGCACTGCTGAAAGCCTCAGGGCTGATGACGGCTTCAAATCAGGAGATCGGCCTGGAAATGTTCTGGGCAGGAGGGCTAGAGGAGGGGGACAGCCTGACGAGGCCCTGCCAAAAGTGCTTCTCGGGTCGGCGGGTGGCATGGTGGTTCAAGATGCTGGATTCTCACATGGCCGACTGCAGTTCGAGTCCTGGACCTAGCGACTTGCTTTCTCCCTTTCTCTCTCTCTCTCTGGTCAAAATAATAATAATAATAATAATAATAATAATAATAATAAATTAAATAAATGATTCTTTTTTTTTTTTAAAGTGCTTCTCGCTCGCTCGCTCTCACTCACATGCAAGCATGTGCTCCCCATGAATAAAATAAACTTGAAGAAGGTGAAGCGTGGGACGGGCTGGCGGCACGGTGGTTAGGGTGGCTAGATCCCACACGGCTGACCGTGCAGTATGAGTCCCAGCCCTGGCGGCTTGAAAACACACAAGATGCATCTGCGTGCATGCCTAGACTCCCGAGAGGAGGATGAAAAAGGGACTGCAGCACGGCCGGCCCCTCCCTACAGGGTGATTCCTCAGTTTCTCCCTCTCTCCGGCGAGCGCGGGCAACCACAGCAAACTAAAAAACTACTACACATAAGTGGGGCCAGCAGATGGCATAGCAATTACATCAGTGGACTTCCACATGGTCAACCACGGTTCGAGCCCTGTCCCCAGTGGCTTGAAATTCACGCTGGGCGCACGTGCGTGCGTGCCCAAATCCTGAGAGGACGGTGGAGAAGAGCGGCATGGGTGGGCAGCTGAGGCCTCACTTTCTGTCTGTTTCTCCAGTGAGTGCACATACCCTACAACAAAAATCTCTCAAAAAAAGAGTTAGGGATGAAAAGGATGCACATTTACAAAAGAATGTGTGACATCAGGGAAAGGAGCTTCAGAGGCAGGGAGCTCCGGATGGATATATTGACTCCACGACCTCCGGGACCTCACACTTGGCTCCATCCTTGGACCTAGTTTTTCAGTATCTGGTGATAGTTCTGGTAACAGCTGTCCGTTCTGTTCGTTCTCTCCTTCCTTCCCAATGGCATTTCCCTCCCTTCATTCACTAACCTAGAGAGTGGCCGACCCCCCACATCATGGAGTCTTTTTTTTCTTTTTTGGAGAGGTTTTTGCTATAGGGCGTGTGTGCTCGCCAGGAAGACAGACAGAGACAGAGAGACAGACACAGAGAAATCACCCCTCGGGGAACACCTCACTCCCTGCTCCTCTGTTCTCCTCTCGGGATCTTGGGCATGCATGCACACGCGCCCGGTGTGAGTTTAAGCCACCGGGTACAGGACTCGAACTGCGGTCGACTACGTGGGAGTCCAGCGACATAGCCATTACACTAACTGCTGGTACCCCAGATTCTTTTACACCACTAGGGCTTCCCTCAGCCCTCCCTGCCAGACTCCAGACGAAGGAGTCGGCAGAAGCTTCTCTAAACACTGTGCTTTCCTCAGTACGCTTCACCCCTGAAGCCATACGGGGGCTCACGGGGGACAGGAAAGAAAAGGCAGTGACGGAGGAGGAGAGAGGGGAGCAGCAAATTGTCTTTTTATCCGAGCCTCCCAGAAGCTATTCAGGGGCCGGCAGGTGGCATGGTGTTTGAGGTACTGGACTCCCACACAGTCGACCGTGGTTTGAGTCCCAGACCTGGTGGTTTGCTTTCTCACTTTCCCGCTCTATGGTCAAATTCAATAATAATAATAAACTTATATAAATAATTATTTTTTTAAAAATGTAGCCTCAAAGTAGTTAAATACTTGGCAGAATCGTGCCATGGAAGAAAAGGGACACGTGTTCGCTGAGACCTACTATCTGTCAGGAGCTATGTGAGCACACGAGTTATCCTGCGCAGTCCCCGAAACACCCCTAGTATTTACGTCCAGGAAGGTTAAACAACTTGCCAAGAGTGTGGCGTTTGGCTCTCAAGCCCACACTGTCCACTGTTCCTGCTAGATTAATTTCAAACGTCCACCATTTCTAAAGAAAGGACAAAGACTAAATAACACACATTTTTTTTTTTTTTACAACTCGAGATGATTACGTAATGACATAAATCAATCAGCAAAACCCAGCATCCAACAGGACTGCGTGGGCGGAGGTGAGAGCCACCACCGGGAACGGTGGCCACACGGGGTTCCCTCCTGCTGACAGGGACGCGAGCTCGGCCAACGGCTGGGCTGCGCTCCGTTCAGACACTCAGCTGGCTCATCTACGCCTGCAGTGCTTACCGAGCGAGGTCTCGGGACCAGAGTCCAAAGCCCATGTGTGACCTGTGCCAGGGCTATACCTAGTTGGCATTAGTGGGAGCCGAAAACACTCTCCCCTGGCCGGGCCTGCCTGACTCGCAGCTCGTGAACCTTCGTGGACAGCTGAGCCTCCTTCCAGCAGCAGGAGGAGCAGGAGCAGGAGCAGGAGCAGGAGCAGGCCACAGTCCCCCAGAAGAGAAAGGCGACAGGCACGTCCGAGACAGCTCACCTCTGTTGGGTTCCTGGTAAACCTGCACTTTGCCCATCTCCACCCCCAGACGCCTAGAGGAGAGAAAGGAGGGAAAATGCTGAAAAGATAACAGAATAGACCCAACACCCCTATTATTTGAAGACAATTCATAAATCGTTAAAGTTACTCTTAGGATACAATTTAAAGTCAGCGTTAAACTGTTCTGCCCAGCCAGTCCCGCCCCCGTCCCCACAGTGTCTAACCGGGAAGGCCGAGGCCCAGGTCTCCCGCTCCACCAGCACCGCCCTGTGCTCTCTGCGCCCCGGTCGTTCGCCCTGACACCGCGGCCTCCTGCACAGCACGGGGCCTAGGGACCTGCACAGCCTCTGCCCAGTCCTCCGCTTGGCAGCAGAGATGGCCTGAGGAGCCTCCCATCAGCCCTGAGAGCTCATGTGCTAAGCCACTGTAAGAGGACTAAGAGGGTGGAAACTTGCTCTAATTAGTGTCAAAATGTGAGGTCTGCAAATTTAAAAATATAATAAATAAATAAAAATTAAGTAAAGGGGCCAATAAGTGGTATGGTGGCTAAGGCGCTGGACTCCCACATGGCCGACTGCGATTCAAGTCCTGAACCTGGTGGCTTGCTTTCTCGCTTTCCCTATTTCTCTCTGTCTCTCTCTAGTAGAATTTGAAAAATAATAACAAATAAGTAAAAATTAAATAAATATTCTTTTTTTTTTTTTTTTTGGTTTTAATTT
>NW_006159862.1:2410873-2419409 GCF_000334495.1 Tupaia belangeri chinensis | reverse complement strand
CTTTTTGTTTTTTTTTTTTTTTTTTTTTTTTTTTTAATAAATAGTTCTTTAAAAAAAAAAAAAGTGAGGTCTGAGTCAGCAAATGGTACAGAGGCAGAGGCGGCTGGATCCCACATGGCCAACTGGGTGGTTCAAGTCCCAGACCCCACAGTCTGCGGAGCACATCTGGTGTGTATGCACCGAGAGGAAAGAGAAGAGAGGGGACTGCAGCGTGGCCTTCCGCCAGGAGTGATCTGTCTCTCTCTCTCTCTGTCTCTGTCTCTGCCTCTGGCAAGCACACATGCCCCAGAGCAAACTAAACAAACAAGTGGGGCCTTTGGAGAGAAATGAGGACTGAGGTCATTTGGGTGTTGTCCACACCTCCGCTCTGGTGGGTGTGCGAGAAGAGAGGGTGAGGCGGGAACGGGAAGGAGTGCCTGCTCTGGCCCCGGCCATGTCGCTGGGACTCTGCACGACCCCCACCAGCTGTGGCCCTCAGAAGCTAAACCTCTATCTCCATAAATCTCCCAGTTGCAGATACTGTCTTTGCTGGCAACCAAACAGACCACGCGGGACTCCCTCGGGCTCCTCAGCTCACACACCACCCGCCACTCAAAGGGGCTGAGCTGGCTTAGCGCGACGCTCGCCCCTCCTCCCTCCGCCCCTTCCTCCTGGCGGTCAGCACCATCGGGAATGGTCGGGAATGGCCGTTTTGTTGACCTGCTTCTCATCTGGTCCCGTCCTGAAATGGGCGTTTCCCCAGGAGGAGAGCCTTAGGCCGCCTCCCTCACCCTTAACCCTCGACATCTAGAAGGAGGCCTAGCTCAGGGCAGAGGGCCAGAGCCTGGGTGCAGGCTGTGAACAACTTCCCCACGGCCTGCACCCGCTTTTTGCTTTTAGGTTTACTGCCACAGGGTGCGTGCAATCACTGGAGAGACGGGGGCAGTGAGAAATCAGCCGCCAGGCACGGACGGCCACACCACAATCCCGTCGCCATTCTCCTCTCAGTCTTGGGCACACACGCACTCACATCCAGCGTGAGTTTCCAGGTTGAGATTTCAACCGTGGGTGGCCATGTGGGCTCCGCCTTAACCCCGTGCCACCTACCGGCCCACCCGACTGTTCTTTATACCCAAACAGCGCTATACGCTGGCACCTCACGCGACCCTTGGCCCTTGCGAGGCACTAATAAACGTCTCATTTAAACACCTGTTGAACGAACACATTCGAGGGCGGCTGCGATGCTTTCTAACACAGTAGCCCTTAACGTACAGCGAGGAGACCCAGATCGAGTACAGAACACCCACTTTCAAGCCTAACAGTCCCTGCTAACCTGATCACCAACTTTACAACATCGCGCATGGACAGACTGGAATGGTGCCGTAATAACTCACTCAGCGATCTTCTTCGAAAGCTCCATACACGATGAGTTAGAATTCGCTGAGAACAAAACCAGCCCTCCTTTGGTTATGTTCATCTTGGTTTCTAATTCAGGTGGCGCTACACAAAACATCAAAACCTTCTTGGTGTTCCAATCCTCAGAGCCTAGAAAAATACAACGTAGATTAAGACCTGCCACGACATACATAAACATACCTGAGTATTTTTTTCACTAGCAAATTCCTTCGGTTGAAGGAAACTAATTTTCACCATAATGGTGTCTTTTATATTATGTTATCTATGGATGAGCAACGTTTATTTGGGGTCTGGCCCCATGGCCTAGTGGTTAAGGGAGCAAGATCCCACATGGGGGAACTGTGGTTCAAGTCCCGGCCCCGGACACTTGGAAAACATGCTGGGCGTGGGTGCGTGCAAGCCTAAACTCCCAACAGGACGGAGAAATGGAGAAGGGACTGTGATGTGACCATGCTCCACTGGGGGGTGCTTTCTCCCTCGCTCTCTCTCCCTGCCTCTCTCTGGCAAGCACACATGCCGTCTGGCGATTAAAAAAAAAAAGTTAATTTGGATTCCAAGTTTATGGAAATAGTTATCACAAGACTTCATTAGTTTTCATAACCACTGGGAGAAAACGGTAAACTTACAAGAAAGGTGGAGCTGGAGAGCTCAGTGTTTTATGTTTGCTGCTTAAAGTCAATTATGGACAACCTCCTGTTATTCTCTGACAACCAAATTCCTCCTGGATTAACACACAGAAAAATGGCAGAGCCATTAGCAAGGACACGGACTGATTGATCTTTAAACAGAGAATAAATGACCCGGCTCCTCTCCGGCCCTTCCTGGCATGCCTCTTTACCCTAAAGTCTCCCCCCCCCCCGGCCACTCGGTTGCCCCTTTGCTGCCTTGTCATGTCCAAACCTGACCCTGTCACCTTCGTTTTCCTCACGGGAGCCCAAGGCTGAGTAGACGAGAGCCCTGTAAGCGAGCACCCAAATGCAGGGGCAGAGCGCAGATAGAAAGGACGCTGGCTAGAAGGCCTCAGGGCTGAGGTCCCAGCCCCACCGGCTCTGGGCTGCGTGCCTTCACCCTGCGGTGGGGTGCTGGGTGGAAGGGACAGCAGAGATCCCTTCGGGTCCTGGGCGTGCAGACGGGCAAGCCGCTGCCTCACCTGCTGCGCCTCACCTGCTGCGCCTCACCTGCTGCCTCACCTGCTGCGCGTTTGCCGGGACGGCTCTGGGAGGCCGGGAGGTTAACATGGGCGAGACTGAGCTGGCAATCTGCTACTCTTACATTCGAGCTACACAATACGCAGGCACACAAGCTAAAGTCCCAGCCCCGATCCCAGGCCCTTCTCCAGCCTCCTCCCCAGAAACGAGGGCTCTTGTTCGCTGGGATGGTTACCATCAGGCCTGTTCTATGACTCACACATGGGGGCTCCGCAACAAGTACATACAAGAAACACATACGCTGTTTTCAACACGAAAGGTGTTGTCAAACACATCTACCCATGATTTGCTTTTCGGCTAAACGAAGTATTTTGATAATGTGGATTAGAAAGTGGACCTAGGGCCAGCCCCCATAGCCTAGTGATTAAGGGAGCTGAATCCCGAGTGAGTGACCAAGGTGCACATCCCAACCCTGGAGGCTTGAAAAATGCACGTATGGGGGCCAGCAGGCAAGCAAGTGCTTGGTGGTTAAACCACTGGACTCCCACATGGCTGACCACAGTTTGAGTCCCGGACCTGGCAGCCTGCTTTCTCACTTTCCCTCTCTCTCTGTCTCTGGTGAGCACACATACCCTATAGCAACAAATAATAATAAATAAAATTAAATAAGTAATTATTTTAAAAACAAAAAAGAAAAGAAAAATGCATGTATGTGCTTTTTCAAAATCTTGACATAATGGAGGAATGGAAAAGGGATTGCGATGTGATCACACCCCGCTGGGGGACACCTCCTCCCTCTCCATCAGTTTCTGGCAGCATGCACGTCCTTTGGCAAGTAAAAAAAAAGGGCGGGGAAGGAGGTAGCAGGTGGCGGGGTGGTTAAGATGCTGGATTCCCAGTGACGTCTAGTCCCAGACCTTATGCCTTGAAAATCACACCGGGAGCACTTGTGTGCATGCCCCAGATCCCAGGACAATGGAGCAGGGCAGACTGTGGCATGGCCATCTCCTCTGGGGGCTGACTTGTCACGTTCTCTGTTTCTCCCTGTCTCTCTCCAGTAAGCATGCACGCCCCATGGCAAAAGCCTTAAAAAAAAAAAGAAGAAGAAGAAAAAGGTATAAATCTGTGTTCTTTGTTGCGCCATCTGAGCGGACCTCCTGTGCACACGTGCAGTTGCACTGCCAGGTCGCCGGGGTGCAGCTCTGAGTCTCACCACCTGGGGGAGCCTACAGCAGGGTCTGACAACAGGGACACAAGCAGGGGTCAGCAAACCACAGGCCACAGGCCAAATCAAGTCCCTCCAAAGCCTTTTTTTCCCTCCCCCATTTTCAGTTTTCACTGTGGAGCATGCACACTCACCAGAATCAAGCAAAGTGAGCAACCATCCTTCCCCCAGGGAGGCAGCCACCCCGCAACCCCTTCTTCTCCAGCACCCTCTCAGGATTTGGGACACGCGCGTGCGCGCGCGCGCGCACACACACACACACACACACACACACACACACACACACATGCACATGGCATGACTTTTAAGCTGCCAAGTCTGAGACTAGACCTACACAGTGTGCCATGTGGGATCCCACACTTTAACCCCCTCCCCACCCAAATTCTGTTTTCGTCAAACAGGGCCAGCAGGTGGCATATTGGTGAAAGTGCTGGACTCCCACATGGTGGGGTCCAGTTCGAGTCCCAGACTCAACAGTTTGCAAATCATGCCAGGCGCATGCGTGTGTATGTGTGCCCCAAATCTCAGGAAGAAAATGGAGGAGAAGGGATTGTGGCTTGACTAACCCTTCTTGGAGAGGTTAGGGGTGATGGGAGAAGTGGGAGGGTGATTTCTCAATATCTCTCTCTGTCTCTGTCTCTCAGGTGAGCGCATATGCCTTATGGCAAAAACAACTAAACACAACAGCAGCCACACTTGTTCAGATGTCTCCAGATACAACGGTAGAACAGGGGATTCACAAACTCTCTTAAGTCAAACTCCCGTCTGCTGCTCCCTTACCTCCCTCCGCTCACCGTAAGCATTTGTGTCCCTTAGCCTCGGTTCCCTCAACCCCACAACTGTGAAAACCGACCCCACAGGTTACAGTAACGTTTCAGCAAAGCGCTTCACGCCTACAGGACATGCGACACATCCATCCCCTAACGCCATACGCACACCAGGAGGCATCACTTCACAGTCCGAGCCTTCCAGTGGGCGCTCCTTCAAATACAAAGATGCTCCTGAGAGGACCGGGAACGCTCAGAAGGAAAGGGAGAGACCTTGGAGGTAACAGGGCCCACCTGCCAAGACTGCCCCAGGGCCTGAGGCCCACCACACGGAGAGCACGTCATTCTGAATCCTGCCACTGACCATGCTGAGGGTCCTCTGCAGCCGCCACTCACCGACTCTTGTCCTGTCCTTGCAGAGGTACAGCCAGCACCGCCTTTATCACAGGACAGTGCCCACCCGTCAGGTTAGCTTCCTCGAGATACCGCCTGAGGCCCTTTCTCAGCTCTGCTGGCTTCGATGCCCTGCGTCACCAACTGTAACCTCTGAAGTCCCTCTCCGGACACCAGGCTTTGATCACTGAATTCTCTCTCTCTCCTTAAAATTATTATTTTATTTATTTTAATTTGACCAGAGAGGGATAAAGTGAGAGAGAGGGAAAGTGAGAAAGCAAGCTGCCAGGTCCAGGACTTGAACCACGGTCAGCCGTGTGGGAGTCCAGCGCCCTGAACCACCACGCCACCTGCTGGTCCCTGATCACTGAACTAACCAAGGATAACCCTTGACATGACACTGTGATTATTCATGTCCCGAGCTGTTCGACCATAGGGCTGTCTCCAGTTCTCCTCTTCCCTGAGGTTGGGCTCTTCTTAAAGGTTGAGCCTTAAGAAAAGTGAGTCTTAAAGGCTGTACTTGGAAACAGGTTAGTGGTCAGGAGGGGGCTGGCAGGAGCATGGCAGCCCGGGTCTCCACGGAAACGGAGAGTAAAGCGAGCACCCTCAATCCTATGGGCAACAGCTGCTTTTGTTTACCCCCAATTTACTCCAGAACGTGTGAGAATTATTATAGCATGCTCAGAAACACACCTCCAGAGAAAAATCTCAGCTCCTTGTAAAGAACAGAAACACACCTTCTCCAGAGAAAAATCTCAGCTCCTTGTAAAGAGGAAATCAGGGGCCAGCCGGTGGCATGGTGGTTAAGAGCGCTGGACTCCCACATGGCCAACTGTGGTTCGAGTCCCGGACATGGCAGTTTTTTTTTTCCCTCTCCCCCCCCCTCTCTCTCTGTCTCACTCTGTCCCACTGTGGTCAAATTAAAATCAATCAATCAATAAGTTAAATAATTCTTTAAAAAAATCGCAGGCCAGCAGGTGATGTGGAGGGCGAGATGGCTGGATCTCCCGTAGCTGACTGCACAGTTCAAGCCCGGCAGCTTCCGAAGCCCACCAGGTGAGAGTGTGCGCATGCCCAAGAGCCCCAGAGAACGGGGGAGGACTGCAGCGTAGTCCCCTGGAGAGTCATTTCTCACTTTCTCTTCTTTCTTTCTCTCTTTGGTGAGTGCACACACCCTACAGGAAAACTAAAAATACATTTAAAAAATAAATAAAGAGCAAATCACACTTCTCTTTGAGTAAGATTTTGAGACTCTGTCTCTGAATGGAGCCATACTGGAAAAAATCGGACTAGCAGTCATTTAGAAACGACCTATTCATACTCAGGTGGGAACTCGCATGAAAGCGCCCGGTGTGTAGACACCTGCCACCCCAAGACGGCCAGGGCAGGAGTGGGAAGATACCAGCCGCCAGGCCGTGGCGCATCACTCAGCCGTGCTGGGAAAAAGCTTTCCCCACTAGAATTTAAGGTCCAGGGACCAGCACTTAGCATAATGGCTATGTCGCTGGACTCCCACGTAGGCGACCGTGGTTCGAGTCCCGGACCCGGTGGCTTAAACTCACGCCAGGCACGTGTGCATGCATGCCCAAGATCCCGAGAGGAGAATGGAGGAGAAGGGATTGCGGTGTGGCCATCCCCCCTGGGGGGTGATTTCTCGCTTTCTATCTCTCTGTCTCTGTCTGTCTGGCGAGCGCACACGCCCTATAGCAAAAACCTCTTCAAAAAAAAAAAAAAAGAATTTAAGGTCCAGGAAAAGGTTTAAAAACAAACAAACAAACAAACAATAAAACAACTACTGTATTGTCTGCTGCATCCCAAGTACCTAAAACAGCAATGGACACATGGCAGAGGCTCAACAAATGAGCTGCATAAAGCCAGCCCTCGCCGAGTTGCAAGGATTAACAACTGCCATTGAAAGTTGTCTATGAATACTATTTTAGGATATACCTCCTCCCAAGAAAATCTGCCTTTAATATGAATATTGATCACCTGAAGGGCAAAATCGAAATCAGCATTACTCTTCCACGCTGAGACGCCAGGTACTTTGCTCATGTCAGTCAGAATGTCTCCTGAATGTCTCCAGCCCCATAGTCCAGTTTAAACACTGACCACTGGGACTGGATCCCACAGGGCCAACTATGGTTCACATCCCAGCCCCAGTGGCTTGACAATGTTCATGCGAGCCCAAAGTCCTGACGGGATGGAGTAAAAAGGAGAAGAAAGGATTCCAGTGTGACCACAGCTAGCAAGGAGGTTCTCCCTCTCCCTCTGGCAAGTACACTCGTCCTCCGGCAATGAAGTTTTCTTGTGGCTAACATTTACTGAGTGCTCTGAATTCCTGTGACAACCCAATAAAGCAGGTACTAGAATGAGACTCGTTTTAGACATGGGGAAGTGAGATCTAGAGTTGAA
Source organism: Tupaia belangeri chinensis (assembly GCF_000334495.1). NCBI lineage: Eukaryota > Metazoa > Chordata > Mammalia > Scandentia > Tupaiidae > Tupaia > Tupaia belangeri. The sequence continues at coordinate 2,412,069 of NW_006159862.1, read as the reverse complement.
GAAACTTGAGCCGGCAGCTGGTGTAGTAATTAAGCGCTGACTCCCACATGGTCGACAGCAGTTCAAGTCCTGGACCCAGCAGCTTGAAACTCACACCAGGCACGTGTGCATGTGTTTCCAACATCCCAGGAGGGGAATGGAAGAAAAGGGACTGCAGTGTGGCCGTACTCCCTGGGGGGTGATTTCTCACTTTCCCTCTTACTGTCTCTGCCTCCCTCCCTCTCTCCCACAAGTGAACATGTCCTATGGAAAACAACTCCTAAAAAATAAAAGAGAGAGCGAGCGAGCTGAGGAAACTTACTCAAGGCTGCTTGACTTCTACGCAGCAGGCGGCTGGTGTGTCCGCCCTGTGGCTTGCTGCTCCTGTGGCTGAGCACAATGGCTGGGTACAGCCTGCCTCGCCCACACAGAAAATTACCTGATTCCCGGCTAAATTCCACACAGGGAGCAGAATCTGACAAATACCCAGATTTTGAAAATGCCTACTGTAAACAGGCCTTGTTTGGAAAACAATTTATATCAAGTGGCAAAGAAAGAACAGAGAAGTTGATACAATATTTCCACTTTGGGGAGTGTCATACAGAAACAGCTACATGTTCAATGACGGGCTGTGGTAGGACTTCTCTGTTGTTGTTTTTGAGCAGGAACACTGCACCAGAATTGCAGTTCCGCAAGTCGTATTAAATAACACTTAGGCTGTACATCCCAGACCCCAAATATTCACCAGCAAAAGTGCTTATGAGCAACGCTAAGTGACACATGGAACTCCGTCTGCAGTCACGCTGGGTAATGAGGAGGGGAGAATGAATAAGGAAGGGGCGTGCTTTAGGGGGTGGTCAAGATGTGGGTGAAGTCTTTTTATTTGTGCATTTAAATCTGTTAAACAGCAGAGACAGATCACACTTCCTCAAGCCCCAAAGCTTCATTCCTCATTTTCATAGTCCTCACAAAAGCTGAACACCCAATTTCGCCAATATTAAAAACCAGAAAAAAATCATCGATGCGTTTAATAGACTGAGGCAAAACATTTTAAGGTAGACTAACACTTCGAAATGCCCTCACGGTCCTCCCCAACCTCGCTGGGCGAGTCCTGGGTGCAAATGCCCGTGTCGGGCGAGGGACGGGAGCGGGCTGGTCCGGGGCTGGTGCGGGGCTGCTCGGCGGCCGTCCCATCCTTCGGGCTGGACTCGCCAACG
>NW_006159862.1:2397174-2410475 GCF_000334495.1 Tupaia belangeri chinensis | reverse complement strand
GGGCGTGGCCCGTCCGGGGAGGGGCGGGGCAGTGGGCGTGGACGGAGGTGGGTGTGGGAAGTGGGCGGGCCTCCGTCTGCTTCGGCCCCGGGATCTGCGAGCTCCGGGCCAGGTGTGAGAGCTGGGCTGGATGTGGGTATGCGAGGGGGGCTGAGTATGAAGTTTGCAATCACACATGCCTGGGTTCAAATCTGAATTGCCCTGTGACTTGGGGGTCATTTTCAGCTCTCTGAGCCTCACTCTCTTCCTGTGAAAAATGGAAGTGATACCAGGATCCGTCTCAGCGCTGTTGTGAGGATTAAGACGCACCTACAGATTCTCAGCCCAGTTCCCGCTTCGTAGTAAATGCTCAGTTATTATCCTCATTCTTAGTCGTTTGTTGCTCTTTGTTATTATCTAAGCAATTAGTGCTTGCGTCCATTGCCTAAATTAGTTTTTAAACCTTTTTTTTTTTTTTTTTTTTTTGGTTTCCAGAGCTTGGCTTTATTTTGCAGTACAGAAATCATTTGGAGCCATTCTGAGAGGCGTCACTGAGAGGCTCTGTCAAATCAGTACTGCATGGCAGCTTGGTCCATGGAAGAAACCATGCCTGGGGTACAAAAGATGCTTCTACAGCTTACCTGCTTCTGACATTGGTGCTTCTCCCCTGTGTCTCATCAGTTTCATCAGTTAGGAACACTACTGGTTCCTCCAAATGAATCCCTAAGCCTGGAGCTTGGTTAGAATTTTATGCCCCCACAAACCAAACTTGTGGCTATGTTATTTGGGCCCTGCTGTAATACTTGACATAACAAAAACATGAAGTTACAGGGAAGCTTAGGGACGCTGTCCCAGATTATATTCAGTTTAGTACCTCACTATCCAAATGGCACCCAATTCCTAGGGACCCAGCTCTTAAGCAGCCGAAGCAAATAATTCCAAAAGCGACACTGATCGAAAGATACGAGTACTGGATCGATTTCTCTGTATCAGTGTCACAGTGTTCTGTGTAAAACTGACCATTCACTAGGAAAAAAAAAAGCCAGTTTGGTTAAATCGAACAGAATGCGGTAACCTGCCCATTCTGAGGAGCCACTCCATGAAAAGTCAATACGAGGTATTAGAAAGATGAAGGTGAGGAATATTTACTGATAACGCGCTCTTCACTCTCCATTTTGATGATAAAAGTAGGCCATACTATTTCATATAGTATGCATTATTTGTCAATTTTTGAACTTGCCCTAGTTACATAATAGCAACTGCTGTTAGTCTTCCCCAGAGATGTCATTTTCCTTGCGTTTCATTTCCTCAAAGTCAAATTCAGGTCCTTTCATCCTCTTATAGATGTCTTCAATGTCATCCCTGGTTGTCTCAAAATGAGTTGTAGCTTCACATGTGTGAGAAATAAAAAATCTGCCTTTCTGTCCCCCAATCTTTGGGTACAAGGGTGTCCCTGATGCTAACAAATTTCTGTTCAGTTGGTTCCAAGAGCATCAAAGTTGATCCGATTCCCTTCTCAGGCTCCTTGGTTCCCACAGTCCTACCGACTATGGCAACGTTCTTCCCTTGTGCTGCCACGTTGAATGCAAAGGAGACCATGCGAATGTAGATAGTCAATTTTCCGCTGACTTGGTTCTGTGGAATGATAATCTGGCAGGAGTTGGCATCATTGGTATTCTTTTTTTTTTTTTTTTTTTTTTTTTTTTGTGCGCGCCAGACAGACAGAGAGAGACAGAGAGACAGAAAGCGAGAAATCACCCCCTGGGGGGATGGCCATTCCTCAATCCCTTCTTCTCCTTTCTCCTCTTGGGATCTTGGGCACACACACACACATGTGCCCGACTTGAGTTTAAGCCACCAGGTTTAGGACTCGAACTGCGGTTGAGTACATGGGAGTCCAGCGACATAGCCATTATACTAACTGCTGGTCCCATCATTGGTATTCTTGAGGGGTAATAGAGGATGCAGGTGACACGGATTACCTGGCCCACTTTTTCTACCCAATCCTTGACATAGCTGGGGTCACAGGTGAGCTGCTTACAGCGAGCAATCTCTCCTTCAGATTTTACACCAATAACTTTTCCATTCTGCACAACGGTTTCTTCAATTGGTTTATTGAGCATGTAAGAACCTCCATAAACAGCACTTAGCCTTGCAAATCCTTGTGGCAGTTCTCCAAGGCCGTAGAGTGGATAAAGGTATGGGCTTTTACCATATCTTGCCAAGGACTCACTGTGAAGTTTGATGCTATTCATGGTTTCACGACATGGTTGATCTAAGTAGTCATCAGTTCCGTAAAGTGCAAGAGTTTGACCAGTAAAAATCTATCACATCGTGGCCCAAATCAAGTTTCTTTCTTTCTTTTTCTTTTTCTTTCTTTTTTTTTTTTTTTGAAGAGGTTTTTGCTATAGAGTACATGTGCTCGCCAAAAAGACAGAGAGAGACAGAGAGACAGGAAGTGCGAAATCACCCCCCAGGGCGGATGGCCACGCTGCAACCCCTTCTCCTCCATTCTCCTCTCCGGATCTTGGGCATGCACGCACATGCCCTGTGTGAGTTTAAGCCACCAGGTCCGGGACTCGAACCGTGGTCGACTACATGGGAGTCCAGCAACATAGCTATTATGCTAACTGCTGGTCCCCCAAATCAAATTTCTTGTACACATCTCACATTGAAGTCTTCTTAGGATCAACGCCCTCAGAAGTTCTAGAATCTTTTTCTTCAACGTTGGCAACATACCCTAGGGATTTCCTGCAGCGACGTTTTTCAAATAGTCCCACTAAGCTAGAGGCTAGGGCTCTGGCTTCAGTGGAAGGAACCTTATCGATTTTCCCTCCCTTATAGACAAAGCTCCCTTCGGTCACTTGGAAATCCAGGTAACGAGTCACCTCTGTATACAGCAGCGTCTTAACCCACTGACCTTTAGCCTAGGAGCTTGGGAATTACGTCCACGCTCCAGTCTCTTCTCCCCGTTGATGCTGGTGGTGCCCCTGGTGTTTTAATCTTTGCTATCAACCTTGCAGCCGTGTTATGCATGCACTTCCTCCTCTGTAACACGGGTTTCGACCCATGCCAAGCCCTTTCCATTCACAGGGTACATTCCGTCAGGCTGGTGCCCAGCACAATCAACATCGTCACACTTCTCATTCATGGTGGGGCAGGGCGTCGAGGGGGGACGCAAGAGAAGAGAAGGCGCAGGGGCTCTGCGGCCACCCTAAGGAGGTGGAGAGGGGCTTGGACCGCGCTTGGCCTGAGGGAAGAGGAAAAACAGAAAGAAGGAAAAGAGAGCTGAGGAGGAGGTGAAGCAGGCCGCCACCTCAGACAGGAAGAGTTCTAAACCTTTTCTAAAATTTGCTATAGAGCGTATGTGCTCACCAGAGAGAGACAGAGAAAGAGAAAGCAGCACAAGGCCGAGATTCAAACTACAAGTGGGCCGTGTGGGAGTCTGGCACCTTAATCACCATGCCACCTGCTGGCCCCGTCCAAATTCTTTAGACCTTAAACATGGTCAGTCTGTGTAACACATAATAAGAACAAACACACAGGTGGCATTTACTAGTGTCAGGCCAAATCCTCTTTTTCCTGTGTGTGTGTCTGTGTGTGTGTGCTGAGGAGGTGTTACGGCTTCTGTTTTATTTTCTAGGCAGAGTCTTAACTATTTTGCCATCCTCCTGCCTCAGCCTCCCAAGTCGCTGGGACTATAGGAGCATTCCTCGCTCTAGGGTGGGCTGGGAATTGAACCTAAGCCTCATGTGGTTCAACGGGCTCGGTCTGCCCAGCAGCCGTGTCCGCTGCTGCTACCTATGACGGGCCCTGGCCAGGGGCTCTTTTAAATTCGTTAGCTTTACCTATGTTAATAATAACATACATAATCCTCTCATGAGTATGAATGAAGTATTATTACTATTATTACCTACATTTTTTGTAAACAATTTGTTATTTTTATTTCTTTGTTGTGATTTTCAAACCATTAGGTGCAGGACTTCAACTGTGAAGCTGGCCATGTGAGAGTGCAGCACCTTAACCACCACACCACCTGCTGGCCCTATTTGTCTGCATTTGCATAGTTGTGAGGACGGAGACACTCCTGTTCAATAACTGTTCCGGGCCAGCCTGTGCTGTGGGAGTTAAGGCGGCTGACTCTACCATGGCTGACTACACGGTTCAAGTCCTAGACCTGGTGGCTTGGAGAGCATGCCAGGGCATGTGTGCCCAACATCCAGCAATAGGGAGAGATGGAGGAGAAGAGACTGCTGTGGACCATCCCTCTCTGCACGCACCCTCTAGCAAGTTAAAAAAAGTATAGTAACTTTCCCAATGACAAAGCGACGCACCGAATTCCAATCCAGAAGGCTTGTCTAACTCCCGCACCGCACAGCCTCTCCACTTGGGCTCTGGATTTTCCACAACAGGGAGGCATGAAGTCGTCCACTCAACGTTGTGTAAGTAGCTAGAGGGAGCTGGCCTTTACAGACCACTCTCTAATTTTAAAGAGAATACAAGCACCTCGGTTTATGGATTATAGGAACCAGCAGATGGCTTCATGGTTACTTTGCTGGGCTCCCACATGGCAACTGCGGTTCGAGTCCCAGACCTGGAAGCTTGAAACTCATGCTGGGCATGTTGTGTGAGCATGCCCAAGATCCTGAGAGGAGAATGGAGGAGAAGGGATTGTTGCAGTGTAGCCATAGCCCCTGGGGTGGGGGGTGATTTCATTTCCCACTTTCTATCTCTTTGTCTTTCCAGCAAGTGCACAACCCCTATAACAAAAACTCTCAAAAAAAATTTATATATATATGGGGGCCAGCAAGTGGCATGGTAGTTGAGGTGCTGGACTCTCATATGGCCGATTGCAGTTTGCGTCTCAGATCTGGTGACTTGCTTTCTCACTTTCCCTCTCCCTCTCTCTGGTTAAAAATAATAATGATGATAAATAAAATTAAATAAACAATTCTTTAACAATTTATGAATTATAAGTTAGTGATATTTCATGCCACAGGAAATATGAGACATGTCCTTTTCCTGACAACTCTACTGGAGCACCCCTTTGCGAAGGGCAGAACCGGGAGCACTCTGACGCACGCACAGCAACCGCGAGCCTCTGGGCAAGGCCTACTCCCCCCCACCCACCCCCCACTGCAGGCTCTCAGACCCGACACCCCTCCCCAAGGCTGGCGTGGGCCCCTCCCCTCACATGTTGCCAGGTGACTGGATATGACCAATCAGAGCAGCATTCCTCAACCGGTCTGGAGCAGGTGCTGGAACTGTGCGAGGGGCGGGTCTCTAACTGCTGCTATTAGGGTGAAAGAGGGGACCCGCCCGAAGAAGATGCTCAGAGAGGACAAAGGGACGCATGTAGACCAGGCCCAGCCGCCTTTGAGCTAATCCGGTCAGTAGGACCTCAGGCTTTTCGGTTATGGAGGCATAAATTCCTCCCCTGAACCCTGCGAATCTTGGTCGAAGAGCGGGTGTTTGTCGCCGGGAGGGTCCTGCCTGTTCTTCCTGCTTACTTCTCCCGTGTCTTCTCACTAGCGTGGTCCTCCAGCCCTGGACTGTGGGGACACACGCTCTTTCTGCCTCCTGTCGGTGCTTCTTCCTACAGTTCCCGCCCCGTTATTAGCTCCTACTTATTAGTATTTTTTTTTTTACATTGACCACAGAAAGAGAGAGAGAGAGAGAGGAAAGTGAGAAAGCAAGCCTCTGGGTCCAGGACTCGAACCTCAGTTGGCCATGTGGGAGTCCAACATCTCAACTATCATGCCACCTGCTGGCTCCAGCTCCTAAATTGTATGTCTCATTTGGAACGTCGCTGTCAAGCCTCTCCAAGTAAAACTATGTCATCGTGTACTTTTCCTTCCCCGAGCTCACAAAGCTGACTGGTGAAGTGTTTATTCCGATCATTGTTTGATGACTCCCTCACCCCAGCCCCTGTGGACTGTAACCCCAGAGGGCAGGCTCTTTGTCTCTCTCTCTCTTTTTTTTTTATAATCAGCATTTTATTTTTTCCCAGAGGAGAGACAGTTCTTCAGTCCTTAAAGACTCGGCTCCTCACATGGGCTTTGGTGGAGGGCGAGGGGCAGCACCTGCAGGTCTAAATCGGGGTGGGGTGTTTGGTCCTTGCGAGCTTCACGAGATCGGTTCCTGACTACCTTGGTATGAATGGTGCAACTCACACAGTAATGCAGCTTCCCGTACAGCTTGGCGAGCGCATAGGCATCGGAGACACTTGCTTCGGAGATGTCCCTGACAGCTGCGGCCTCTACTGTGTTCCGGACGACGAACTTCATAACAGCCTTGTCCTTGGACACGCATCAGGCGCAGTTCGTGCAGCGGACAGGCTGCACATGGCCACGGCCCTTTTTGCACGGCCCTTGTTCCTTCTTTGTGATCTCAGAAGCGAGGCCGCGAGAGAGCTGCCGTTTGTTTTTGTTTTTGTTTTTTAATAATTTGTCTGTCTTCATCACTGCTCCCAAGTGCCCAGCACTGCCTGGCACAGGATGGTTCTTGAGGAATGTCTGTAAAATAGGTGCCTTTTGCTTGGTGGAAAGAAGCGAGAAGAACAGAATGACATGGCATTTGCACGTACCAGGACGATACTGCCATTTCGTTTTTCTTTTCTTTTTCTTTTTCTTTTTTCACTTGCTATAGCGCAAGTGCACTGGCCAGAGACAGAAAGAGAGAGAAGAAAAGTGAGAAATCGCCCCCCAGGTGGCATGGCCACACCACAATCTTTTCTCCTCCATTTGCCTCTCAGGACTTTGGTCACATAGGCACACGTGCCCAAAATGGTTTTCAAGCCACCAGGTCCAGGATTCAAACCACACAGTCAGCCACATGGGACCCAGTTGCCTTTGTCACTATGCCACCAGCTGGCCTTACTGGTGAGAATTTTTAAATCCTCTCTTGGGGCCTGGATAAAAGTTAAGGCTCTGGACTTCCACATGGTCAGCTGTGGTTTGAGTCCAGACCTAGCGGCTTGAAACTCACGCCAGGCGATTGTGCATGCGTGCCCAAAATCCCGAGAGGAGCATGAATGCAGGAGAAGGGATTGTGGCATGGCCATCCCCCCCAGGGGTGGGGATTTCTCACTTTTTCTCGGTTTTTCTCTGTCTCGAAGATGAGCACGCACACCCTATAGCAAAAAATCTCTCTCAAAAAAGAAAAAAAAAAAGTCGTCTCTCATGAGCCGGAGTGAACTGGTTCCAACATGTCACTGGACCCAGCGTTCCACAGTGAGATGGGTTGCTCCTCATCAGTTTCCCTGTCTGCCACTGCTTATCCTAGACAGCTGGATGGCTGTATCCAGGAGTTCTACATCTACAGTCCACCAACCATGGATTGAAAACACTCAGGAGGGTCTAGCAGTTAGCGTAATGGCTATGTCGCTGGACTCCCACGTAATCGACCGCGATTCGAGTCCTGGACCCGGTGCCTTAAACTCACGCTGGGTGCATGTGCGTGCATGCCCAAGATCCTGAGAGGAGAATGGAGGAAAAGGGATTGCAGCGTGGCCATCTCCCCTGGGGGGTGATTTCTCACTTTCTGTCTCTCTGTCTCCCTCTGTCTTCCTGGCAAGCCCACGCACCCTATAGCAAAAACCTCTTGGGGGGAGGGAGAAAACATTCAGGAAAAAAAATTTGTTTAGGGACCAGCAGGTGGCATGGTGGTTAAGGTACTGGACACTCCCACATGACTCAACCATGGTTTGAATCCCAGATCTGGTTTACTTTCTCACTTTCCCTCTCTCTCGCTCTCTGTGTCTCTCTCTGGCCAAATTAAAATGAATGAATGAATAAATAAAATTAAATCATTCTTAAAAAATTTTTGTTTAAACTGAATATGCACAGACTTTTTCCTTGTCATTGTAATATTCTCTAAACAGGGGAGTATGACAACTATTTAAACAGCGTCTACAGTGTGTCGGGTATTAAAAGATGATTTAGGGACCAGCAGGTGGCATAATGGCTATGTCGCTGGACTTCCATGTAGTCGACCAGGGTTCATGTCCCATAGTCGGTGGCTTAAACACACACTGGGTGCGTGTGCATGTGTGCCCAAGATCCCAAGAAGAAAATGGAGAAGGGATTGTGGCATGGCCATTCCCCCCAGGGGGTGATTTCTCGCTTTCTGTCTCTCTGTCTCTCTCTGTCTTTCTGGCAAGCGCACGTGCCTTATGGCAAAAAGCTCTCTAAACAAACAAATAAGTGATAGATGGTTTCAAGTACAGGAGGACCATGCAGGTGACATGCAATACCTTGTCGTCTTACAGAAGGGACTTAGTAGCACCCTGGGATTTGGATCCTGGAACCAATCCAGCCAGACACCGAACCATTTCCTTTGCTGTTACACCAGATACCTCCCTCCATCCCCCTCCCAGTCTGCAAAGTCTGTTGAAATCCCCAGGCAGATGTGTGATCCCCCACTAGCCCTGGGGTTTAGGGCAGAAGAGTGAGCCCTGGTGGAGGTGAGCACCTGACTGCTCCAGAAAACTGGGAGAATATAATGTGGCACTGAGATACCGCATGCGGGAGCATTTCGTTACACAACAGTGGGCAATGAGCAAGAAAGGCGTGAGTGGAGAATTAAAGCCTGCGGGGAGATCTCTCTCATGCATGCTTGGTTAGTTGATTACTAAACTAGATCAACCCCCTGCCCAGCGGAGGCTGGCAGTCAGAATCTTTGCATGTAATGGGAGTGCCCCGTTTTCCTGCTGCACGTCATTAGCCATATCCAGGGGCCAGTCTGCTGCCCGTAGAATGTGGATGAAGACACCCAGGTCTGGGACCAGCAGGAAAGGGTGATTAAGGACCTGCACTCCGACATGGCCAACTGTGGTTTGAGTCCTGCACCTGGAGGCTTGCTTTCTCACTCTCCCTGCACCCCATCTCTCTCTGGTGAGTACGCATGCCCTGTAGCAAGTTTAAACATAATAATAAAGTTTAAAAAAATGAAGATGCTCAAGTCTAAGACATTTCCATTCAACTTTCTCTCTCTCTTTTTAGTTGTTGTGTTCCCCCCCCCCACACACACACACATAGGGCACATGAGCTTGCCAGAGGGAAACAGTGAAAAATCACCTCCTGTCCCACCCCTTGGGGATGGACATGTTGCAATCCCTTCTCTATTCTCCTCTTAGGATTTCCGACATGCACATATACATGCCTGGTGTGAGTTTCAAACTGCTGGGTCCAGGACTCAAACTGCAGTCAACTACATGGGAGTCCAGCACCTTAACCATTATGCCACCTGCTGGTCCCATCATTATTATTTTTAAAATATAACCAGAGAGAGACAAAGCAAGAGAGAAGGAAAGTGAGAAAGCAAGCTGCCAGGTCCAGCACTTAAACTATGGTCAGCCATGTGGGAGTCCAGCACCTTAAGCCCCATGCCACCTGTCAGCCCCTGGACTGTGATTTGTCTTTTTTATTTTTCTTTAGGTTTATGCCATAGGGCACATGCACTCGCTGGAGAGAGACAGAGACAGATAAAGAAAAGGGGAGTGAGAAATCACACCCAGGGAGGATGGCCATGTTGCGATCCTTTCTTCTCTCAGGATTTTGGGCACACGTGCACGTGCACCCAGTGTGATTTTCAAGCCACGGGACCTGGGACTTGAACCGTGTGGTTGGCCATGTGGGAGTCCAGCATCTTAACCACCATGCCATCTGCTAGCCCCATACCAGGAGGCTTCTAACCGATCCACAGTGCTAGGCACATCTCATTACCTGTCTTTACGCCTTTGCCCAGTTATTGCCGCACGTTTAATTCTAGAATTAAGCTTTTTTGGTTACAGTATGCCCTTTGAAACTTGTCCTCCCCGGGACCTCTGAACCAATTTACGTACTCCGAAGAAAGGCTGAAGCGTGCCCTGTCTCCTTGTCCTCACCAACATTAGGCACTGTGCATTTTTTCTGTTTCTCCCCTGAGTGAGAGAGCACCCCCAACAGGGTCGTGACTCTGTGGTCCCCTCCCAGCTTCAGGCAGCCCCCGGCTTGGACACACCTGCCTGTCATGCCAGGGAGGTCTGTGGGTGTGAGCTCAGAACCTTCCCCGGGGAGCCAACCTTACAGCATCAGCTTCTACCACCGTGCCTCTGTGTCCCCCTCACACCAGCCATCTTTTAATCTGGCCAGTGTTTCTTGGACTTAAAGGAGGCGGCTCCGCCCAGGTGACAGAGGGGGAGGCAGAGGGTGGCCTCCTCCTGCTAATGGCACCCAGCTAAGGCCTCGGGCTCTGAACCCTCAGCACCCCAAGGCTTAAGAAATTCTTATCCAGGGACAGCAGATGGCATAGTGGGTACATTGTTGGACTATCACATGGCCGACTGTGGTTCAAATCCCATACCCGGTGACTTGAAATTCATCAGGCACATATGCACGTGTGCCCAAGATCCAGAGGAAGAATGGAAGAGAAGCGGTTGCAGACCAGCCATCACCCTAGATGGTGGCTTCTCACTTCCCTCTCACTGACTCTGTCTCTCTCTCTCTTGCGAACACATGCGCCCTAAGGTAAAAACCTGTCCAAATCAAGCAGGCAGCTCTTAAGATTTTGGGCACACACGCATATATGCCCAGCACGGTTTACTTTTTTCTTTAGTTTTTGAAAAGAATTATTTAATCTTATTTATTTATTTTTATCTGACCAGAGAGGGACAGAGAGAGAAGGAAGGTGAGAAAGCAGGCCGCCAGGTCCAGGACTTGACCACGTGGGAGTCCAGCGCTCCCAACCCTCGTGCCACCTGCTGGTCCCTCAGCATCAAACCATCAGGTCCGGGACTTGAACGTGCAGTCAGCCACGTGGGAGCTAGCACTTGAACCACCACTCCACTTGCAGGCCCCTCTGTGATTTTGAAGCCCTCCCATCTGTGTGTAAAAATGTCAGGGCTGACTTCATCATTTTGAGCCACAGGACCTTAGAGGCCACGCCCCTCCCGTCCCCGTTTCCTCATCTGGGATGTTCTGTGACACCTGTTTCAGGGCACTGTCCAGAGCATGGGGCGGAGCAATGAGGGCATGGTAACCAAAAAGGCCACAGAAGATGGGGGTGTCGGGACCAGCAGTTAGCGGAATGGCTATGTCGCTGGACTCCCATGTGGTCGACTGCAGTTCACGTCCCGGGCCCGGTGGCTTAAACTCACGCCGGGCGCGTGTGCGTGTGTGCCCAAGATCCTGAGAGGAGAATGGAGGAGAAGGGATTGCGGTGTGGCCATCCCCCCTGGGGGGTGATTTCTCGCTTTCTGTCTCCCTGTCTCTCTGGTGAGCACACGCACCCTATAGCAAAAACCTCTCCAAAAAAAATAAAAATAAAAAAGAAGATGGGGGTTGCCATGCCCCGGGTGGCCTCACCTGTGGCGGAGGACAGCCTCCTCCTGCAAACAGCACCCAGTTAAGGCCCAGGGCTTTGAGTTCTCGGCTGGCACCTCGCCCTCTGCAGCTGCTCTCAGCTCTCCTGGCTGGCACTGCTCAGAGTCACAGCGGCCACCTGGTTTGACACCTCCGCAATTGCAGCATGCAGAGCCGGGCTGTTAATCTCATATGGCTGCTGACTCAGCACCATCGGCTCTCTCCCTGCCAAAGGCCGTGCCTTCCCAGCCTCCCCAGCTTCCAGCCTGGGGGCACGACACTCCCCAATCACTGTCTCTCTGCCTCGGTTCCTCTACATGTCTCCCCCAAGCTTGAGGGAGGAGGACCCCGAGCTGGGCTCTCCTGGGCCCACTCTCCCTCTACCCCTCCACCCTACCTTTCAAGCACCCTGCAGGTGACTTCTTCCCCCTCACTAGCCCTGCCTAGGGAAGCTCAGACAGGGGCCCGACGCCTCCGGGGTGTAAGGGTCCCTCCGGGGCTCTCCCCTCTCGTTCATTCATATTTGCTGGAGACAACAGCGAGCAGAAGGGTGTCCCTCCAGGCACGGCCTGTCTCCAGCACGTGTGTGCACATGAACTGTCCGACTCTTGCCGTGGAACCAGTTCTCTCTGCCTTCTTGTTTGGTTTTGTTCTCAGACAAGCTCTACCCATGGGGCAACAGGGCCACCCACCCGTGGCAGCTCACACGTACTTCACACTTGCGGGCTCAGTAAGAAAGAGGTCCTGGGACCAGCAGACGGCCTGATGGTGACGTCGCTGGACTCCCGCGTAGTCAAACACGGTTCGAGTTCCAGACTCGGCAGTTTAAAACTCACACTAGCCGCGTGGGCGGGCATGCGTGCCCAAGATCCCAAGAGGAGGATGGAGGAGAAGGGATTGTGGTGTGGCCATCCCCCCTGGGGGGTGATTTCTCACTTTCTGTCTCTCTGACTCTGTCTTTCCAGTGAGTGCGCGTGCCCTGTAGCAAAACTCTAAAATAAACATTAAAAATAATTAAAAAAAAAAAAAAAAGAAAGAGGTCCTGCCTAAGAGCCTGGCAGTCACACAGTGGTAACACAACTGGACCCACATAGGAAAGATCCAGGGTTCAAGACCTGGACCCTCCTGAGCACGCTGGGAGCACAGTTATGCCCGTGATCTGGGCTGGCTAAGACTAGGGATGGGTCATGGCAGGAGGACCCTGCTGGGGAGACCCTCTCCTTCCCTCTCTCTCTCTGTGTGTCTTTCTCCCACAGAAGGAATACGTAAACTTTTATTTATAAAAATGACAATCATTAAAGAAAATAATCAATCATAAAATCACTTTTTAAAAGGGGCTAGGGTCAGCTGATGGCATGGTGGTTAGAGAACCTGGCTCCCACATGGCCAACTGTGCAGTTCAAGTTCCGGACCTAACAGCTTGAAAAACACACCAGGTGCATGTGCATTCCCCAGATCCCAAAGAGAAATGCAGAGACTGCAGCATGACTGTCCCCATGGGAGGTGCTCTCTCACTCGCCCTCTCTCACCGTCTCTTTCAAGCAAGGACATGTGCCTTTTAGCAAATCAAAAAAATAAATAGGGCCCAGCAGATGCATAGTGGCTATGGTGCTGGACTCCCACATGGCCTACCGCAGTTCAAGTCCTGGACCCGGAGGCCAAACACATGTGCGTGCCCAGGCTCCCAGGAGGAGAATGGAGGAGAGGGGATGGCAGCCTGACCATCCTCCCTGGGGGGTGGTTTCTCACTTTCCCTCTCACTGTGTTTTTCTCTCTCTCTCTCTCTCCACCGAGCACATGCACCCTATGGTAAAAACTTCTGAAAAAAAAACAAACAACCAAGTAAATGAATGAGTTAAAGGGGCGGCTCCATAGCACAGAGATAATGTGCTCCCTGAGAGAGGCCAGATCCCACAAGGCGACTGTGGTTCGGACTCCTGGCCAGGTCAGCCTGAAACACGGCAGGGATGCACGCAAAGA
>NW_006159862.1:2393583-2396277 GCF_000334495.1 Tupaia belangeri chinensis | reverse complement strand
TGGAGAAGACAGAAGGCATGAGAGAAACTTAATAGAATGAGATCCTGCCCACCCAGGTCCCCCTTCAGCTCCGATGTTGCCTACACGCACCAGCATCACACACGTCCCCAGACATCACACACTCAGAAGTCCCCACGCAGATGGCACACACATGCACGAGTCACACACACACGCACGCCCACCGGCTGGCTCCCACTTACGAAGACGTGACTCAGCAGTCACACGGCAGTCACGGTCTCGCCCGCGTAAGGTACAGTTGTGTGCACGCCCACCCAGGGAGTCCACGTCACCGCCTTTCCACACAGACCTGTTGTAAGCATCGCTTCTCACCGAGAGCTAGGGCATTCTGTTCCACATCAAAGTCCAAGCCTCTCACATGAAACCCCCAGTTTCTGAAGGATTAAATACACTCAAGTTTTTAATGTTTATTTATTCTATGAGCGAGAGACAGTTGAGAGTCAGAGAGACAGGATCCCCAACAGGGTCTCCACCTCACGCCCACCCTCAGCATCAGCCAGCCTGGATCACGGTCGCACGAGGGCCCGAACACTGAGAGGTCCCTGGGACAAACCAGCCCCTCCCTGGCCAGGCAGCCTTGCACACTGCAGCACCGTTGCCCCACCCCCATTCAATTTTTGTAATGGACTATTATCAAGAGAAGATGTGCATAATATGAGGAGGGTCTTCATTTAAAAAAAAGTTTATGTAAAATGTGTATTATGAAAAAGCTATGTATGAATTTTAATTTTTTAAAGCTTGATTCAGGATGTGTGTCCTAGCCAGAGAGAGACAGATGGGGAGAGGGAGTGAGAAAGAATCCTTCAAGGGGCATAGCCATGCCATAATTCCTTCTCCTCCATTCTCTTCTTGAGTTGTTTTTTTTAATTTGATATTTTATTTTATTTTACTTTAGTTTTGCTTAGTGCACAAGTCCTTGCTGGAGAGCAACAGGCAGAGACAGAGAAAGTGAGAAATCACTCCCGGGGGATGACCACACCACAATCCTTTCTCCTCCATTTTCCTCTTGGGATTTGGGGCACACATGCACACATGCCCAGCATGATTTTCAAACTCCAAGCCTGGGACTTGAACTGGACAGGTGGCCATATGGGATCCAGCCTCTTTAATCACCATACCACTGACTGGCCGCTGGAAAAACAGCAAAATAAATGCAATTTTCCATGAAATTTTTGAAGTCTGTATACATATACCTGACAAAAGATATATATCAGAATATAAAAAGATATATTTTTTTAAAAATGTAAGTTTTTACCATAGGCCATGTGAGCCTGCTGGAGAGAGACAGAAAGGGGCAGGGAGGGAAAGTGAGAATCCCCAACCCCCACCCCAGGGAGATGGCCACGCTGCAGTCCCTTCTCCTCCAGTCTCCCCTCGGGATTTTGGGCGCGCACACACACACACATATGTACCTGGCATGATTTGCAAATGGCCAGGTCTGGGACTCGTACCGCGGTCGGCCATGCAGGAGTCCAGCACCTCAGCCTTACCGGCCCACGTGGAAGCAGTAGATGGGGGTATTAAAAACCTTAGAAAAATCAATAGTACATTTCGATTCACACGCACTAGGTTGGTCATAGTAATAATTAAAAATAAAACAAAAAATAACACATGTTGGTGAGGATGTGAATTCAGGACACTTGAACGCTGCTGACTGTAAACTTGCACAGTCGTGGGCCGGCCGACAGCGTGGAGGTTAAGGCAGCTGGATCTCAGGTGGCCAACGGTGAGGTCGGAGAGGCTTGGCACACACTTCAGGTGTATGTATGTGCATGCCTAAAATCCGGAGAGGAGAACCTCGGAGAAGGGATTGCAGCGTGGACATCCCCCCAGGGTGATTTCTCACGTTCCCTCTCTCTCTCCCCGTCTCTGTGTCTGTCTCTGGTGAGTGCATGCACCCTGTAATAAAACTTTAAAAAGGAAGAGAAAAAGGTGCAGTTGCCGTGGGAGACTTTGTGGAGTTCCTCAAAGTTACACATAGAGAGGCCGGTAGGTGGCGCAGTGGTTAAGGTGCAGGATTCCCACATAGACAACCACACTTGGAGTTCTGGACCTGGCAGCTTGCTTTCTCACTTTCCTTTTCTGTCTCTCTTTGGTCAAATTAAAAATAATAATAACAACAAAATAGCAATCCTAAAAAAAAAAAGTTAAACATAAAACTACAGATGACTTGTCATGTCCACTCTGAGTACATGCCCAAATACTTAAAAACAGGGTGCCAGCAGGTGGTGTGGTGGTTAAGGGCACTGGACTCCCACATGACCAACCATGGTTCGAGTCCCAGACCTGGTAGCTTGCTTTCGTACTTTTGGTCTCTCTCTCTCTCTCTCTTGCTCTGTCCCTCTCTGGTCCAACTCAAAATAAATAAAGAAATAAATTTCAATAAAATACTTCTTTAAAGAAAAATAGATGAGTAAGCAGACACTTGCATAGACAACGTTATTCACTGCAGCCAGAAGGTGAGAGCAGCCCTGGCCACATGTTCAGGCACCACTTTGCTGAGGCCAGTTCAGCATGAACACGTTTCCCTGAGAGGAGAAGGCTGTGGATTAGAAATAGACGCAATAACAAAACACACAAAGACACACAAGTATAGAAAAACGAGGATCAGGTGGGCACAGCTTCTCTGATGGAGAAATTGCCACCAGAACCAGCCTCAGGTTTATTCTTGTTTTT
>NW_006159862.1:2389863-2393291 GCF_000334495.1 Tupaia belangeri chinensis | reverse complement strand
TGGGGGGGGGGGGGGGGATAATCTGATAAAGGCTTGTGACTTCCTTTAGCCTGATCCTGGGCAGTACGGAGGCCTTGAGTTTCAACAAGAGCAGGAAGACCGCCATTGACAACAGGCAGGTACTGCTTTCGTATGCAGATGCTCCTCATAGCCCTGCTAGCGTAGCTTAGGAAGCGCATATCTGTGTGTGTCCATAGACCACATGCTTTAATCACCTGTTTTCAGACTGGCTGCCCTCCACAAGCAGACACTTGCATAGACAGCATTATTCACTGCAGCCAGAAGGTGGGAGCAGCCCCGGTGTCCATCAGCAGGTGAACGGGTACACAACACACGGTAGATCCATCCACTGCTGTGTCCTCGTCCATAAAAAGGAATAAACCAGGACCAGCAGATGGCGTAATGGCTATGTGGCTGGACTCCCATGTAGTCAACTGCGGTTTGAGTCCCAGACCCGGTGGCTTAAACTCTCGGCGCGTGTGCGTGCATGCCCAAGATCCTGAGAGGAGAATGGAGGAGAAGGGATTGCGGTGTGACCATCCCCCCTGGGGGTGATTTCTTGCTTTCTGTCTCTCTGTCTCTTTCTGATGAGTGCATGTGCCCTCTAGCAAAAACCTCTCCAAAAACAAAACAAAACAAAACAAAACAAAAAAACCAACCAGAAATGGAATAAAGCCCTGGCTGGAGCTTCCACGTGGAGAAACTCGGAAGCATGCCGAACGAACGAAGCCAGTCCCCAAGGCCGCAGAGCAGACGGCTGCGTTAGGAGAGCCTGCAGAACAGGCAGATCCGTGCAGCGAGTAGATGAGAGGTTGCCTAGCACCGCGGGGGTGGCCGGGCGGTGACAGCTAACGGCGACAGTGTTTCTGCCTGGTCAGAAATGCTCTGGAATTAGAGCACAGTGGTGGTCATGCTGTCGGTCAGTGCGGAATCGCGGGGTTGCACAGGGGCCTTCAAACTCCACATGGAAAGGTGGAACTGAAACACAAGTTTAGGGACAACTGGGGGTGTGGTGCTTGGCTGGACCCATACGGCCGACTGCACAGGGCAAGTCCCAGAACTGGCCACCGGAGAGACCTGCTGGGTGCATGTGTGTGCACCCAAAATCTGAAAAGGAGGGAGAAGTGGAGAAGAGATCTCCGCGTGGCCATACCCCATGGGAGGTGTGCTCTCACTTTCCCTCTCTCTCTCCCTCTATTGCTCTCTGAGGAGCTCATGCACCCTCTGGCAAATTAAAAAAAAAGTTTATTTTGGTGCAAAATTAAAAATTTTTTTTGTTAGATTTTTTTTTTGCTATAGGGCATATGCATTTGCCAAAGAGACAGAGAGAGACAGAGAAACAAAAGTGAGAAATCAAGCCCCAGGGGAAATGGCCACACTGCAATCCCTTCTCTATTCTCCTCTCGGGATTTTGGGGATCCACATACATACCTGGCACAAGTTTTAAGCCACCATATCTGGGA
This sequence comes from Tupaia belangeri chinensis, assembly GCF_000334495.1. Taxonomy (NCBI): domain Eukaryota; kingdom Metazoa; phylum Chordata; class Mammalia; order Scandentia; family Tupaiidae; genus Tupaia; species Tupaia belangeri. Next base: position 2,391,828 of record NW_006159862.1, on the reverse strand, counting down.
CTTGAACCATGATGGCAGCTTGAAAATTACCCTGGGCTCGTATACGTGTATGCTCAAAACCCCGACGGGGAGACATGGGGAATACATTGCAGTGCAGTTGTGCCCCTTGTGGGCTGCTTTCTCCCTCCCTCTCTGTCTGTGTCTCTCTGCTTCTCTCTGGCACACTCTCTGGGAATTATTATTTTTTTTATTGAAATCCATGGGGACCAGCAGATGGTATAATGGTTACATCGTTGGACTCCCATGTGGTCGACTACAGTTCAAGTCCCGGCCCTGGCAGCTTAAAACTCAATCCGGGCATGTGTGTGCATGCGTGTCCAAGATCCCAAGAGGAGAATGGAGGAGAAGGGATTGAGACATGGCCATCTCGCATAGGGGTGAGGGGGATTTCTCACGTTCTGTCTTTGTCTCTCTTGTCTCTTCAGTGAGCACACATGCCCTATAGCAAAATAAATAAATAAATAAACAAAATAAACCTCTCTAAAAAAAAAAAATGGGGCCTACAGGTGGCAAGATGGTTAAGGGCGTTGGACTCCCACATGGCCAACCACGTTCGACTTCTGAACCTGGCGGCTTGCTTTCTCATTTTCAACTCTTACTCTGTCCCACTCTGGTCTGAGTTTTAAGATGCCAAGTCTGAGACCTGAACCATGGTCAACTATGTGGGAGTCCAGCGACATAGCCACTGTGCTATCCGCTGGTCCCTAAATCTATGCACTTTTTAAATGATATGCATTTTTCCATAAGCTTTCTTATTATTTACTGATTTATTTAGTTTTTATTTCCCCCATAGGGCGCATGTGCTCACTGGAGAGAGACAGGGAGACAGAGAGAAAAAGTGAGAAATCATCCCCCCCCAAGGAGGAGGATGGTCACACCATAAACCCTTCTCCTCCATTCGCCTCCCAGGATTTTGAGCACGTGCACACACGCTCCCAGCATGACTTTAAAGCTGCCCACAGAAGGCCCACTCCATCTGGGGAGATGCCACTGTGGATCACAAGAAATATTTCTCAGGAGCTGTCTCTGTAGGCTGGTGGTTAGGGCAGCCATATCCCACATGGCAGATGGAGTGGTTCAAATCCAAGCCCTAGCAGCTTGAAAACACACCAGGTGCACATGCATGCATGCTGTAATCTCCAAAGGATGGAGAAATGGAGAAGGGATTGCAGTTTGACCATGCCCCATTGAAGGGTGCTTTCTCCCTCTCCTCTCTCTCTCTCTGGTGAGCGCACGTGTCCTCCAAATTTAAATAAAACATTTCTCGGAATAGAAGTTGGGTTCTGCTACAGTAACGGATGAGCCACGAGTCACTGCTGGCTCACACCAACATCAAATTACTTCTCAAGCCAGCTGGTGCATGGTGTCAATTTAGACCGCTGCATCCCACGTGGCCGACTGTGTGGTTCAAATCTCGGACCTGGTGGCTTGAAAAACACCAGGTTGAAACTCAAGTTGGGCACATGTGCATATGTGCCCAAGATCCCAGGAGGAGAGTGGAGAAGGGATTGTGGGGTGGCCACCACCCCGGGGATTGATTGCTCACTTTCCTTCTCACTGTCTCTATCTCCCTCCAACGAGCACATGCACCCTAGGGTAAAGACCTTTTAAAGACAAAAAGAAAGAAAGAAGGAAGGAAATAAGAAAGAAAGAAAGAGAGAAAAAAAGAAGGATGCAAAAAGAAAAACTCGCTAGTACATGTGCATGTGTGCTCAAAATCCCAAAGCAGAAATGAATTGCAGCATGGGGGGTGCTTTCTTGCTCTCTCTCTTTCTCCGGCAAGCACATGCATCCTCTGGCAAGCTTTTCAAAAAACTTCTTAGTGGGACCAATAAAAGCCATAATGGCTACATCACTGGACTCCCATGTAGTCAACCACAGTTCAAGTCCCGGGCCCAGTGGCTTAAACTCACACCAGGCATGTGTGCGTGCATGCCCAAGATCCTGAGAGGAGAATGGAGGAGA
>NW_006159862.1:2388578-2389251 GCF_000334495.1 Tupaia belangeri chinensis | reverse complement strand
TTATTGGGATGCCTGCCCCCTCATCTTGAGTCAGGATGCTTTTCCAGCGGCTTCCTCCTGAAGGAACATCCTTCTGTAAGCCTGGCTTCTGCTCCCGGAGGCTGGCAGGGGACAGCGGGGCAGCCAGCGCACAGAACTACCGTTTGCGCAGGGCTAACGACTGTGGTGGCTTTAGAGCATCCTGGGCACCGCACATCCACGAAGGGGGAATTTGGGCTCTGCACCGGGCGCTGCTTCTTGTGTTGCCCCTTCTCTTCTGGAGAGAGAGGAAGGAGGTCCTTTGAGAGAGGCATGTGCTCGTGGGGAGGTCGTCACGGCCGGAAAACCGTTTTATCTTTATTTAATAGAAACAAAAAGTACAGTCTAAAAGCAGGGCTTGAAACCCCCACAGGGCATGTCAAACTAGGCTAGAGGAAAAAACACGAATTCAAATAGACGGGCCAAACAGCAAGTGAAAAAAACGAACAAAATGTTAGGTGCAGGACGATCCCACTTAAAAACGACCTGGAGGTGCCTGGAGCGGGGACGCTAGTATTTATTCTTTCTTGATCCGGGTGCTGGATCCCGAGAGCCCAGGGATCGATCCCGCACACTCGCCGGCAGCCGGGAGACCTGGGAGACCTGGGAGCAGGGCAGTCCGACAGAGCGGCGGCGCCCCCGGAGGCCGGGCCTT
>NW_006159862.1:2376682-2388049 GCF_000334495.1 Tupaia belangeri chinensis | reverse complement strand
CTCTTTTTCTTTTTTTTTTCCTGGAGAGCTGTAGACGGTTGCAGTGAGCGGTGAGCGGAACAGAGCTGTAAATAAGAACCGAGGCCGCGGGCGAGCTCCCTCGTTCTCCAACGCCACGAAACGCCCGCTCCTTTCCCCTTTCCTGTCATTCTGAACAGGCAGCTGCCTGAGAAAGTTTGCTCGCGGCGATCTGCAGGCGGCGTGGCTGTCCTGCCTCAGCGACACACCCCTCCAGCCGCCCCACGCCCCCTCTTCCCTGCCCCAGCTCACCTGGACCCTCCCCTGGAGCTGGCCTCTGCCGCCCCGAAGAGTGGGCTCTCCCGGGTACGAGAGCCTGGTGTCTTTTGCCATCGGTGTCCTCCTCGCCCGCCTGGAACTGTCCTTCCTCTCCTCGCCCTTCCCGCGATGGCCTCTCCTCTGGCCAGGTTTCCCACAGCCGCTCTCGAAGGGCAGCGTTCAGACACAGCTTGAAGCCACGTGTTCACTTCGGTGTTTCTGAACCTTTGTTGTTGTTGTTTTAATTTTTATTATTTTATTTATTATTAGTACTACCTCAAAGTTTGCTACAGGGCACGTGTGCTCGAGAGAAGAAAGGGAAAGTGGGAGAGCAATCCAACCAGATCCAGGACTCGAACCACAGTCAGCCATGTGGGAGTCTCTGCTTGTCCATCAGTAGAAAGACGGGAAGGGGGTGGGAGCAAGTTACCTTTTTAAAATACAAAATTTTAAATATAAAACCATACAACAGGGGCCGGCAGGTGGCGTGGTGGTTAAGGGCGCTGGACTCCCACATGGCTGACTGTGGTTTGACTCCCAGACCTGGCAGCTTGCTTTCTCATTTCCCTCTCTCTCTCTCACTCTGTCCCTCTCTGGTCAAATTAAAAAATAAATAAGAAAATAAATAAAAGGATAAATAAAGTAAAGTAAGATAATTCTTTAAAAAATTAAATAAAATAAAACCATACTACATAGGTTAATAAATACATATTTAACATGTGTCCATACTAAAAATGTGGGTAGAATGTACATATACCATGTCGAGGAGAGAGGTTATCTCTGGAGAATGAGGACGTTTTGGAAGCAAATTCTTACATTAAAAATAAACACAGCTAAAACATTGCCATGTATTAAATCTGGTTACAACGGTCACAGGATCTGCTGCTGGGGGATGCAGTTCAGGTCTGAGTTCTCTGCAGCTGTGAGGCCCCCAAAGCCAACTAACATAGTTTCCTGGGTTCGTAGGCCCCATAGCTGGCAGAATTTGAGATACACACTCTGAAATAAATACACCCTCACAACAGGCCTCGTTTCCCCACAGATAAAGTCCCAGACAAAATCCACTCATCATAAACTTTTAACATTTGTTCTTTATTCACGACAGAGCGTGCACGTGATGGGGAGAGGAAGGAGAGACGGCCCTCCACAGGGTCTGGTCATACCACCGTGCCCTCCCTCCAGTCCTCCGGCCTGTTGGATCTAGGGCACGCTGGTTCACACCAGCCGTGCTTCAGGCTGACCAGGCCGGGGATTTGAACTGTGTCGCCATGTGGGATCCAGCTTCTCTTGAGCAGCATATTTCCACTCTGCCATAGAACTGGCCTCATAATACGTTTTAAAGGAAAATAGAGAAGACTTCTCAGAGAGAAACACAAGAACAGTGGGCGGCTAATACTACACAGACTCCAGCTACGGGGGGTGGGGGGTGAGGGGGGCTCTCAAACAATTCGTGGAAAGACTGAGTGGATTTCAAAATTGTTTAGCGTCAAAACACCGTTGTAGTTCAACTCCATTTTCCATGAATTGTCTTTTCTTTCTTTTCTTTTCTTTTTTGGCCAGAGAGGATGCATGTACTCGTCAGAGGGAAACAGGGGGAAGGAGAAACCCCCAGCGAGGGGTGCTCGTGCTGTAGCCCCTTCCCCATCTCTCCATCCTGTCGTGCTCTGGGGCCCACACACAAACACCCAGCGTGTTGATCAAGCCACCGAGGCTGACAGGTCTGACTCTCCCAAACGCTAGGCCACGGGGTGCGCCCTTCCGTGGGCTTTTTGAAATCCCTCTCGTGGGGATTTTCAGATGGCGCATACTCGCTGGATATTCTGCATATTCTTGCCAGAAAGGGTGTGCGCTTTGCCAAAGAGAGTGCTCTCCAGCAATGTGTGCACGCCCCAGCGCCCTCCTGGCATTCTCCACCCTCTCAGCCCCCAGGCACGCACATACATGTGCCTGGCATATTTCTCGAGTGGCCGGGACCAGGAGTCAAACAGCAGTCGGCTATGTGGGATCTGGCCCCCGATGCACAGTGCTTAACCACTGAGCTAGGAGGCTGGCCCGATAGGTTTACCCTTTACAAATTCAGAAGAAGGATCCAAAACATTGACCACGGAAGAAGAGCCGATAAGAATGGCCAGGTATCGCCCAGCCTAGTGACGCAGGCCTCAGGGTGCGAGAGCGCCCACGCCCTGCCAGTCCCAGGGCACTGCTCCAGCCTGGGTGCTCTGGGGTGCCTGGAGGCTGCCAGAGCCGCTTCAGAGCTAGACTGGGAAGTGCCCCAAGGCCTGGCGGGCCTCTCCAGAGGGACTCCCAGCCACGTGCTGTCCTCCTTGGCTCCAGAGAAGGATTCAGCTTGGGCTTGAGAGTCGAGAACGTTCCTTTCAGGATCTGCTCCCGCAGCTAAAGACTGAGCATCCCTCACCACCCAGCTGGGGGGCTGTGGGGGGCTAAGCAGCCCCAGTGGGATCTGGAAGCCCCTCTGTTCTGCCACAGGCCGTGTGAACCTGAGGTCTGAACTTGAGGCTCGGCAAGGAAAACTCTGACCGTCAGCCCCACCCCTGCCTCAGAGGGACAGCCTTCCTCCAAGGGAGACTTCAGCCCCGGGGACACTGGCAGGCCTGGGTAGAGGAGTCCCATGACCACATTCTCTGGAGCTGCCCAGGTAGAGGGCTTCAGCATGTTCCTAGAAAACGCGAATGACAGCCCCGCGCTCTGCGTTACAACGAGGAAGTCACACGGCCACCAGTCGCTGTGCCCACCCGGGCGCCCGTGTCCTGAGGACTTGGAGGACTCTGAAGAGACCCAGTGAGGAAGTCACACGGCCACCAGTCGCTGTGCCCACCCGGGCGCCCGTGTCCTGAGGATTTGGAGTACTGTGAAGAGATCCTGCTGAGGGTGCTTCTCTCGCTCTATCATAAAATAAATAAATAAATAAAAAGACTCAAAGATGCATATTATGTACGCATGGAGTTTAAAAAATGTTTTGCACCAAAATAAACTTGTATTTTTTTACAGACTTTTTGAAGTCCCTTCATAGAATAAAGAATTCTAGAAGCTGAATGTCAGAGAGAAACCAAGCCAGGGACCGGCAGGTGGCGTGGTGGTGAAGGGTGCTGGACTGTGGTTTGAGTCCTGGACCCGGTGACTTGCTTTCTCACTTTCCCTCTCTTTCTGTTTCACTTTGTCTCTCTTCGGTCAAAGTTAAATGAATAAATAAATAACACGAAATAAAATAATTCTTTAAAACAAAAGAGAGAAACCGAGTGATCTCAGCCTGTTTCGCACCCTGAGGACGTGGCAGTGGCTGAGGACGAGGTGAAGCTAGCCAAGAGGAACGGGCTGTTTCCAGCGTCTGAAGCAGATCACGGAACCAGCGCTCACGTGTCAGCAGAACGCCAGACCCACACGCTCCCACGCACACATGGGACTAGAAAGGAACACACCAAAACGCTAGGGTCATTATCTCGGAGGGCAAGATGACAGCAGTGGGGCTGGCAGGTGGCGTGGTGGTTAGGGGCGCTGGACTCCCACATGGCCAGCCACAGTTCAAGTCGTGGACCCGGTGGCTTGCTTTCTTACTTTTCTCTCTCTTACCCTGTCCCTCTCTGGTTTAAATCAATAAATAAAGCTAAATAATTTTTTTTTTGTTTTAAAAAAGATGAGAGTTGTTTTATTTATATCGTTTCCCCTGCATTTTCTCATTTTAATGCAATAAACAGTAAAGCGTAGTGGTTAGTACTGGCCTGACTATAAATCTGACCCTACTCCTGATTGGCCTGTGTGACAACAGTTTATCTGACCTCTCGCTTGTAAGTTACGTATAATAAGGGGCCAGCCACTAAGGTGCTGCATTCCCACGTGGTCCACCACAGTTCAAGTCCTGGGCATGGCAGCTTGAAAATCACGCTGGGCACGAGTGTGTGCGTGCCCAGAATCCCAGGAGGAGATGGAGGAGAAGGGATTGCTGAGTGGCCGTCCCCTCAGGATGGCCACGATGCACAGTGCTTAACCACGGAGTGATGAGGCGGGCCTGAGATGTTTACCCTTTCTCACTTACCCTCTCACTGTCTCTCTGTTCTCTCCCACCAGTGCAAATGCTCTGAGGCAAAAAGGGAAAAAAAAATGTATAGTAATAGTTCACCTCACAGGGCAAAGACAATTCCATGAGAGAACTGCAAAATGCTTCAGTTGCAAGGCACAGGTCAGCATCACTGTCTACTCTTTTGTAGCTCTTTTTTTTTTTTTTTTTTGGAGAGTTTTGCTATAGGGCACGTGCACTCGCCAGAAAGACAGAGACAGAAAGTGAGAAATCAACCCCCCGGGGGGATGGTCACGCCGCAATCCCTTCTCCTCCATTCTCCTCTCGGGATCTTGGGCATGCACGCACACACACCCAGCGTGAGTTTAAGCCACCGACAGGACTCGAACCGCAGTCCACTACGTGGGAGTCCAGCGACATAGCCATTATGCCATCTGCCAGTCCCTATTTTACAGCTCTTCTAAAATGATGGATATTTCCCGGGCTAAGAAACTCCTTACTAGATCACCCAGTAAAGGAAGACTGCGTATAGAAGTTCGGAACTTGGACTAAGAGAGAGTTCAGCTGTCGCCAAGACTCTGGACCATTCCGGGTCCCGCCACTGAGGCGTTCCGGGCAGCTTCCCTCTTGTCAGCATCTGAAGAGGCTGAAATTTGGACCCGTTTGGAAAGAACAGAGTGTTGCAAAAACTGAGCTCACCAGCAGAGGGCGCAAGTGGCATGCCCAGAAAAAACTGTAAAGTCAAAGGAAACCTCTTTTTCCGGTGTGCTAAATGTTTGGGGTAACCCCTGAAAGAATTTCTGGAAAACAGTGTAATCTTTGCACACTTTCTATGGGGACATCCAACATTTTAGCCATAATTAAAAATAGTTTCAAGGCCTGGCATCTTATAAATAGTAACATTTTAAAAAGAAGTGGTTACATCATGCTTTTAAATATATATTCAGGGAAGTGTAAACACCAGGATAATTTGATACTGTTATCCCTTTGTAAAACACTAGACCAAGCTCTTCTTTAATAAGTCAGGACTTTTGCATCTTTCCTCTTTCCTCTTTTAATGTCTATTTTCCCCTTTATTTATTCATTCTGTCTCTCACTAGAGAGAGGCAGAGAGACAGAGAAAGGGGGAGGAGAAAGTACCCTCTATGGGGCATGATAATGCCAAATCCCTTCTCCTCCATCTCTTCTTCCTGCCAAGGTTTGGGGCACGCATGCTCAGTGTGTTTCTCAAGCTGCAGGGACTGGGACACAAATCCCACCGTTGGCTACGTGGGATCCGGCCGCTTTAACCACCATGCAGAGCCTGGCTGGTCTCCTTCCCCCACCAGTTGACGATCCCTGTTAGACAGACATGGCTCTAGGGGGCCAGGCTGGAAATTACTGACCAGACTGGGTCACGATGCATCTGTGCAAAAGGCATGAACAGACTTTTTTTTTGGAGAGGTTTTTTGCTATAGGGCGCGTGTGCTTTCCAGAAAAACAGAGAGAGACAGAAAGAGAGAAATCACACCCCAGGGGTGATGGCCACGCTGCAATCCCTTCTCCTCCATTCTCCTCGGGATCTTGGGCACACACACACATGTGACTGGTGTGAGTTTAAGCCACCGAATCTGGGACTCGAACTGCAGTCGACTACATGGGAGTCCAGTGATGTAGCCATTATGCCAACTGCTGAAATGTGTTTTTCTGAAATGACTTAATTTCTTCACAGTCACAAGTAATAGGGATCAGAGAACGGGGAAGTTTTCTGGCTTAGATGTTTTCGATTATTTAAAGTGTTTCTGTGTTGTGTTCCATACACCATTTGGTGACCCGCTTTGCTCAGGGACTTGATACACGGCTTGGTTCATGCCGCTTCCAGCAAGCTGTGTACATAGAACTGAGATGCGAGAGAATGAGCACGTTCCAAAACCGTCCGATGTTTTTCACTGTAAAGAAATAGGGAGAGTTTGTGCTTGAGTCTCCGGAGTCGTGACGGTCACCTGTGATACCTGGTCTTAGCTTTGTCTGTCTCTCTTTAGTGAGAGTGAGAGAGTGAGCGCAGGAAGGAGAGAGGCAGGGTCTTGTCAGGGTCTGGCCTGGCCACAACCCTCCTGCCCCAGCGTCCCAGCCACCCAGCCTCTCTGGTCTGTTCAGGCCGGGCCAAGACCGTTTGGATCTCCTGCGCAGCCCCGCTGGGGCGGGGTGTTGCTCTCCTGCCTGAGCCTGCACATTGGGGCCCCGATATTTTGAAATGACACGAAACATGTGTCCAACCAGGAAGAGCAGGCTCCGAGGTCAGAGACACACTCACATCCCGGTTGGGCCATTCGCTTTGACTTGAGCCTCAGTTTTCTCGTCTTTGACTAATAATAATAATAATGATGAATAATAAGTCTATTTTCTCTCTCTTTTTTTGGGGGGGTGGTAATCCAAAAAGAATATGTGCTCTAGGCCCTGGCGCTCAGAGGTATTCCGAAGTGGAGGTTATGGTTGTGGTGACGTCGGGCCATGTTGCTGTTGTCCTGGGCTCTGCCAGCCGGACTCCTCCCCTAACTTCCGGCCTGACCTTGGGCAGGTCTCCTGTTTTAGGCCTAGTGACGCCCTGCGTGGTGACAGCCAGGACTAACCTGGATAGGTGAAGGCCCACCCAGGACTGACACTCTCTACCCTCTTTCTACAGCCTTGCTGCTCTGACTGTGCCCCCTGGGCCTGCAGCGGAGGCCTGCCTGGAAGAGGCAGGGCAGACGCCGGATCCCAGTCCTCGCATCCACAGACCTGCAGGTAACTCTCATGCACATCGCAGTTGGAGAACTTCTGCCCCATTGTCTTGACGGAGTTGATCTGAGGCCCCTTACACGAAGACCCAAACAACCAGAATGACTAGAAATTGGGAAATTGGCCAGCCAGGTAATGCAGTGGTTGAGGGAGCCGAATCCCACTGGCTAACTGTGCTCCAGACCCCAGCACCTGTGGCTTGGAAACCAAGCCGGGCGTGTGTGCACGCATGCCCCAAATCCCGACAGGACAGAGAGACAGAGGAGCAGGGACTGCAGCGGGACCACAGCCCATGGGGAAGGGCTTTCTCTCTGGGGGGAAAAAAATCACCCTCTGCTGGGCCAGCCAAGTGGCGTGGTGGTTAGAAGGCTGGACCCGCATGGCTGGCTATGCTATTAAAGTCTCAGCTTGAAAATCACACCAGGCGGGACCAGTAGTTGGCGTAATGACTATGTCGCTGGACTCCCATGTAGTACACTGTGGTTCGAGTCCCGGACCCGGTGGCTTAAACTCACACCAGTCACATGTACGTGCGTGCCCAAGGTCCCGAGAGGAGAATGGAGGAGAAGGGATTGCTGCATGACCACCTCACCTGGAGGCAGGGTGATTTCTCGCTTTCTGTCTCTCTGTGTCTCTCTGTCTTTCTGACGAGTGCACACACACCCTATACCAAAAAAAAAAAAAAATCTCCAATAAATAAATAAATAAATAAATAATAAAATGTGTTAAGATGGGGTCAGCAGGGGGTGGGGTGGTTAAGGCATTGGACTCCCACACGGCTAGCCACAGCTTGAGTCCTAGACCCAGTGGCTTGAAAATCACATTGGCTGCATGTGTGTGTGTGTGTGCCCAAAATCCCAAAAGGAGACTGGAGGAGAAGGGATTGAGGCATGGCCGTGGCCCTCGGGGGTGATTTTTTTGCTTTCCCTTTCTCTGTCTCTCTCTAGCGAGTTCATGTGCCTTATGAAAAAAATAAAAAGGATTGAGTGCTAAGATGTGTTTTATGGACTAGAATGCGTTATATATTGGCAATGGCACGTGAGCTTGAGGAGGCCGTGCATTCTGCTTTGAGGGATGAAGCGGCCTCGAGATGCCTGCCAGGACCAGCTGGCGGTGCCCTTGAGCTCCACTGTGTCCTTCCTGTCCCGCGGCTCCTGCACCTCCGCCCGCTCCTGGTAGAAGGGTGGGGAATCTCCAACCGCAGCAGTGCATTCGCCCTCCCCTGGGTTCCGTCCGCTCTCTCTGACGCGTCGTTGGTGCACGATGTTAGGGACTGTGTCTCCTTCACCGCTGTGCAGCAGCCTCTTCCTCCCTGGTGACGGCCCTGGCTCTGAAGTCTGCTCTGTCTGAAATGACTGTCATGACTCCCCTTTCTCTCTCTCTTTCTTTCTTTCTTTGAGAGGTTTTTGCTATAGGGTGCATGCGCTCGTCAGAGAGACAGAGAGAGAGAAAGCGAGAAATCACCCCCCAGGGGGGATGGCCACACCGCAATCCCTTCTCCATTCTCCTCTCGGGATCTTGGGCACGCACGCACACGCGCCCGGCGTGAGTTTAAGCCACCGGGTCCGGGACTCGCACCGTGGTCGACTACGTGGGAGTCCAGCGACATAGCCATTACACTAACTGCTGGCCCCTGCACCTTGCTTTCCATCAGTGTTATATGTCTCTGTCCGTCCCTTTACTTTTTTTCATGATAGAGAGAATGTGTGCATGCATGAGAGAAGAGAGAGAGAGAGGAAAAGGGTCTCATCACGCTGTGATCCCCTTTCCCCGCTCTCCAGACCCTGGGGATCTTGGGCACCTGCGCATGCGCCCAGCAGGGTTTTCAGACCGGCCTAGTACCCGGCTGCGGCTGCCATGTGACTTCCAGCGCGGCGGGGTGCTAGCATTGCCCCTGCCGCAGCTGCTGGCCTCTTCTTGCCCATTTCTGTCTTCTGCATTTCTTGTGCCTCTTGGGTTTTCTCCCCCTCCCCTTCCACTTTTTTTAAGGAAAAAGAGAGAGAGAAAGAGGTATTTTACAGGGTCTAATGATTGCAGTGCTCTGCCCAGCCTCCCAGTTAGCCACGGTTAGACACCTGCCTCCACGCGCAGCCGGGCCCCACCTCTCGCAGTCGCTGCTTGCAGCCCACAGCAGGCCTGCCTTTGTGGTGCGAGTGGGCATCCGGCGCGGTCATTTTCTGTCCTTCCTCACACACCGGTGATGCTGCTCTTTCTGTATTCATGATGAAGTACATACCTGTGCACATGACAGTGAAAGAGGGACAGAGACTAGCACCTCTTTTTTTCTTTTTTTTTTTTTAAGAGAAGTTTGTGTCTGCCAGAAAGACACAGAGGAACGGGGGGGATGGCCACGCCACAATCCCTTCTCCTCCATTCTCCTCTCAGGATCTTGGGCACGCAGGTACATGCATCTGGTGTGAGTTTAAGCCCCTGGGTCTGAGACTCAAACAGCGGTCGACTATGCGGAGTCCAACAACGTCTTGTCATCTGCTGGTCCCAAGACAACCTCCACAGGGTCTGGTCATTCCCCAGTCTTCTTCCTCCTGTCTTCCAGCCCACCAGATTCTGGGCACTTCCATGCATGTTCAGTGTGTTTGGAGCAGACCAGGCTGGGGATTTGAACTGTGGCTGCCAGTGGGATCCAGCTGCCAGCGGGTAACAGACCTTGACCACTATGCCACCTACTGGCCCCAGCAACTAAACAAAAGCCCGCCCCCCCCGAGAGATTTTTGCTGTAGTGTGTGTTCACTTGCTGGGGAGACAGAAAGCAAGAAGTCACTCTCCAGGGGGATGGCCACGCCGCAATCTCTTCTCCTCCATTCTCCTTTCAGGATTTTGGGCACACACGCACACATGCCCAGCTTGATTTTATTTTTAAAGAATTATTTTATTTAACTTTATTTATTTACTTATTTCTTTAATTTGACCAAATTGAGACAGAGTAAGAGAGAGAGAGAAAGAAAGTGAGAATGTGAGCCTCTAGGTCCAGGACTTGAACCACGATCAGCCATTGAGAGTCCAGCATCCTTAACTACCATGCCACCTGCTGGCACCCCCAGTTTGAGATTTTTTTTTCTTTCTTTTTTAGAATCTTTTTTTTTATAGGGCGCGTGTGCTCTCCAAGAAGAGAGAGAGACAGAAAGTGAGAAATCACCCCCAGGGGGGATGGCCACACCGCAATCCCTTCTCCTCCATTCTCCTCTCGGGATCTTGGGCACGCACGCACATGCGCCAGGCATGAGTTTAAGCCACCACATCCGGGACTCAGGCTGTGGTCAACTACATGGGAGTCCAGCGACATAGCCATTATGCCAATTGCTGCTCCCCCCAGAGTGGTTTTAAAGCCACCAGGTCTAGGACTTGAACCCAGTTAGCCATGTGGGAGTCCAGCACTTAATTGCCAGGCCACCTGTTGGCCTATTTTAATTTCAAACAGGGTCTTGCTATGTCATGATGCACCTATGAAGCTGGGACTACAGAGACACCATCCTCGGTGCCTACAGAAATCTTCCCCGTCCTGGTAACTGTCATTGAGTAGTTTTTGGAGGCCCAGCCAGGTGGCAGAGTTAAGGAAACCTAACCGTGCGCCAGCTGGGGGTGGGTGTGGGTGTATGCTCACTGACTGCAGCTCCGCACTGGGCTCACGTGCACATGCGCAGGGCCTTAGGGACGCAGAATAGGAGGAAAGGGGATTGCAGCACGCACTGCGGTGACCTCCTTCTCGCCCATGTGCCCTACACAGTCCTACTCCGCACACCGGAGATGTAGAGAGGATTTCGAGTTTACGCATGTGGAAACTGAGGCTCTGAGGAGCCGGTACTCCTGGGGAGGACGCAGCAGGCGCGTCTTGTACGCACGTTGGCTAGATGCGCAGGCCTGATGGCTAGGCACCCAGCAAGCCCCGAGGGCACTCGCTGAGCTGCTTGCACCATGAGCTCGCCGTTGTACCCTGGCGGATTCTGAGTTCCTTAAAGGCACAGCTGGCGGGATCAAGAGGGGATGCAGAAGCCAAACCGATAGGAACGCGAACGCTGAGCGCACGCCGGTACCGCCAAAGCGCCCAGCCTGTCCCCCTGGCGGGCCGCCACGCTCGAGAATTCTGGGTGCTGCACGCCGCACGGTTCAGAGCCTGAAACCACGGGGAGACGAGCCGCGCGGGGCCAGCCCTGGCGCCTGAGGCTCGGAGAACCCGGCCCCCTTTGGAGCGCTTTCCGATAGTTTCCAAAGCGTTTTCGACTTCGCCTTCTAAGTGCAGACGTCTGCCCGGGTGCAGAGGCGCAAGGGGCGCGCCCGCGGTCGCA